>NC_059169.1:84039132-84349632 GCF_019923935.1 Bubalus bubalis | reverse complement strand
TGAAAGTGAAGGCAAAAAAAAAAAAAAAAAAATGAAAGAAAAGAAAATGCAAACACATTATATTAAAAACTGGGAAAGTATACACTTTTTCTTAAGTTGAACTTAATCATAACAAATCAAAAACTATAAAGCACAGCAGGGATTTAGTATAATTTTGATTAATGACTGATTAAGTGGATAATGTTTTTACTAGTTCAATTTGAAAGTCAGATAGAAATAAGAAAGAAATAATGTAAAGTTTTTTGTTTGTTTGTTTTTAACATAAATGTACTGCACCAGAACATAAAGACATGGGATCAGTGCTCATACTACAAATGCTAAACGCAAAATAAAATAGTATCAGGGAAAGAAAAGCTCATGCAAAATCTATGAATATATACATGATTTTGAAGCTTGAAGTGTAAAAGAAAATAGGATAAGAAAAGGAAAGGTGTCAAATGAAAAGAAGATTGCAGAAGACATTAAGACAAATAATAAGACATTTTTCAAGCATGGAAAGAACAAAAGGTCAGTAACAGAGAGAGTGGAGTTTCTTACAGATGGCCAGAGCAATTTACTGACTGAAAAGACAGGCATTGCTAAAACAAAAATCAAATGAGTTCATTGCCTTCCTATTCTCAGAGAGGCTTGAGGAACAGAATCAGAAATAGACATAAATCTCAGGGGAATAAGGAAAAAAAATACCAAAGGAGGACTGCACTGAAACAAGTGCTTAAAAATAAAATCAGTTATTTTTTACAGGAACTGAAAATTGCTTATATCCTTAACAAGCATGTTATTTTATATTTTTTAATTTTAAATCTATAAAGAGTTTTGGAAGCAAAAGTATAGCAGAATCCCACTAGCCTCTTTTCCAAATTTATGAGGTGACTAAAATTAGGACAATATTGACAAACAGGATTTCCAATATGAAATAATTTCCCAGTAAGAAAAACAACATCTGGAAAGATTGGTAGTAGGTTTTAGGGGTCCTCAAATCTGTATCAACTGCAGTGAAGAGAAGGTCATCAGGGAATTAGGGTTGGGTTTACCATCATTTCTGTTATACCGCAAAAGTAGCACCTGTAAAAAAAAGTCTGTCTCAGTTTAGAAATGGCTAAACTAAATAGAAAATTCAACTTAAAATACCTGTAAAGCATCACAACACTTTCATTAAGAGAAATAAAGCTAGAAAAAAATTCATCTTGTTAGGTTAAGACCCTGCTCAACCTCTTGAATCACTAAGCTGATAATTTAAGTGTACAAATAGCCCTTGAGTTAAATAGTGAGAGGTGGCTTTCTAGCACACCCAGGTATAGAGTTAATGAGCAAAAATGAATTTCATTAGTACTCCTTTACAACCAATTAGCATAAAGTAGAGACTGGTGGAGGTCAGCCTTGTAAGAACATAATCAAAAGAAGGACTGTTTTAAGTATAGGAGAAAGACACACATTTGAAGAAGGTATATGGCAAGAAAAATATTTTAGATACTGTTAAATGCTATGCCATCTGATTTATGCTTTTTTGTGATGGATATAGCTATGAAGGAAGAAGGCAATGGCAACCCACTGTAGTATTCTTACCTGGAGAATCCCAGGGACAGGGGAACCTGGTGGGCTTCCATCTGTGGGGTCACACAGAGTCAGACACGACTGAAGCAACTTAGCAGCAGCAGCAGCATAGCTATGAAGAGAACCAAAATATTTTCCTTCCAGTCTGTAACTTTGGGATATATATATATATATATATACACACACACACACACACACATATATGTTGGGATGACAGGCTGGTTAATTTTATGTGTCAGCTTGTCTGGGCTTGGATGTTTATGCAAAAGGTTTTGGATGATATTAACATTTAAATTAGTGAACTCGAGTGAAGCAGATTACTTTCCATCATGTGAGTGAGCCTTATCCAATCAGTTGAAGGCCTTAGTGGAAGAAAGACTGACCTTTCCTAAGCAAGAAATAATTCTCTCAGCAGATTGACTGTGGACTTGAACTACAACTTCTCCTGAGTCTCCAGTCTGCAAGCCTAGTACATCTGTTTTGAACTCAACAAGCCTCCACAACAATATGAGCCATTTCCTTCAAATGAATCTCTCAATATATACAGAGTACATAAACATATACATAAATAGTAGATCGAGAGATGATAGAAGATAATGGGTGAATGATGATAGATAGGTAGGCAGATAGATATCCTATTGGCTCTATTTCACTGGAGAACTCTCCTAATATATTAAAATAAATGACAAGATTAAACAAGCACTGTATATTAGTATGAATTTTAAATCCCTTTAAATAACCTGGTGTTGTGCACAGTTGAGGTCCGAATGTGAGTGATGATGATGGGACTTAAGTGACTTACTCCATTAACTCCTTTACGTTGAAATCCATTCCAGTTACCTCTTGGTTTAGGAATGAGATTCTTTCCAAAAGTGCAGGCAACTTGAAACCTCTTAAAACCCTAGTCAAGTAAGGTTTTAAAAGAAAGTGTATCCTAGAGAGAAACCAGAATCAATTTCAAAGAGTGATGAGGATTCCAAGTGAGGAACAAAAAGGACACAAAGTGAAAAAAATGAAGCATCCACAATGTGACCAAGAAGAAGGATTAGCTCTTTGTTCTTTTGACAGTAAGCTCCAACCCAAACTGATTAATGTAGCTCAACAATTTAGTCTTCAGTTCAGTTCAGTTCAGTCACTCAGTCATGTCGGACTCTTTGCCACCCCATGAATTGCAGCATGCCAGGCCTCCCTGTCCATTACCAACTCCCAGAGTTCACTCAAACTCACATCCATTGAGTCGGTGATGCCATCCAGCAATCTCATCCTCTGTTGTTCCCTTCTCCTCCTGCCCCCAATCCCTCCCAGCATCAGAGTCTTTTCCAATGAGTCAACTCTTCACGTGAGGTGGCCAAAGTAGTGGAGTTCCAGCTTTAGTATCATTCCTTCCAAAGAACACCCAGGACTGATCTCCTTTAGAATGGACTGGTTGGATCTCCTCGAAGTCCATGGGACTCTCAAGAGTCTTCTCCAACACCACAGTTCAAAAGCATCAATTCTTTGGCGCTCAGCCTTCTTCACAGTCCAACTCTCACATCCATACATGACTACTGGAAAAACCATAGCCTTGACTAGACAGACCTTTGTTGGCAAAGTAATATCTCTGCTTTTGAATATGCTATCTAGGTTGGTCAAAACTTTCCTTTCAAGGAGTAAGCATCTTTTAATTTCATGGCTGCAGTCACCATCAACATTCAGAAAACGAAGATCATGGCATCTGGTCCCATCACTTCATGGGAAATAGATGGGGAAACAGTGGAAATAGTGTCAGACTGTATTTTTCTGGGCTCCAAAATCACTGCAGATGGTGACTGCAGCCATGAAATTAAAAGACGCTTACTCCTTGGAAGGAAAGTTATGATCAACCTAGATAGCATATTCAAAAGCAGAGACATTACTTTGCCAACAAAGCTCTGTCTAATCAAGGCTATGGTTTTTCCAGTGGTCATGTATGGATGTGAGAGTTGGACTGTGAAGAAGGCTGAGCGCCGAAGAATTGATGCTTTTGAACTGTGGTGTTGGAGAAGACTCTTGAGAGTCCCATGGACTGCAATGAGATCCAACCAGTCCGTTCTGAAGGAGATCAGTCCTGGATGTTCTTTGGAAGGAATGATGCTAAAGCTGGAACTCCAATACTTTGGCCACCTCATGCGAAGAGTTAACTCATTGGAAAAGACTCTGATTCTGGGAGGGATTGGGGGCAGGAGGAGAAGGGGACGACAGAGGATGAGATTGCTGGATGGCATCACTGACTCGATGGATGTGAGTCTGAGTGAACTCTGGGAGTTGGTGATGGACAGAGAGGCCTAGCGTGCTGCAATTCATGGGGTCACAAAGAGTCGGACACAACTGAGCAACTGAACTGCATTGAACTGGCACATGATATGATATTTTCCGTGCTTTCTGCTTACAATAAAGCAAACAAAATTTTAGTTTTAAATAAAGTTAATGATAAATATAAAATTTTAAAGTATTCATGAAACAATTATATTTAATATTTTGCATTTCAAAATGTATGTTATAGTCCAAGTTGTGTTTATTAGAAATAACTGCCTTAGCAGTATTTCAGTGTTCAAATAAACCAGGTATAAATAAAGTTATCATTTAACTCTAAAGTAAGAAAAAATAGCAAACCAAGTTTAAGAATAGAAACAGAACAGTAATAATGATTAGTGTAGAGATTAATAAATTTTGAACTTAAAATATACCTGAAGCACATCCCAGAGTAGGAAATTTTACATTAAAAATATGGTCAGAATTATAATTAGATAAGGGGAAAAATGTATATACAAATAAAGAATAAGAAAGTATATATTAAAAATGTGTATATATTACTTGGTAAATTTAAGCTAACACATTTAAAATCAAAGTAAAACAGATTATATTAAAAATGAATTTAGACATTTACAAAAAAAAAACTATAAAACTGAAAACAGATTACACCCATGAAAAGTATCAAAATGCTATAAAATTTTTAAAAAGAAGCAGAATCCATGGGGTTTTAAATGAAGAAACATTTTCTTGACTGTATTAATTTTTATTTTCTTTACCTCACTCAAAGAAAGCAAAGGCCATAAAGTTTTCAATAAATTGTATAAGGCTTCTATAGGTAAAAACAGTGCAAAAGAATACAGGCAAATCTCACTCAGCTTACAGATAGTCTAAATAAACTACAACCGAAATCACCCAAAGACACATACCATGATCACATATAATTTATTCTATGTTTAATTTTATTCCAGAAAAGACATTACTATAATTCACCATGCTAGTGGGTTAAAGGTGGAGAAACTGTAGGTCCTAAGAAATGTCAAAAATGCATCTGATAAATTTCAAAATCCATTTCCATTTAAAATTGCAATAATGAGTAGAAAATAATTTTAAATTTTGATAGTAAATTAGATGTTAATATTTTGGAAAAAAGCAAGTAACAGAAATAACAGAGACAAAGAAAGAGGCACTTTAGCTTAGGGTGAAGGTCCACTTGGTGTGAAGTCTCACTACCATGGTCTCTAGTCAATGACCCTATTGAGTCAATCTGACAATTATAATTTTCTGGGGCTGAGCTATGTCTACAGATATTTTCTATTTTTCCTGAACCTCTTTTCAATTTGTTTAGATAAATATTTTACATGTTATATATATATATATATATATATATATATATATATATATATGCTGCTGCTAAGTCACTTCAGTCGTGTCTGACTCTGTGCAATCCCATAGACAGCAGCCCACCAGGCTATCCCGTCCCTGGGATTCTCCAGGCAAGAACACTGGAGTGGGTTTCCATTTCCTTCTCCAATGCATGGAAGTGAAAAGTGAAAGCGAAGTTGTTCAGTCATGTCCGACCCTTCGCAACCCCATGGACTGCAGCCTACCAGGCTAGTCCGCCCATGGGATTGTCCAGGCAAGAGTACTGGAGTGGGGTGCCATTGCCTTCTCTGATGTGTATATATATATATATATATATATATATATAATTGCTTATAATAAAGAGGAAAATAAACCACAGGAAAATGTCTGTAGCATATTTGCAAAGTAAAAATTATACTGTAAAGACTGTATATTGTCATTATGCTTATTTAACTTATATGCAGAGTATATCATGCAAAAAGCTAGGCTGGATGAATCAAAAGCTGGAATCAAGATTGCATGGAGAAATATCAAAATCTCAGATACACAGATGATACCACTCTAATGGCAGAAATTGAGGAGGAACTAAAGAGCCTCTTGATGAGGGTGAAAGAGGAGAGTGAAAAAGCTGACTTAAAACTCAACATCCATAAAACTAAGATCAAGGCATCTGGTCCCATGGTTTCATGGCAAATAAATGCAGAAAAAGTGGAAACAGTGGCAGATTTTGTTTTCTTGGGCTCCAAATCACTGTGGATGGTGACTGCAGCCATGAAATTAAAAGACACTTGCTCCTTGGAAGGAAAGCTGTGACAAACTTTAGTCAGTTCAGTCATTCAGTCATGTCCGATGCTTTGCAACCCCGTGGACTGCAAAGTGTGCCAGGCTTCCCTGTCCATCGCCAACTCCAGAAGCTTGCTCAAGCTCATGTCCATGCAACCCCGTGGACTGCAAAGTGTGCCAGGCTTCCCTGTCCATCACTAACTCCAGAAGCTTGCTCAAGCTCATGTCCATCAAGTCGGTGATGCCATCCAACCATCTTATCTTCTGCTGCCCCCTTCTCCTCCTGCCTTCCATCTTTCCCAGCATCAGGGTCTTTTCTAATGAGTCAGTTCTTTGCATCAAGTGGCCAAAGTACTGGAGTTTCAGCTTCAGCATTAGTCCTGCCAATGAATATTCAGGACTGATCTCCTTTAGGATGGACTGGTTGGATCTCCTTGCAGTCCAACGTACTCTCAAGCATCTTCTCCAACACCACAGTTCAAAAGCATCAATTTTTCAGCATTCAGTTTTTTTTTGTTTTGTTTTTTGTTTTTTTGTTTTTTTTTTATGGTCAAACTCTCAAATAAACCTAGACAGTGTATTAAAAAGCAGAGACATCACTTTTCTGACAAAGGTCAGTATAGTCAAATGGTGAGAACTGTACCATAAAGAAAGCTGATAGCCAAAAAATCGATGCATTCAAATTGTGGTGCTGGAGAAGACAGTTGAGGTTCCCTTGGACAGCAAGGAGATCAAGCCAGTTAATCCTAAAGGAAGTCAATCCTTAGTATTCTTTAGAAGGACTGATGCTGAATCTGAAGCTCCAATACTTTGGACAGGAAAACCTGAAATGCTGGGGTCCTAGCAGTATGCTGGTGACTTAGCAGCAGCATGGGGTTGTGAAGAGTCACACATGACTTGGCAACAGAACAGCAGTAACATATACAGGTATGTATATACACAGAGAAAGAAATATGAGAGAAATTAAGACTAAATATGACTGAATAAAAATATGATTGAAGTATGACTGAAAACTATGCTAAAATTTTAATAGTGACCAATATTGCTTATTGTAATTTGGGGTGACATTTCTTTATATTTTATAGTTTCTGGTTAAAATAAACATGATTTTCTTTAAAACTAGAAAAGCAATTGAAGCTGATTTAAGTAAAATACATAACCTTTGAGACAGCAATTACTCCTTTGATATTAGACCCTAGTGAAATATTTTCGAGGAAGATTAAATCTACATTCAAAAACATGTTCATTAAAATATTATTGAAACAAAGGAAAGATTGGAATTAATTTTAAGGTGTTGACCATGTAATTCTTAGCATATGATAGCATGGGCAAAGATGATTTTTCCACAGCATATTATAGTCAAAAGAGGGTGTAGATAGGTAGAAGACTTGATTTCTTACACAAAACCCACCAGCAATGTAAACGTGGATATTGAGTTTTCTCCATCCCAGATACAACGGCTTAATTTGGACAATTGTATAAGGCAAAGTTTTCTTAACACTACAGCATCTTTCTGGTTCAGACCATTTTCATTTTGTTCCTAAAATTTAGAAGTTTCACCAGGAAATATAGAAGTGAAAATGAGACCTCATCTAAGTCTTGCATTCATGGATAAAACAGGAACTAAAATCCTTTGCATAGTTGATCCATTACCATATGCTAATCAAAGGAACTGAAACAAATTTAAAAGAAAAGAAAGATGTTCCACCTTGGAGAAATGTCGAAAGCTGGGGAAGAAACATGTAGGAATGCCACAGACACAGGCCTGGCACCAACAGTAGGGAGGTTCACTAGACTGTTTTCCTCTCAGCCAAACTCAGTTCAGAAATTTCAGATTTCTTAATTAGACTACTCCTCCTTTAAGTCCCCACTCCTTATAATTTATAATCATTAATTAAGTAGAAGTCCAGCTCTGGAGAAAAACGAAGGATAGAAATATTGTCAGTTTCTGAAGACATGAGGTGAATTTGCAAAATCCCAGCCTCAGTTTCTTCTTCTCCAGAGTGGGATGACAGTAGCCCTCATAGGTTTTGTTTTATGGGAGTTATAATTTATACGGAATAGAGCAGCCTAACACTGTGTCTGACACATAGTGGTTTCCACAATTTTTTTAAATTAATATTAACCTATGGCACGTGCAATGTCACAATCAAGGCCAATTTCATGGCAGGCAATCTGTGCAGGCACACAGAAAACCACAATCCGAAAACTCCCATGCTTGAATTCATGCTTTGCTGTTACCAACTTGAAATTCTTAATAATTTTTTAACAAAAGGCTTCAAATTTTCACTTTGCATTTGGTCTCCCCAGTTATATAGCTGGTGTTGGTTAAGAAAAGAGAGCCCCTATTATACAGAGTAAAATAAGTCAGAAGGAGAAAAACAAATATATATGGAAGCATATCTATGGAATCCAGAAAGATGGCACTGATAAATCTATTTGCAGAGCAGCAATGGAGACACAGACTTGGAGAACTGACATGCGGACCCAGTGAGGGAAGGAGAGGGTAAGCCAATTTGAGACCGTAGCATTGAAACACTCGCACTGCCATGTGTGAAATAGATAGCCAGTGGGAATTTGCTGCATGATGCAGGAAGCTCAAAACCTCTGCTCTGTGACCACCTAAGGAATGGGATGGAGGGAGGTTGAGGAGGGAGGGGACATAGGTACATCCACGACTGATTCATGGTGATATATGGCAGAAACCAATACAATATTGTAAAGCAATTATCCTCCCATTAAAAAAATATTTAAAAAAAACTAAATAAAATTATGCATAGCACAACAACAACAAAAAGAATCATTTGACTTTATCAATGCAATTTAATTATTTTGACTAGTCATAGTACTAGTTTATGGATTCTCATTCTTCTATACTCCATGGCTGTTAATGAAACTTATGGCTGCTCTTTTTACATAATCTCTCTAGAGTAAGGAAGCATATGATACATATAGGGTGTCTTATGGATCCAATCTGATTTCAAAAAAGCACAGTCTGCACTTTGATCAAAATGATTTAAAATCCTGAAGATTTATGGCAATTTTTGAGAAAGAATTTATAATTTATTACATGGAGTGATGTATGTTGAAAGCACCTTGTAATCCACACAGTGTTATGCTAAAAGTACTTCAGTTACTTAATTAGCCACAACATAAAAAAGATTTATGCAATTTCAGGTGGCAAAACAGCAAACTTGCAAATTAGACATTATAGGAAGTCACAATTGTAGAGGCTTCTGCAAAGTCATCAAACTGGATTCTAATTAGTAGCAGAGTCCACTTTCATCACTTGAAAATATCTACTCCTGTATGTGTGTTTTTATAGAACGCACTTTGTTAAAAGCAGAATTCAGTAAAGGGCAGAACCTCTTATCTGCCTCATTTAAGTTGTAAAGGATCAAGATCAGATTTTTGAATTGGATCTGACAAGAAATTGATGGCAAGTGCAGAAGAGAGGCGTATTTAGTTCTGTTAGAAATCCATAGTGAATGATTTTTTAGGGGATTCTTTCTAGGTCAGCACTTTCAGTTTTTCAAAGTTCCAGTTAAAATGTGCTGCTAACATTAGGATACTAAATGGTATTAATCTTAACATTTTTCAAATATATTCCATACTTCACAGCTGTGAATTAATGTGTATATCCCAAAAACTTTTTTTCATTTCCTCAATGTATATAAATTATAAATAAATGTGATGATATCTGAACAAATAACCTGAGTGACAATAATTCTTCTGGCAATTCCCAGAAATAATCAGCTACTGAAATGAAGGAACAGCTGTTCCCTAGCACTGTCATAAAACTCTTTTAAAAGGAGAAGATAATAGATAGATAAAAACACTACTACACATCTTGCAGCATTTTTTTGCCTAGCATGTTTCAGACAAGTAGCAGGAATATTAAAACATTTATGAAGTGACCTTTCAATCCATGCCTACAGAAGCAATCTGAATGGGCTAACCAATGGGATATATGAAGAGGAATAGAATGGTCAATGCTTACACCTTACATGTGTGGGCTACATTGCTTTAGCTGTCTCTGACTCTTTGCAACTCTATGGACTATAGCCTGCAAGGTTCCTCTGTCCATGATTCTCAAGGCAAGAAGTCTGGAGTAGGTTGCCATGCCATCCTCCAGAGGATCTTCCTGACCCAGGGATTGAACCCGAGTCTCTTGAGTCTCCTGCATTGGCAGGCAGGGGATCTGCCACTAGCACCACTAGGAAGCTGCTTACACCTTACAACTGACTCATAACACATGTTTCTGTATGAAAATTGGCAATTGGGATTGATTCCATTTTTAACATTTATCATATGATTGCTATATTCAAATTCCAGTGAAATGCAGTATGAAGATTAGGGTGCTGAGAACAAAATATGAACAAGACATATCAAAATATGGAAAGGTTTTAAAAATAAGGCAATATTAAACACAAAAATAACTCAAAATTTGTTGTTGTTGTTCAGTCGCTCAGTCATGTCTAACACTTTGCGACCCCATGCGCTGCTGCATGCCAGGCTTCCTTGTCCTTCACCATCTCCCAGAGGTTGCTCAAATTCATGTCCATTGGATCAGTGATACAACCAACCATCTCATCCTCTATCATCCCCTTCTCCTCTTTCTTTCAGTCTTTCACTGCATCAGGGTCTTTCCCAAGGAGTTGATTAATCACATCAGGTGGCCAAAGCATTGGAGCTTCAACTTCAACATAAGTCCTTCCAATGAATATTCAGGGTTGATTTCCTTTAGGATTGATTTGTTTGATCTCCTTGCAGTCCAAGGAACTCCCAAGAGGCTTTTCCAGCACCATAATTTGAAAGCATCAATTCTTCAGCATTCAGCTTTCTTTATGGTCCAACTCTCACATCCATACATGACTATTGAAAAAACCATAGCCTTAACTAGACAAACTTTTGTCAGCAAAGTGATGCTCTACTTTTTAATACTCTATCTAGGTTTGTTATAGCTTTTCTTCCAAGGAGTAAGCCTCATTTAATTTTATGGCTACAGTCATGATTACAAAATTTCCACAGGACTGGGGAAACAGAGACTCTCAGAGGGCACAAACAAAGCCTTATGTTCAACAGGACCCAGGGGAAAGGAGCAATGACCCCCTCAAAGACTGAGCCAGATTTGCCTGTGAGTGCTTGGGAGTCTCTGGCAGAGGTGTGGGTCGACAGTGGCCTGCTGAGGAGTTGTGGACACTGACAGCAGCAGTCCTGGGAGGCGCAGTGTGCTGGCGTAAGTCCTTTTGAAGGAGGTCACCATTGCCCCTGCCATGGTTTGGCCTCAGGTTAAACTACAGGAAGGCAACACAGCCCTACCCCTCAGAAGAAAATAGAAGGAACTTGCCCACCAGGACAAGACCCAGTTTCCCCCACAGTCAGCTCCTCCCATCTGTGGGATAGAGAAGACTCTTGCAGTATTGGAGAAGACTCTTGAATCTCTTGGACTGCAAGGAGATCCAACCAGTCCATCCTAAAGAAATCAGTCCTGAATATTCATTGGAAGGACTGATACTGAAGTTGAAGCTCCAATACTTTGGCCACCTGATGAGAAGAACTGACTCCTTGGAAAAGACCCTAATTCTGGGAATGATTGAAGGCAGGAGGAGAAGGGGATGACAGAGGTTGAGATGATTGGATGGCATCACCGACTCAATGGACATGAGTTTGAGCAAGCTCTGGGAGTTGCTGATGGAAAGGGAAGCCTGGCATGCTGCAGTCCATGGGGTCGTATAGAGTCAGACATGACCAAGCTATTGAACTTAGTCCCTCCCATCAAGAATCTTGAGCAAACCTCTTATCCTTATCCATCAGAGGACAGACAGAATGAAAACCACAATCACAGAAATCTGACCAAAATGATCACATGGAACTCAAAACAGTAATTTTAAAAAGAATAACATTCTTTGATAAAAATATATATCTATAACTGGATCACTTTGCTGTATACTTGAAGCTAGCACAATATTGCAAAATAAAGCTTCCTTAATATAACTGAATAATTAATAAATATAAAAAAAAGAATAGCATTTTTAATGTAGGTCCTGTGTCATTGTTTTATTTTTTAATTTTGCTTCTAGTTTTTTTTTCTCCCCTCTCTGTTTTGACAAGGATATTGCTCCATTTCCATTTTTTGTTATTGGTAGTATAGATAAAATTTGATTTTTTTGTACATTTACTTTATATTCAGTCATCTTACTAAATATTTTGTATTCATTCCAACAGATTTTTAAATGAGTTATTGAATATTATATACATACAACTGTATCAACTCTGAGCAAAAACATTATTTTTCTTATAATTCAATATTGAATTTATCAATTGGTTTTTCACATCTTATGCATAGTCTGTCTTTGAATAGTCTACTTTCAACAGTTACCATACTGACTACTTCTATCTTCTATTCTGAACTGACAAGCAGCATTTTTGTTATTTCTTTAGTGATGTTGTCTTGCTTTTTGTTTTGGTTAAGATTTTCTTATGTCTTCTTAGTTTCCATCTAGTCTTATTTTCCTTAGTTTTTAAGTTAGTAGTGCTAGCTAAAATATATTTATTTTTGGTTTCTGTTGCTAATTCATGTGGATTTTTCCTTTAGATATATTGAATTTTTAAGGGATAGTGATTTTTAAAAAATGACTTATTACATAAGGGTCCTTGACTTTCATTACATGAAAAAGGGCACTCTGAGTGATTTAAGCTATTAATGTGCATGATAAAAATATAAGAAATCAAATATAGAATGATATTTTATAACTATGAAACAAAAATTTACCTAAAGAAAACCTATTTTAATGTTAATAGATATGAACATAGAAAAAATAAAGATATTGATTTCATGTAGTAGGTGATGACAAAGTTGACAAATATAAAGATAATTGTAATATTAAAAACCAGCAAGAGATCTTTTAGAGAAATAACCTACACATGCATCTGACAGTTCGGCAATCTCAAACCTAATTTATGTCCAGGAGAATTACTGATTACTAAATATACATACACAAACAGGTTCATTGTAGGTGTGTCTATGCCAGTTAGAAATTGGAGACAACGTAGTTGTCTATCACTTACAGAAGAGATAGAAAAAGTATTGTTGTTGCTTATGGTAAACTACATGGTGATATGTAAAATAGATGGCTAGTAGGAAGTTGCTGTATAACACAGGGAGCTCAGCCTGGCCCTCTATAACAACCTAGAGGGCTGGACTGGGGTGGGGGTGGGAGGGAGGTTCAAGAGAGCGGGGAGATATGTATACTTATGGCTGATTCAGGTTGTTGTATGGCAGAAACCAACACAACATTGCAAAGAAATTATCTTCTAGTTAATTTTTTTTTAAATACATAGTAAAAGTTAAATGCCATGAACTAGATGGGTATATGAAATGGATTGGGCTCAAAATCAGAACTGAGTTTTATAAGAATCGAACACTAAAAGGAATTTATAGAAAAATGCAATTAAAATTCATACATTTAAAACAACACTGTAGGGGCCTGCCCTCTTGGTCCAGTGGTTAAGAATCTGCTTGCCAATGTAAGGAACATGAGTTCAATCACTGGTCCAGGAAGATCCTACATGCTACAAAGCAAGGAAGTCTACACACCCCACCCACTGAGCCCACGCACATTCTCTGCACAAGAAAGCTCACCACAATGAGAAGCCCACACTCCACAACCAAGAGTAGCCCCCACTCGCTACTACAGAAAGCCTGCACACAACAAAGGCCCAAGGCAGCTAAAATTAAATAAATATTCTTAAAAGCAACACTGTATGATTTTTGTAACATATGCTTCAAATATATCACAGGTCACAACATACACAGATGACAACATAAAACATAGAAAAGGAAAGCAGGAGGATCTGCTTAGCTTGATATCAGGGCTGAGGAGTGAATCTCCTTCTACAAAGTTTGGGCAGTTTTGTATTGTTTTGTTTTGTTTTTAGGTGTATGCTTAGCTTTATTCAAGAGTGAGAAACTGTTTTACAAAGGGGTTGAATTATTTTATACTCCTACAAGAACTGTATGAGAATTCCAACTGCTCCACATCCCCTGCAGCCATTTTTTTACTTTTAATTATTTTGATATCTCATCACAGTCTTTATTTACATTGCCCTGAGAAATAATGGAGAACCCCACAGACAGAGGAACCTGGTGGCTACAGTCAGGGCAGAGTTTTTTAATAAAATATTTGAGTGCTGTTTATTTAGTTATTTGAGGAATTCTTTAAAAATCATTTGTCTTACAGAACAGTTTTAAGAATAGTACAAATAAGTCTTGTATCTGCATTCCTCCATTACCCAGAGTCCCCAGTATTTGAGATTTTTACTATATTTGACGTTATCAATCATTCATCAGTCACTCATCAAACTTTTGTATTTGTGTATGTATTTCCTGTGGAGAACACTCTCTCATAAACCACAATACAACCATCAATACCAAAAAAGTAACATTTGTTTAATACTACAATATGATTTATAGATCCTATTCAAATTTTGCTGATATTTCCAATGGCCTTTATAGATTAGAATCTAACATAAGATCACGAGCGGCATGTAGTTGTCAACACTCTCTGGTCTCCTGCAATCAAGAAGAATTTCTTAGAACTTTCTGGTTTTTTATAACCTTGACATTTTTTGAAAAAGATTTTTTAATAAACCAGCGATCTTTAGAATGTATCTAAATTTGAGTAGCTCTGCTCTTTTCTCATATTTAGTCAAGTAATGTAACCAAGGTAGGAACACCACCGAAGGGCTGCTGTGTTTTTCTCAATGTACCACTTTAAGAAGCACACTCAGTAAATGTCAGTTTATAATCACTTGATATAAAGGTGTATGTTTGCCAGATTTCTCTAATACTAAGTGATCATTATTAGTTGGCATTCTATTGAAATGGAGAGCTTAGTATTCTGCACCATTATTTTGTTCATACATTTATTCATTTACTTATTTATTAATATCACTTAAGTGTTTTGGGTGAATTGTAGCCTCCTCAAAATTCATGGGCTGCTTTCCTAACCTTTGTATCTTAGAATATGACTGTATTTGGAGACAGGATCTATACAGAGGTTAAAATCAAGTCATTTCATTTGGCCCTAATTCAGTATGATTGGTATTCTTATAAGAAGAGGAAATGTAGAAACAATTGAACAAAGAAGGAAAGGCATGTGAGAGCATGGGGAAAAGACAGCCATCTACAAACAGAAGAAATGGGCCTGGAGCCTCTGTGGTTCTCAAAAGGAACCACCCATGCCCACATCTTGGTCCTGGACTTCAAGTGCCCAGACTGTGAAAGAATAAATGCACGCTCTTTAAGTCATCAAGTTTGTGGTACTTTGTCATGGAAGCCCTAGCAAACTGATATATCAAAGACTCACATATGACTAAAATATGTTATTATTTATTTTAATATAAATAAATATTTATGTTTATTTATTTTGTTATTATTTATTTATTATTTATTTTAACCCTTACATTAAATCTCATATTTCAGATTTCATCAGTCATAGCGTCTTCAAGCTGGTTTTCTGGGTTTTTTTTTTAATACATTCTCATTCATTCAGACTCAATGGACATGAATATGAGCAAAGTCCAGGAGAGAGTGAAGGACAGGGAAGCCTGGAGTGCTACAGTCTGTAGGGTCTCAGAGAGTCAGACATGACTTAGCAACTGAACAACAACAACATTCATGGAATACTTAATTTGTGGCACAATAAAGTTTTTCAGGCCCATCTTATATATATTTTTTTAACTTGGATCTAGAAGTTGTAGTTCTTTCTAGTGGAGAACTTGCTCCAAAACCATCATCGATGCCTACCAATGCACTGGGTTACTGGTATAATGCTACTCCAAGACCATTTTTGTTTAGAGAAGCTTAGGAATATATTTATATATGCACATCATCACTTTCTTTCCACACACACACACCCCATATGTATTTATTAATATTTATATATAAATATATGTATTTCTTTTCATAGTATTATTTTATTTATGAAAAACTGTAATACTATCTTTGATCAGCAGACTCCACAATGGTCCCCAAATATGTATCTCATCTAGGTTCTCACTCCCACTCTCTAGATGATGGACCGTGTGAGAAGCCAACCTCAGGGTTATCAGAATGCACTCTGTTGATGGCTACCTGAATACCTTTGCAAGTGGATTGCCTCATTTTCTGATGGTGTGTTTGGATAAGACATTAGTCTAGACCCACAGCTTGACTTAGAAACAGAAGAGCAAAGCTTAGCCAAAATCAGATTTCTGACTTCTAGGAAATGCGAAATAATAAGCGCTCATTGTTTTAAAATGCAAAGTCCTGTGGTGAATTTTTTATGCTGCTGCTAAGTAGCTTCAGTCGTGTCCGACTCTGTGTGACCCCATAGACCGCAGCCCACCAGGCTCCCCGTCCCTGGGATTCTCCAGGCAAGAACGCTGGAGTGGGTTGCCATTTCCTTCTCCAATGCATGAAAGTAAAAAGTGAAAGTAAATTTGCTCAGTCATGTCTGACTCTTCGCAACCCCATGGACTGCAGATTAAGAGGGCTTCCCAGTTGACTCAGTGGTAAAGAATTCACATGCCAATGCAGGAGACTCAGGAGAAGTGGGTTTGATCCTTGGGTCTGGAAGATCTCCTAGAGAAGGGAATGGGAACCCATTCCAGTATTCTTGTCTGGAGAATCCTATGGACAGAGAAGCCTGGCAGGCTACAGTCCATGGGGGTCACAAAGAGTCAGACACAACAGAGCAACTGAGTACACAGATAACTAATACACAAAATCCCCTACTTGTAATAGTTTGAATTACACTTTTTTAATTTTATGATGGTGCCAAAGTTATGCACATGTACTCGAAACCATACTTCGCATTTTGAATTTTGGTATCTTTCCAGGTTAGCCATAGGCCTTAGGAAATTCACTCAAGATGCTGAGCAGGGCAGCAGCTGCAGCTCTCGGTCAGCCCCACAGTAACTAAGATAAATAGCCAATAGACTGAGAACCATACTGGACCCAAACAGCCATTCTGGTTTTCATTTTCAGCACAGTATTCAAAAAATTAAATTAATATATTCAAAAGTTTGCTATAAAGTAGGCTTTGGATTAGATGACTTTGCCCAGTCAGTCAGTAAGTTAGTAAGTCAATAAGTCGCTTAGTTGGGTCCAAATCTTTGTGACCCCATCCATGGACTGCAGCACGCCAAGCCTACCTGTCCATCACCAGCTCCCAGAGTCCACCCAAACTCACATCCATTGAGTTGGTGATGCCATTCAACCATCTAATCCTCTGTTGTCCCCTTCTCTGCCTGCCTTTAATCTTACCCAGCATCAGGGTCTTTTCAAATGAGTCAGCGCTTCACATAAGGGGGCCAAAGTATTGGAGATTCAGCTTCAGCATCAGTTCTTCCAATGAACACCTAGGACTGATCTCCTTCAGAATGGACTGGTTGGATCTCCTCGCAGTCCAAGGGACTCTCAAGAGTCTTCTCCAACACTACAGTTCAAAAGCATCAGTTCTGCAGTGCACAGCTTTCTTTACAGTCCAACTCACACATCCATACATGACTACTGGGAAAACCATAGCTTTGACTAGACAGACCTTTGTTGGCAAAGTAATGTCTCTGCTTTTTAATATGCTGTCTACGTTGGTCATAACTTTTCTTCCAAGGAGCATCTTTTAATTTCATGACTGCAATCACCATGTGCAGTGATTTTGAAGCCCAGAAAAATAAAGTCTCTCACTGTTTCCACTGTTTCCCCATTTATTTCCCATAAAGTGATGGGACTGGAGGCCATGACCTTGTTTTTCTGAAAGTTGAATTTTAAGCCAACTTTTTCAGTCTCCTCTTTCACTTTCATCAAGAAGCTTTTTAGTTCCTCTTCACTTTCTGCCATGAGGGTAGTGTCATCTGCATATCTGAGGTTATTGATATTTCTCCTGGCAATCTTGATTCCAGCTTGTGCTTCTTCCAGCCCAGCATTTCTCATGATGTACTTTGCATATAAACTAAATAAGCAGGGTGACAATATACAGCCTTGACATACTCCTTTCCCAATTTGGAACCAGTCTGTTTTTCCAGGTCCCATTCTAACTGTTGCTTCTTGATCTGCATACAGATTTCTCAGGAGGCAAGTAAGGTGGTCTGGTGGCCTAACTCTTTCAGAATTTTCCACAGTTTGTTGTGATCCATCCAATCTAAGGCTTTGGAATAGTCAATAAAGCATAAGTAGAAGTTTTTCTGGAACTCTTGCTTTTTTGATGATCCAACGGATGCTGGCAATTTGATTTCTGGTTCCTCTGCCTTTTCTAAAGCCAGCTTGAACATCTGGAAGTTCACGGTTCACATATTGCAGAAGCCTGGCTTGTGGAATTTTGAGCATTACTTCACTAGCATGTGAGATGAGTAAAACTGTGCGATAGTTTGAACATTCTTTGGCATTACGTTTATTTGGGATTGGAATGAAAACTGACCTTTTCTAGTCCTGTGGCTACTGCTGAGTTTTCCAAATTTGCTGACATATTGAGTGCAGCACTTTCACAGCATCATCTTCCAGGATTTGAAATAGCTCAACTGGAATTTCATCACCTCCACTAGCTTTGTTCATAGTGATGCTTCCTAAGGCCCACTTGACTTCGCATTCCAGGATGTCTGGCTCTAAGTGGGTGATCACACCATCGTGATTATCTTGGTCGTGAAGATCTTTTTTGTACAATTCTGTGTATTCTTGCCACCTCTTCTTAATATCTTCTGCTTATGTTGAAGTGAAGTGAAGTCGCTCAGTCAAGTCCGACTCTTTGAGATCCCTACCAGGCTCCTCTCTCCATGGGATTCTCCAGGCAAGAGTACTGGAGTGGGTTGCCATTTCCCTCTCCATGGGATCTTCCTGACCCAGGGATCGAACCTGGGTCTCCCGCATTCCAGGAAGACACTTTAACCTCTAAGCCACCAGGGAAGTGCTTATGTTAGGTCCAAACCATTTCTGTCATTTATTGGGCCCATCTTTGCATGAAATGTATCCTTGTTAGCTCTAATTTTCTTATAGAGATCTCTAGTCTTTCCCACTCTATTGTTTTCCTCTATTTCTATGCATTGATCACTGAGGAAGTTTTTCTTATCTCTCCTGCTATTCTTTGGAATTCTGCATTCAAATGGGTATATCTTTCCTTTTCTCCTTTGCCCTTCACTTATCTTCTTTTCACAGCTATTTGGATGGCCTCCTCAGACAACCATTTTTCCTTTTTGCATTCCTGTAAGCTAACATAAGGTACGCTGAGTTTAGCTATCATGTTCAGTGAAAGTGAAAGCATTAGTCACTCAGTCATGTCCAATTCTTTGTGACTCTATGGACCTTAGCCTGCCAGGCTCCTCTGACAGTGAAATTCTCTAGGCAACAATACTGGAGTGGGAAGCCAATCCCTTCTTCAGGGGATTTTCTTGACCCAGGGTCCAAACCCAGATCTCCTGCATTGCAGGCAGATTCTTTACCAATTAAGTCACCATAGAAGTTCTCATCATTCTTAATAGCTTCTGTGTATCAAATGCGTTTTCAACTTAAGATATTTTCAATTTATGATTTGATTATTAGAATGTAACCCCAATTCCATCATAAGTCAAGGAAGATGTACATATTAGTAATAGCAATTCAATGGTCATATTTTAATTAAAAATATTTAGTGCATTCACATTTAATTTGAATATTCTACAATATAATATTTAATGCCTACATTTGGAATTATAAATGATAGGTGAAGCTAAACTTCTGCTTCTTTTTTGGTCTTCCTTCCCAGTTAAGCAAACATTTTGATTATCTCAATTATTTATGTAGTTCTGGAACTTTAAAAAAAAAAAAAAATATATATATATATATAATGCTATGGGTTTGTCCCTTTGAGATATGTTCTGTCTGATGAGCGTGTAGAAAGGTATAACTCATCTGTTAGGGTGATTTCAGGATGTCATGAAGGATAATGAGTGGTGGGGAGCAAGAAAAGAGAATGTAAAATCTAATACGCATAAGTAAAAATGTCCTTGTCTCCCTTTATAAAGTATTTAATGGAAAGACACTGAAAGGTTGTAAGTATATGATGGCAAAGATCTGATACAGCCTCAGCTTTCCTTCCATCACAAATGAAAATTCTGCTATGTCTCACTAGAAGTATTTTCTTGGTATTTTTGCCATGAGTTTCTTTTTATCCACGGCCACTGCTGCATGTTTAAATCTACCTTTGTTGTTTTATTGCTGGAAGTATTGCAATCATTTTCTATTTGGCTTTTTTGTGTGTGTGTGTGTATATAATAATAATTTTTATTAATTTGCTTAACATTGTTTTCTCTTAGTTTCTTTTTTTTTAATTTTATTTTATTTTTAAACTTTACATAATTGTATTAGTTTTGCCAAATATCAAAATGAATCCGCCACAAGTATACATGTGTTCCCCATCTTGAACCCTCCTCCCTCCTCCCTCCCCATTCCATCCCTCTGGGTCGTCCCAGTGCCCCAGCCCCAAGCATCCAGTATCGTGCATCGAACCTGGACTGGCAACTCGTTTCATACATGATATTTTACATGTTTCAATGCCATTCTCCCAAATCTTCCCACCCTCTCCCTCTCTCACTTAGAAGACTTAAGTGTCTACTCAGATTCTTTAAGTTACAAGACTAAGTCTTAGCTTGCCTTTCAAACAAAGGAGGCCCTTTATTATTATTCACTCACTTACCTCTTCAGGTTCATCAACTGTGAATGAATCACACCAGCAACAAAACTTTGTCAAATGCAAGGAATTTCTTCAAGCTTCCTGTAGGACTATAGTTTTGTGGATACATGTATTCTGCTAGTTTTGCTTGGAATGCCTCTTTTCTTACTCCATTTCTATCTGCCTTCATTCTTTAAAATCAGCT
This sequence comes from Bubalus bubalis, assembly GCF_019923935.1. Classification (NCBI taxonomy): domain Eukaryota; kingdom Metazoa; phylum Chordata; class Mammalia; order Artiodactyla; family Bovidae; genus Bubalus; species Bubalus bubalis. The sequence continues at coordinate 84,328,776 of NC_059169.1, read as the reverse complement.
TCCATAATGCTCTCTTTCTCAGTCAATTCCCATTTTTTCTGAGGGCCTCCTCTTCTGCACTTAAAGAGCATCCTTGCTGAAATGACAGTAAACGTGGTATTGCCTACCCAGTGAAGTCTGCGGGTTTAGGCCTATTCGAATTATCTGGGTTTATCCATAGTTACATAACTAATTACCCTGAAACAGCAAATAGAAACAACAAACTTTTGTTGTCTTATCGTTCCTATGGGTCAGGAATTCAAGAGCAGCTTGGCCTAGTGATCCAGGTTCAGGTTCTCCCAGGAGGTCACCACTGAAGCGTGGGTTTGGGCTGAAGTTTTCTGACGGCAACACTTGAGCAAGAGGATTCTCTTCCAGAATGACCCACCCAATGTCCTTTGAAAGGAGGACTCAGTTCTATGAACAGAAGGCTTCAGGTCCTTGCAGTGTGGACTCTTCCACAGTGATAACATGAGCGCCCTCAGTACATGGCTTATTGGCTTCTCCCAAAGCAAACAATCTAAGAGCAAAACAAACTGCAGTGTTTCCTATGACCTAGACTTGGAACTCTGATTGCACTATTTCCTCAATATTGTATTAGTTACACAGGTTACAGTATTGTATTTGTTATCTGGTGTGAGAGAAGACCACACAAGGGCATGAATCCAGGGAGGTGATGATCATTGTGGGCTATTATGAGTTTATAAAATTGAAAAACTTTAATATTACAGAAGACTTTATTAATCATTTAAAATTATCTTAGAAGGTTTCCCTGGTGGCTCAGATGGTAAAGAATTCACCTACAGTGCAGGATACCTGGGTTCAGTCCCTGGGTTGGGAAGATCCCCTGGAGAAGGAAATGGCAACCCACTCTGGTATTCTTGCCTGGAAAATTCCATGGACAGAGGGACCTGGGGGGGCTACAGTGTATGGGATTGCAAAAGGCTGGACATAACTGACCAAATAATACTTTCACTTTCAATATTATCTTAGAACATTCTCAGTTACTCTAATTTAATTGTGGACGAAAATTTCCCCAATGATATTTGCCTTCATGGAGATCCCAAATTAAAATAAAAGACAGTAATTAAGCATTAAGACTTTTCCATGACATATATATATATGTCTATATATATATATAGGGCTTCCACCAATGGTTTAGTGGATAAAGAATCCACCTGCAATGCAGGAGACACAAGAGAGTCAGGTTTGATCCCTGGGTTGGGAAGATCCCCTGGAGGAGGAAACAGCAACCCACTCCACTATTCTTGCCTGAAAATTCCCATAGACAGAGGAGTCCGCTGGCTACAGTCCATGGGGTCACAAAGAGTTGGACACGACTAAGTACACATTCATGTGTGTGTGTGTATGTATATGTTTTATACATGTTTAATTTTTACTACTATATTTTAATTTATGAGCAATTGTATATTTAAAGAAATAATTAATCATTTATGAAGAACGAATAAGAGGACAACATTTTCTTCTTCTGAGTAGTCATACGGCCTTGAACCATCTATGGAACTTAATTGTATTTCACCTTTGCCACCACACATATCAAGTAATGTAATGAACTGTCCCTCACATCTCATGAAACTATTATTATGTCAGTCAGTTCAGTCGTGTTTACTGAGTTTACTTATGAGTCTTTGCGACTCCATGGACTGCAGCACACCAGGCTTCCCTGTCCATCACCATCTCTGAGAGCTTGTTCAAACTCCTGTCCATCGAGTCAGTGATGCCATCCAACCATCTGATTCCTTGTTGTACCCTGTTTCTCCTACCTTCAATCTTTCCCAGCATCAGAGTCTTTTCCATTGAGTCAGTTCTTCACATCAGGTGGCCAAAGTACTGGAGCTTCAGATTCAGTATCAGTCCCGCCAATGAATATTCAGGACTGATTTCCTTTAGGATGGATTGGTTTGACCTCCTTGCTGTCCAAGGGACTATCAAGTGTCTTCTCCAACACCACAGTTCAAAAGCATCAACTCTTCAGTTCTCAGCTTTCTTTATGGTCCAAATCTCATGTCCATACATGACTATTGGGAAGGCCATAGCTTTGACTAGATGGACCTTTGTCAGTAAAGTAATATCTGTGTTTTTTAATATACTGTCTAGGTTGGCCATAGCTTTTCTTCCAGGGAGCAAGTGTCTTTTAATTTCATGGATGCAGACACAATCTACTGTGATTTTGGATGCCAAAAAAACAAAATCTGCCACTGTTTTCATTATTTCCCCATCTATTTGCCATGAAGTGATGGGACCACAGGCCATGATCTTTATTTTATGAATGCTGAGTTTCAAGCCAGCTTTTTCACTCTCCTCTTTCACTGTCATCAAGAGGCTTTTAGTTTCTCTTTGTTTTCTGCCATAAGTGTGGTGTCATCTGCATATCTGAGGTTATTGATATTTCCCCTGCAATCTTGATTATGAGTGTAAAGAAAGCTACTGATAACAAGCAGCATTAAAAAGTTAAATGAGTATGAAAAGGTAGTGCTAGTCACTCAGGCATTCCAACTCTGCCACTCCATGGACTATAACCCACCAGGATCCTCTGTCCATGGAATTCTCCAGGTGAGAATACTGGAGTCAGTTTCTGTTTCCTTCTCCAGGGACTCTTCCTGACTCAGGGATCAAACCCAGGTTTCCTGCATTGCAGGCAGACCCTTTCCTGACTGAGCCACCAGGGAAGCCCTATGACAAGGTAAAGTGCCTTCGTTAGTTGATTTGCAAACACATCTCATAAATGGTATTTGAATATGTGAGCATTACACATACATTACATACAAATGATAACCAATCTAGCTATTGTACAATACTAATTTCTGGTGATTTTTCACAAGGCATTCTTTTTTGCTACCAGATTAGCTCATCAAAGAGGTAGGCCCACAATGCCACTTGTAAAGACACTATTGACTGTCAGGTGTCACAAGTCTTTATTCAAGCTGGGTATAGAAGTGCAAATGAAATTGCAAGACTGGGGAGGTATGTAAAAGTACTAACTTTATCTACAAACCACAGAACGTTTAAAAAACCTTAAAATATTAGTCATATTAATCTATTTTAGAATGTAAAAGGCAAACAATAAAGGCCATATATGAATGAAGCAAATTACCCATTTATTCAAATTTCAACTTATGGGCCTTTCAAGAAAAATAAAAGTATTGATTAATAATGTTTTAAGGCATTTATAATTGGCACATAACTGGGAGCATGGGCCGATAAATTTCAGAGGGGTTTCAAAGCAATTGCATCATTTATGTGCAACATTTTACAGTTTACTGTGGCCCTAGATTCGGTTTGTTTTTCCCTCTGAAGTCATTATTGAAAACATGAAGTAATCCTCATAGTCAACAAAAGAGTCTGAAATGCAGTACTTGGGTGAAACCTCAAAAATTACAGAATGATCTCAGTTTGGTTCCAAGGTAAACCGTACAACATCACAGTAATTCACATCCATGCCACAGCCACTAATTCTGAAGAAGCTGAAGTTGAATGGCTCTAGGATGACCTACAAGATCTTCTAGAACTACACCAAAAAAAAATGTGCTTTTCATCATAGGGTATTGGAATGCAAACGTAGGAGGTCAAGAAACATCTAGGTTAACAAGCAAGTTTGTCCTTTGCGTACAAAATGAAGCAAGGGAAAAGCTAACAGAGTTTTGTCAAGAACACTGGTCATAGCAAGAACACTTTTCCAACAACACAAGAGATGATTCTGTATATGGATATTACCAGATGATCAGATTGATTATGAATTCAGATTAATTATATTCTTCACAGCTGAAGATGTAGCAACCCTATAGAGTCAGCAAAAATAAGATCTGGAGCTGACTGTGGCTCAAATTATGAGCTCCTTATTGTAAACTTCAAACTTAAAGAAAGTTGGGAAATCTACTAGGCCATTTAGGTATGACCTGAATCAAAGCCCTTATAATTATACAGTGCAGGTGATGACTAGATTCAAAGGACCTGATAGAGTGTCTGAAGATCTACAGACAGATTCATAATATTGTACAGGAGGAAGGGACCAAAACCATGTCAAAGAAAAAGAAATGCGAAGATCCAAAGTGATTGTGTGAGGAGGGTTTACAAATAGCTGAGAAAAGAAGTAAAAGGCAAAGGAGAAAAGTAAAGATATACCCAATTAAATGCAGAGTTCCAGAAAAAAACAAAGAGAGATAAGAAGGCTTTCTGAAATAAATTGTGTAAAGAAATACATAAAAATAATAAAATGGGGACAGCTAGAGATCCCTTCAAGAAAATTGGAGATATCAAGGGAACACTACATGTGAAGATAGGCACTTTAAAGGACAGAATAGGCAAGGACTTAATAGAAGGAGAAGAGATTAAGAAGTGGCAACAATATACAGAAGAATGATACAAAAAATGTCTTAATGACCTGGATAACCATGGTAATGTGATCACTCGTCAGAAATACTGGAGTGTGAGGTCAAGTGGGCCTTAGCAAGCATTACTATGAACAAAGCTAATACAGATGATGGAATTCTAGCTGAGCTAATTAAAACCCTGAAAGATAATGTTGTTAAAATGTTGCACTCAAGATACAGCTAATTTGGAAAACTCAGCAGTGACCACAGACTGGAAGAGATCAGTTTTCATTCCATTCCCAAACTAGGGCAATGCCAAAAAATGTTCAAACTACCATCTTGCCCAGAGAATCCCTTGGACAGGGGAGCCTGGTGGACTACAGTCCAGGGTTCACAAAAAGTCAGACACGATTGAGCAGCTAACACTTTTACTTTACTTTCACCATACAATTGCACTCATTTCACATTCTTGTAATATTATGCTCAAAATCCTTCAAGCTAGATTTCAGCAATACATGCACTGAGAATTCCAGATGTACCAGCTGGGTTTAGAAGTCAGAGGAACCAGAGATCAAATTGTAAACATTTGGTGGATCATAGAGAATGCAAGCAAATTCCAGAAAACCATCTACTTGTGTTTCATTGACTATACTAAACCCTTTGACTGTGTGGATCACAACAAACTGTGGAAAATTCCCAAAGAGTTGGGAACACCAGACCACCTTACCTGCCTCCTAAGAAATCTGTATGCAGGTCAAAATACAACAGTTATAACTAGACATGGAACAACAGACTGGTTCAAAATTGGGAAAGGAGTATGACAAGGTTGCATATTGTCACCTTGTTTATTTAACTTATGTACAAAGTACATCATATGAAATGCCAGGCTGCATGAATCACAAGCTGGAATCAGGATTGCCAGAAGAAATATCAACAACCTCAGATATGTGAATGATACCACTGTAATGGCAGAAAATGAAGAGAAGCTAAAGAGTTTCTTGATAAGGATGAAGGAGGAGAGTGAAAAAGTTGGCTTGAAACTCAACATTAATAAAACAGCTCATGGCATCTGGTCCCATCACTTCATGGCATATAGAAGAGGGAACAGTGGAAGTAGTGACAGATTTTATTTTCTTGGGCTCCTAAATCTGTGCAGATGGTGACTGGGTCATGAAATTAAAAGACACTTGCTCCTTGGAAGGAAAGCTTTGACAAACCTAGACAGAGTATTAAAAAGCAAAGACATCATTTTGCTGACAAAGGTTTGTCTAGTCAAAGCTATGGTTTTTCCAATAGTCATGTATGTATGGATGTGAGAGTTGGACCATAAAGAAGGCTGAGTGCTAGAGAATTGATACTTTTGAACCGTGATGCTGGAGAAGACTCTTGAAAGTTCCTTGAACTGCAAGATCAAAGGAATCAATCCTAAAGAGAATCAATCCTGAATATTCATTGGAAGGACTGATGCTGAAGTTGAAGCTGCAACACTTTGGCCACCTGATGTGACTAACAGACTTGTTGGGAAAGGCCCTGATTCTGGGAAAGCCTGAAGGCAAAAGGAGAAGGGACAACATAGGTTGAGATGGTTAGATAGTATCACCAACTCAATGGACAAGAATTCAAGCAAACTCCAGGAGATGGTGAAGGACAAGGGAGCTGCAGTCCACGGGGTCACAAAGAGTAGACACAAATTAGCAAATGAATAACAAGAATATTTGAAGTCATGTACCTATCTGAAAGGAAGATTTGACTCAGATCTTCACTTTATAAAGTGTTTTTTAATGTATAAAGTGATCTATTATTAAACATCCTTTATAATGATTTATCACTGGCAAATTAATTTGTTCCTACTTCAATTTTATTTAGAGAGAAAAGTAAGAAACCACTTGACTTAGACAAAGATTTGTTACCCTTAATTTGAGTTATTATTTTTTTAAATGCTTGAAATTTTTTGAGAATTTTTTAATACGGAATTTGTAACTTTATTTTGCAATTTTAAAGAAAATGTTAGTTGAGGCAATGATGTTTTCTCCTTTTTCAAGGAGTTGGTCAAAATAAACCTTGTTTTTAAAAAATTGCTTAAAATAATCAGGACTGTATGGCTGATGTAGAAACTGTAACCCAGATATGGCTTATTGAAAACACAAAATTTTTATGTCATTGCTTTAGCACCCCTGCTGTGAGTGATGAACGAACTAACTGATATTAAATCTAGAAGGAAAGTAATCCAGTTTTTGCAATGGTGAAATTATTGTTAATGTCGCCCACCATAATTTGGAAGGCAAATACTGTTGTTTTAGGAGAAAAGGTTGGGAAACAGAACACTAGTAATGTGTACTAAGCATCATTGGATGGATTTTTACCAGATCTTAAGAAAGAGATGATTTTAAAAGAACTGAATATTTCCAAGAAGAGAAGAAAAATAAAAATTCAGAAACTTGAAGATTTAGAAAACACAAATATAACTCAAAGCTGAACAGTTCAGTTCAATTCAGTTTAGTCACTCAGTCTTGTCCAACCCTTTATGATCCCATGAACTGCATCACACCAGGCCTCCCTGTCCATCACCAACTCCCGGAGTCCACCCAAACTCATGTCCATGGAGTCAGTGATGCCATCCAACCATCTCATCCTCTGTTGTCCCCTTCTCTGCCTGCCTTCAATCTTACCCAGCATCAGGGTCTTTTCAAATGAGTCAGCTCTTCACATCAGGTGGCCAAAGTATTGGAGTTTCAGCTTCAGCATCAGTTCTTCCAACGAACACCCAGGACTGATCTCCTTTAGAATGGACTGGTTAGATATCCTTGAGGTCCAAGGGACTCTCAAGAGTCTTCTCCAACACCACAGTTCAAAAGGATCAATTCTTCAGCGCTCAGCTTTCTTTATAGTCCTACTCTCACATCCATACATGATTAATGGAAAAACCATTCCTTTGACTAGACAGACCTTTGTAGGCAAAGTAATGTCTCTGCTTTTTAATGCTGTCTAGGTTGGTCATAACTTTCCTTCCAAGAAGCAAGCGTCTTTTAATTTCATGTCTTCAATCACCATCTGCAGTGATTTTGGAGCTCAGAAAAATAAAGTCAGCCACTGTTTCCACTGTTTTCCCATCCATTTGCCATGAAGTGATGGGAGCAGATGCCATGATCTTAGTTTTCTGAATGTTGAGCTTTAAGCCAACTTTTGCACTCTCCTCTTTCACTTTCATCAAGAGGTTCTTTAGTTCTTCTTCACTTTCTGCCATAAGGGTGGTGTCATCTGCATATCTGAGGTTATTGATATTTCTCCCAGCAATCTTGATTCCAGCTTGTGCTTCTTCCAGCCCAGCGTTTCTCATGATGCTGAACAGTAGACTATTAAAATTAAAACATTTATAAAAGTCTGTTTAAAGGCAAGGTCCAAACAATGTTTGCCTTTTTACTCATTATTAAAATACCTTGAATAGCTAAGGTAGTGCGTAGTAAATCTTTTCATTTAGACAAAAGAAAGAAAAACCATGCCTCAACCATGAAACCTTAATAGAACAAAGTAATTGTAATTGCTTTGAATGTATGTGAGAGCTCACATAAATGTGAAGAAGAGAATCCAAGAAAATAACAGAAAATTTAGTAAGCATGTCCATAAAAAAACAGATTTAAGATACATGATGTTGACTGGAAACAAGTAGATAAGAAGCAAACTATATGTTTTAGAGTCATTCTTTCAAAAAAGTTAACTCTCAAGGAGAATATGGTCCATAATATTCAATTCAGTTATGGACATGGAGGATGGTAAGAAAGGAAAACACTTCTAGAACAATGAACTTGAGAACCAGCCCTCTAACAGAGCAGAATTGAATCCAGTCATAAAAAGCTCCTCTTTCCCAGAGTAGGAAGCCCTCCCCAGTGTCAGATTTTTTTTTCTTTACAGTAGGTCTTTGTTTGTTGACTATTTAAAATATATCAGTGTGCACATGTCAATCCCAAACTCCCAACATATTCCTCCTTATCATCCTCCCCTCATGGGTTACATTAAGTTCATTTTCTAAGTCTGTGAGCCTGTTTCTGTTCTATAAACAAGTTCATTTGCGTGAATGTTTTAGATGCTGCATATAAGCAATATCATGCAATATTTGTCTTCCTCTGTTTGACTCACTTCACTTGGTAAGATAATCTCCAGGTCCAACTATGTTTTTGCAAATGGCATTATCTCATTCTTTTTAATGGCTGAGTAATTGACATTACTATTATGTGTCTCCCATTCTTCTCCTTTTGTGTGTATGTGGTTACTGGTATGATTCTGATCATATCTGTCCATTGTAAATTGAGTGTGAAACAGAAAACTTGTCTTTTTGCCCATAATTCTCAAGAGGATCCACAAAAAGGAACTATCCAGTGATCACCATCCATCATCTCTGATAAAGGGCTATTAAGATCCTGAATATTGAGCTTGATGCAATGGTTAGCTGAGACTTTTGGATGGTCTTTCTTGGACAGAGGTGACAAGGATTTCTGTTTGGAAATGAAAGTGAACTGAATATTTGGTAAACAGAAAAAATAATTCTCTTAGTTGTTAACATTCCTCACAGATACCCTACCACACAGCAAGACTGGAATTTCGACTGGTTAAGAATAACTTTTTACTGAGATGAATCAACTTCTATCAATGTATACCTTGTTTCAGGATTTTTTTTTAATGCTTACACATAATAATGTCTTCTCTAATAAAGCCTCTTTCCCTCAGTCGTCTTTTTATCCTTTTTTTTTTAATGGGGAAATATTCAGAGTTCATCTGTCACTCTAATTTCATATACTACCTGCTCCCTGAGTGACCTTTTCTAATTTTATGACTTCAGCTATCAACTGTACCTTGGATGAATATTAAATTTCAGTGTAGATTTCTCTACTGAATTTTAAACTCAAAAATTCAATACTTAATAGACATTTCAAATGCATTATTGCTTCAGATTGAACTGATTATTTTTATCACTGTGAATACCATTGTCTTCCCAAGATTAACCTTTCATTGATGGTTATTGAAAGTCAAAAACCAGAGTTTTCCTGAATTTTTTTCTCTATCTAATTACTCACCAAGTCTCGTAACTGAAAATGATGAAGTACATCTAGAACGCTTACTGTTTTCTCTGCCCTCACTGTTCAGTTCAGTTCAGTTCAGTCACTCAGTCTTGTCTGACTCTGCGACCCCATGAATTGCAGCATGCCAGGCCTCTCTGTCCCTCACCAACTCCCAGAGTTCACTCAAACTCATGTCCATTGAGTCAGTGATGCTGTCCAGTCATCTCATCCTCTGTCGTCCCCTTCTCCTCCTGCCCTCAATCCCTCCCAGCATCAGAGTCTTTTCCAATGAGTCAACTCTTCGCATGAGGTGGCCAAAGTACTGGACTTTCCCTGTTACTATCTCACTATCTCATGGTTTCGGCATCCACTGTAATCCTGGACCCAAAGAACTCAGAATATCTTTTGAGATAGAAAAGGAACTTCAGTGGTTAGGATAAAATATAATAAATTCTGTAATAGACATTTGCAGGGAGAAATATTGAGGAAAGACATCTGAAATTAATCTCACTTTGAAAAATCAAAGAACACTTCTAAGAGCATTTCACTACTTTCATTCATTTCATAGATGTTTATGATATGAATTCTCTATGAAGGTTATCCTTTCCTTTGTTTCTCTTTTGTGCAAGTCTGGATAATCTATGACACCATTCATCTTGAATTCACTGAAGAAAATGGTGGGAAATAATGGTGTATGGTACAGCGTTGGAAAAATCATCATTCTCTAGATTAAAAAACAAACTGAACCTCAAAATACTTATTAGAAACTGCAAAACATACATTTGTAAATGTCAGTGTTAAACTAGATTAAGACCTTGTATACCATGTGATGTTTGCAGAAGCTTATCCTTATCATAAGAACCCTAAGAAAAAAAAATCACCTTCTGTAGAAGGTACTGTAGAACATGGTAAGTGAATCTTCCCTGTGTTCTAGCCCATGGGGTCAAATAAATCTCTTTACTTAAGTTTAAGGAAAGAGTAGCTTATCCTTAGATCATGTTTTAATACAATTGGTCAAAATGAAAATTAAAAAGTGAGATTAACCTAAAAAAAAACTCAACTTGAATAAGAGTAAAATTCATACTTTACATAGACCAAAATATGCCTTATTCAGGAGTCTTCAGTGGCTCAGTGGTAAACAATCAGCCTGTCAATGCAGGAGACCTGGGTTCAATCCCTGGGTTGGGAGGAGTCCCTGGAGAAGAAAATGATAACCCACTCCAATGTTTTTGCCTGGGAAATCCCATGGATAGAGGAGACTGGCTGGCTACAGTCCATGGAGTCACAAAAGAGTCAGACACAGCTTAGTTGCTACACATCAACAAAAATTGGTGTGACAATGGGAATCAAAAGAAGGCAAATATGAAACATAACATTTTATCTGTTAGATTTTTTATAAGTAAAATAATCCTTTTGTAAATGTTCATATTTTGTAAATTTTCTAAAATGCACATGTATTCTTTTATAATCAGGAATAATCAAGATTCCAACAAATGTATTATTGATCCTCTCATGGGCTTTCTGACAAAACAACTATTAGATGAAAAATAAATAATTTCTTATTATATTTGACATATATTAAGAAACAAATAGTCATAGGGAAAAATATGTACCCATGGCCTCCAACACTCTCCGAGTTATGAGCTACTAACTGGAATAATGCTACTAATTATTCAAAATTTCAAATGTGGTAGACTATTTGTCATGGTTTGCTATTTTTTATTAAACATGGAGACTTCTAATAAACACTGGGTGGAGAAACTTGGTAAAGAAGAAACAAACCATGGAAATGCTAATCCTGAATCCACATGATCTTAAAAAAAAAAAAACAAAAAAAAAAACAGAATCAAACAATGCAATTTCAGCTAAGCTTCTCTTTTGTTAGTAAAATAAGTAAAGAGTATGCAATTATTTATTAAATCTGGCAAGTTTACATAGTCACTGTAAGTAAATCACCAATCTTGCTTGCCAATTATTAGTGTCTTTGAGCACACACTAATAAAAATTATATTAAGGTTTAAATATACATGTATTTTTTTTAATTTTATTTTATTTTTAAACTTTACATAATTGTATTAGTTTTGCCAAATATCAAAATGAATCCGCCACAGGTATACATGTGTTCCCCATCGATATTTTAAGTCATCCAAATTGCTTCTTTGCTATAATGAAAAGAAGCTATCCAGCTGATTATTTGATATGTAGAATTTAACTGTATTCCACACAAATCTGCAGATGGATGTTTATGGCAACCATATTCATAATTGCCAAAGCTTGGAAACAGCTAAGATGTCCTTCAGCGGGTGAATAGACAAATTCAGATGCATCCAGACAATATAACGTTATATATAAGTAAAGAGCAATGAGCAATCAAGTCATAAAAAGACATAGAAGAAACTTAAATTCATAATACCAAGTCAAAGAAGGCAATCTGTAAAGGCTACATACTGTATGATTTCAACTATATGATATTCTAGAAAAAGCTTTATGGATACAGTAAAAAGATCAGAGGCTACCAGTGGTTGGGGAAGGGAAAGATGAATAAATGTACAGATGAACAGATGATTTTTAGGGTAAAAATAGTCCATATGACACCATAATTATAGATGCATATTGCTATACATTTGACAAAACCCATAGAATGTACAATACCAACAGTGAACTGGAATCTATTTATGTATGGTTTTAATTAATCAATTAATTTTTTTGTTGTGCTGGATCTCTGTTGCTGCACATGGGCTCTCTCCAGTTGCAGTGAGAGGGGGTTACTCTTCGTTAAGGTGTAGGGGCTGCTCATCGTGGTGACGTCTCTTGTTGTGAAGCACAGGCCCTAGGGCATGTGAGCTTCATCAGTTGTGGCCCACACTCAGGAGCTGTGGTGCACGGGCTTTAGTTGCCCCTCAGCATGAGGAATCTTTCTGGACCAGGGCTTGAACCTGTGTCCCCTGCATTGGCAGGTGGATTCTTATTCACTCCACCACAAGAGGCGTCCTCAACTGGAATTCAAAGCACAGAGTGGGTGATTGCAATATGTCAGTTTAACCATCAACCAACAATGTCCCCAACAGTAACAAATGTCCAAGCTGGGGGAGTTGGGTGGGATGTTGGTTGCGGGGAAGCTGAGCATGTAGGGAGTATACAGAAAGCTCTGCATTGTCCTCAATTTTGCTGTGAAACTAAAACTCTCTGACATTTTTTTTCAGTTAAAAAAACCCTTTGTGTTGACTACAAGTTTTCTTTAAATGTCTTTAAAACTTTTTCATGCTAATACAAGTATTCCTCACATATATTATGGGTTCAGTTTCAGATCATCCAAATAAAGCAAGTATCACAGTAAAGCAATCCACTCAGATGTTTTGGTTTCCAGTGCATGTGAAAGTTGTGTAGACACTACACTGTCACCTATTCAGTGTGCAGCAGTATTATATCTAAAAAATGCACATCTTAATTAAAAAATATTTTATTGATGCCTCCAGCAAGTCATAACATTTTTGCAATTATAACATTAAAAATCACGGATCAAAAATCACCACAACAAATATAATAATAATGAAATGTTTGAAATATTTGTGAGAATTACCAAAATGTGACATATAGACATAAAGTAAGCCAATGCAGTTAGAAAAATGGCACTGATAGATTTGATCATTACAGGGTCGCCACAACCTTCAATTTGTAAAAACCATAATGTCTGCATAGTACAATAAAGCAGAGTGCCATTAAATGAGGTATGCCTGTAAGTAAAAACAAAATGTTCAATAACATCTTGTCTTGAAATATTCTTTTTTTTTCCAATTCCATATGCCTTTATTATTTTTTATTTTTTACTTTACAATATTGTATGGGTTTTGCCATACATCAACATGAATCCACCACGGGTGTACACGTGTTCCCAATCCTGAAGCCCCCTCCCTCTTCCCTCCCCATACCATCCCTCTGGGTCATCCCAGTGCACCAGCCCCAAGCTTCCTGTATCCTGCATTGAACCTGGACTGGCGATTCATTTCTTATTATACACGTTTCAATACCATTCTCCCAAATCATCCCCCCCTCCCTCTCCCATAGAGTCCAAAAGACTGTTCTATACATCTGTGTCTCTTTTGCTGTCTTGCATACAGGGTTATCGTTACCATCTTTCTAAATTCCATATATATGCGTTAGTATACTGTATTGGTGTTTTACTTTCTAGCTTACTTCAATCTGTATAATAGGCTCCAGTTTCATCCACCTCATTAGAACTGATTCAAATGTATTCTTTTAAATGGCTGAGTAATACTCCATTGTGTATATGTACCACAACTTTCTTATCCATTCATCTGATGATGAACATCTAGGTTGCTTCCATGTCCTGGCTATTATGAACAGTGCTGTGATGAAATATTCTTAAATGTGGTTTCTTTCTTATTTTGATTTGAGGATGAATAAAATGTGGGCCACTTATTAAAGATGACTTGATATCCTAGAGCTGAAAAAAGGGAGAAGAAAGAAATAAAAATGAAATGAAGTATATTTTAACCACATATGTAATACTTTAATGAGTATGACACATGGTAAGGTTTAAGCCATAGATCTCCTTGGAAGCATTGCACGGGTTCTGAACATCAAAGAGAACAAAGCAAGATTCAGTAGAGTTACAGATTTCAAATTCAGCATCATGTTTAAAAATTATAGCTCTTGACACCAAGGCTAAGGAAATTAATGGTAAAGAATCCCCCTGCAGTGCAGGAGACCTGGGGAAGATCTCCTAGAGAAGGAAATGGCAATCCACTCCAATATCCTTGCCTGGGAAATCCCATAAACAGAGAAGCCTGGCACCCTACAGTTCATGGGGTTGCAAAGAGTCAGACACAACTGAGCGACTAACATAAGGAAACTAAATAAGAGAAAGCCTCCAAGGACTAGCCTTTATTATTCAGCATATGACAAGCAGGAAGGAAATACTTATATTCAATATAAGTATCTTTGTATTTGTACATTTGATGTTGTACAGATCTATTTCTACCCAGTGTACCCCAAGAGCAAGCAAACAACCCCCCTCCCAACACACAAACTGGTAAAACAAAAATAAGAGGGAAAGGAGCCAAGGGATAGCAAATTGTTAAATCTTTCATATTATGATTGTTCTTGATATTCTTTGCTTTCACTTACAGCCTGGTATCTTTTCAATTTTCCAGATAACAAAATAAGGCTTTTAAATTCTTCTTTATACATGATATGTATTTTCAAAGATTATGAGTTTGCTGTAATTAATCATACATGGAAGATCAATCACATAAGGATCTATGACACTGATATTCCTGCAAGCACACACAAGATCACAGAAAAACAACTACTGGCTTATTTGAAGCTCCAACATTAAGTACAGAGGTTGACATTCTTTGTGCTTCTGCCTTCTTGCCTGTAGTGGATTAATAAAAAGGGAACAGTTAGAATTTGCCTAATTTGTTGGCTTGCTATAGCATCCTGGTTGTTAAAGTTGAAAAATTGAGCAAATTCAATGTTTTGCCTCTGATTTCTTTTTTACCTTTTGTTTTTATCTCATTTACCAGTTTTTTGACTCAGTGATTTAACCAAATAAAAATGAAAGTTGCTGGTTATATAGCTAGGATCTTAGCCAATAAATTGGGAAATTGGGGGAAAAAAAGCCAACAAATATTTTCGCCTGATTTTCATTGAGCTAGTAATATGTATTGCTATGCCAGTGTAACCCTTATTTTATTGGTGATTGTTCTCCACTTATTCCTGCAGGACCCTAACCTTCTCTTAAATCATGCATAGGATTTCTGGTATTGAGCAAAGGTTTAAATGTGCTCATAAGAAATTATATTTACTTCTTTCCTATTCACACCATGCTCTCTCTGCTTCACACGAGCGTATCCTTATGATTCCAGACTTGCTTAGTTATTGTGGTGAAGAAGCTGAATCATTTTCTTTATTATTCTGCCTTTGGTTAGAGGATCATTAAAGCTATCCTGGTTTCTTCTCCACTATTTTAGAATTCAAATGACAGTTGCTTTCTCCAGTCTTACTGATGGATCCACCTGTGGACTCAGAGACAATTTTGAATGCTAGATATATCATGTGGAATTTAGAATCACTCCTTTTTGATTACAATATTTCTGTTATTCTGCTCACCTTTCTCCCTTACCTCATTCTCTTAGGAAGACTTATCTTCTAAGTAAGAGAAATGCAAAACTACTTCTGGTTGGCTTATTCCATAAAGCCTCAAGACATGAGTAAGCACTGTGGATTTGCTTTGGTGGACACAGCCGGGATTCGATACTATATATATCTGAGGTGTTTGATTTCTTAAAGATTATGAGCATGCTTTCAAATAAATATATGGCAATTTATCCCTATTCACATATATACTCTTTCCACTGGGAAATGCAATCTATCTAGTGAGTGTAGCCAGAACAGACTGATTTTGTCATCTTATTTTTCACCTGCACTTATTTTTAATTTAGTTTATCTAACTTATATTTAATTTATTTTCTCTGGTAGCATTATATTTAATTTATAAGCATTATGAATATAATCCTTGCAAATAAAAAAAAATGACTAAGCAAGTTTCCTTAACAAATTCCAATGTCACTTAACAGCTTTATATACATATAGATAATATGTAAATAACAAGTAGACATATAATTAAAATATGACAATATTCCTGCTTGGGATTTAAACTTCATACATATAAACATCTTTCATGGTATAATTTTTATCAGCAGTATGTCTAGAGGTAAAGAACCCATCTGCTGATTCAGGAGACATAAGAGACCCGGGTTTAATCCCTAGTTAAGAAGATCCCCTGGAGGAAGGAATGGCAATCCATCCAGGACTCTTGCCTGGAGAATCCCTTGGAAGAGGCTTCTGGGAGGTTACAATCCATAGGGTCACAAAGAGCCAGACATGACGGAAGCATCAGCATAACAGTGCATCAGTAAGTGTTTAGTAACTCGCTTTCAGTGGGGGAAAAGCCCTTATTTATAACATTTGCCAATTTCCATGGTGTAGCTACTCCCACAATGACTGATTTTAAGCTACAATAAGTATGTCCCTGGACATGCAGTTGAGAGGAAATGTAGAAAATCAGTTCTGGTCACTAGCTGATCCAAGCAAGTGTGAACTTTCTACAAGACAATATTATCTGTTTTTATATACTTTACAATAAGTACTTTGAAAGTTTCTATTTCTAAGCTAATATATTTTTAATTTTGAAGTAAGCTTTAGTATATTTTAAGTGCTAGTATTATATAATACCTTTAAAATGTCAATCACTAGGAACTTACAACTGCAGATAATAAAAATCCTGTATCTTGGATATCAAAGATAACTATTCCTATTACAAGGAAAAATAATAGGACACACCTAAATGGGAAAGAAATCTAAAAATACAAAAGAGGGTATATATATGCATTCATATATCTATTTCACTTTGTTGTACAGCAGAAACTAATACAATATTGTAAACCAACTGTGTGTGTGTGTGTGTATGCGTGTGTGCTCAGTTGTGTCTGATTCTTTGTGACCCCTGTGGACTGTAGCCTGCCAGGCTTTCTCTCCACGGAGTTTTGCAGGCAAGAATACTGGAGTGGTTTGCCATGCCTTTCTCCAAAAGCAACTATACTTCAAAAAATTAATAAAAATAATAATAGAAGAAGAGTCTATAAGAATCATAATGCCTATGATGATGGAAACAGATAGGTAGGGATATTCCAGGAAATTTTCCTCAACACATTTAAGAATGACCTAGATAAAATTTGCATTCGAGTCCCTGATAATGAAAAGGACATCTTTTTGGGGTGTTAGTTCTAGAAGGTCTTGTAGGTCTTCAAAGAACTGTTCGACTTCAGCTTCTTCAGAGTTACTGGTCAGGGCATAGACTTGGATTACCGTGATATTGAAGGGTTTGCCTTGGAAACAAACAGAGATCATTCTGTCGTTTTTGAGAGTGCATCCAAGTACTATATTTTGGAATCTTTTGTTGACTATGATGGCTACTCCATTTTTTCTAAGAGATTTCTGCCCACAGTAGTAGATATAATGGTCATCTGAGTTAAATTCGCCCATTCAAGTCCATTTTAGCTCACTGATTCCTAGAATGTTGATGTTCACACTTGTCATCTCCTGTTTGACCACTTCCAATTTGCCTCAATTCATGGACCTAACAGTGCAGGTTCCTATGCAATATTGTTCTTTACAGCATAGAACCCTGCTTCCATCACCAGTCCTATTCACAACTGGGTGTTCTTTTTGCTTTGGCTCCATCCCTTCATTCTTTCTGGAGTTATTTCTCCACTGATCTCCAGTGGAGGGTGGCTGCCCAGGAGCAGGAGGTCCAAGAGGAGCTACTTCACATTCAAGGTCAGGAGGGGCAGCTGTGAGGAGATATCCCTCATCCAATGTAAGGAGCAGTGGCTGCGCTTTGCTGGAGCAGCCATGCAGAGAAACCAAATGTCAAAGGTAAGAGAGACCCAAGTAACACGGCAGGTGTTGCAAGAGGCATCAGAGGGCAGACACACAAACCATAATCACAGAAAACTAGTCAATCAAATCACACAGACCACAACCTTGTATAACTCAATGAAACTAAGCCACGCTATGTGGGGCCACCCAAGATGAGAGGGTCATGGTAGGCAGGTATGACAGAATGTGGTCCACTGGAGAAGGGAATTGGAAACCACTTCAGTATTCTTGCCTTGAGAACCCTATGAACAGTATGAAAGGGCAAAATGATAGGATACTGAAAGAGGAACTCCCCAGGTCAGTAGGTGTCCAATATGCTACTGGAGATCAGTGGAGAAATAACTCCAGAAAGAAAGAAGGGATGCAGCCAAAGCAAAAACAATACCCAGTTGTGGATGTGAATGGTGATAAAAAAAAAAAAAAAGGTCTGATACTATAAACAGCAATATTGCATAGGAACCTGGAATGTCAGGTCCATGAATCAAGGCAAATTGGAAGTGGTCAAACAGGAGATGGCAAGAATGAACATCGACATTCTAGGAGTCAGTGAGCTAAAATGGACTGGAATGGGTAAATTTAATTTAGATGACCATTATATCTACTACTGTGGGCAGGAATCCCTTAGAAGAAATGGAGTAGCAATCATGGTCAACAAAAGAGTCTGGAATGCAGTACTTGGATGCAATCTCAAAAATGACAGAATGATCTCTGTTTGTTTCCAAGGCAAACCATTCAATATCACAGTAATCCAAGTCTATGCCCCAACCAGTAACCTTGAAGAAGCTGAAGTTGAATGGTTCTATGAAGACCTACAAGACCTTTTAGAACTAACACCCAAAAAAGATGTCCTTTTAATTATAGGGGACAGGAATGCAAAAGTAGGAAGTCAAGAAACACCTGGAGTAACAGGCAAATTTGGACTTGTAATACAGAATGAAGCAGGGCAAAGGCTAATAGAATTTTGCCAAGAGAATGCACTGGTCATAGCAGACACCCTCTTCCAACAACACAAGACAAGACTCTACACATGGACATCACCAGATGGTCAATACTAAAATCAGATTGATTGCATTCTTTGTAGGCAAAGGTGGAAAAGCTCTATACAGTCAGAAAAAAACAAGACTGGGAGCTGACTGTGGCTCAGATCATGAACTCCTTATTGCAAAACTCAGACTTAAATTGAAGAAAGTAGGGAAAATCACTAGACCATTTAGGTATGACCTAAATAAAATTCCTTATGATTATACAGTGGAAGTGAGAAATAGATATAAGGGATTGAATAGATCTGATATATAGAGTGCCTGATGAACTATGGACGGAGGTTCATGACATTGTACAGGAGACAGGGATCAAGACAATCCCCATGGAAAAGAAATACAAAAAAGCAAAATGGCTTTCTGGGGAGGCCTTACAAATAGCTGTGAAAAGAAGAGAAGAGAAAAGCAAAGCGGAAAAGGAAAGTTATAAGCATCTGAATGCAGAGTTCCAAAGAATAACAAGGAGAGATAAGAAAGCCTTCCTCAGTGATCAATGCAAAGAAATAGAGGGAAACAACTGAACAGGAAACTCTAGAGATCTCTTCAAGAAAATTAGAGATACCAAGGGAACATTTCATGCAAAGATGGGCTCGATAAAGGACAGAAATGGTATGGACCTAACAGAAGCAAAAAATATTAAGAAGAGGTGGCAAGAATACACAGAAGAACTGTACAAAAAAGATCTTCATGACCAAGATAATCATGATGGTGTGATCACTGACCTAGTGCCAGACATCCTGGAATGTGAAGTCAAGTGGGCCTTGGAAAGCATCACTATGAACAAAGCTAGTGGAGGTGATGGAATTCCAGTTGAGCTATTTCAAATCCTGAAAGATGATGCTGTGAAAGTGCTGCACTCAACATGCCAGCAAATTTGGAAAACTCAGCAGTTGCCACAGGACTGGAAAAGGTCAGTTTTCATTCCAATCCCAAAGAAAGGCAATGACAAAAAAAGGCTCAAACTACCACACAATTGCACTCATCTAACACACTAGTAAAGTAATGCTCAAAATTCTCCAAGCCAGGCTTCAGCAATATGTGAACCGTGAACTTCCTGATGTTCAAGCTGGTTTTAGGAAAGGCAGAGGAACCAGAGTTCAAATTGCCAACATCTGCTGGATCATTGAAAAAGCAAGAGAGTTCCAGAAAAACATCGATTTCTGCTTTATTGACTATGCCAAAGCCTTTGACTGTGTGGATCACAATAAACTGTGGAAAATTCTGAAAGAGGTGGGAATACCAGACCACCTGACTTGCCTCTTGAGAAACCTATATGCAAGTCAAGAAGCAACAGTTAGAACTGTACATGGAACAACAGACTGGTTCCAAATAGGAAAAGGAGTGTGTCAAGGCTGTATATTGTCACCCTGCTTATTTAACTTCTATGCAGAGTATATCATGAGAAAAGCTGGGCTGGAAGAAACACAATCTTGAATCAAGATTGCAGGGAGAAATCTCAATAACCTCAGATATGCAGATGACACCACCCTTATGGCAGAAAGTGAAGAGGAACTCAAAAGCCTCTTGATGAAAGTGAAAGAGGAGAGTGAAAAAGTTGGCTTAAAACTTAACATTCAGAAAACGAAATCATGGCATCTGGTCCCATCACTTCATGGGAAATAGATGGGGAAACAGTAGAAACAGTGTCAGACTGTATTTTCTTGGGCTCCAAAATCACTGCAGATGGTGATTGCAGCCTTGAAATTAAAAGACGTTTACTCCTTGGAAAGAAAGTTATGACCAACCTAGATAGCATATTCAAAAGCACAGACATTGCTTTGCCAACAAGGGTCCGTCTAGTCAAGGCTGTTGTTTTCCCAGTGGTCATGTATGGATGTGAGAGTTGGGCTGTGAAGAAAGCTGAGCACCAATGAATTGATGCTTTTGAACTGTGGTGTTAGAGAAGACTCTTGAGAGTCCCTTGGACTGCGAGGAGATCCAACCAGTCCATTCTAAAGGAGATCAATCCTGGGTGTTCTTTGGAAGGACTGATGCTAAAGCTGAAACTCCAATACTTTGGCCACCTCATGTGAAGAGTTGACCCATTGGAAAAGACTCTGATGCTGGGAGGGATTGGGGGCAGGAGGAGAAGGGGACGCCAGAGGATTAGATGGCTGGATGGCATCACCTACTTGATGGACATGAGTTTGAGTGAACTCCGGGAGTTGGTGATGGACAGGGAGGCCTGGTGTGCTGCAATTCATACGGTCACAAAGAGTCAGACACGACTGAGCTACTGAACTGAACTAAACTGATCTCCAGTAGCATATTGGGCACCTACCGACCTGGGGAGTTTATCTTTCAGTGTCCTATCTTTTTGCCTTTTCATAGTTTTCATGGGATTCTCAAGGCAAGAATGCTGAAGTGGTTTGCCATTCCCTTTTCCAGTGGACTACATTCTGTCAGACTCTCCACCGTGACCCGCCCATCTTGGGTGGCCTGACATGGCATGGCTTTGTTTCATTGAGTTAGACAAGGCTGTGGTCCATGTGATCAGATTGGCTAGTTGTCTGTTATTGTACTTTCCGTCTGTCTGCCCTCTGATCTCCTCTCTCAGTGCTTGCAGTCCTACTTGGGTTTCTCTTACCTTGGATGTGGGTAAGTGCAGTAACAAGGCTAAAGAAGGATAAGGATGAGCTCCTACCTCTTCCTTGGAAAACACTACAAGTGTCCTTTTCATTTTAGGGAACTGGAATGCAAAAATAGGAAGTCAAGAAACACCTGGAATAACAGGCAAATTTGGACTTGGAGTACAGAATGAAGCAGGGCAAAGGCTAATAGAGTTCACACTGGTCATAGCAAACACCTTCTTCCAACAACACAAGAGAAGACTCTATACATGGACATCACCAGATGGTAAACACCAAAATCAGATTGATTCTATTCTTTGCAGCCAAAGATGGAGAAGCTCTATACGGTCAGAAAAACAAGACCGGGAGCTGACTGTGGCTCAGATCATGAACTCCTTATTGCCAAATTCAGACTTAAATTGAAGAAAGTAGGGAAAACCACTAGACCATTCAGTTATGACCTAAATAAAATCCCTTATGACTATACAGTTGAAGTGACAAATAGATTAAAGGAACTAGATGTGCTAGACAGAATGCATGATGAACTATGGATGGAGGTTCATGACATTGTACAGGAGACAGGAATCAAGACCATACCCAAGGAAAAAAAAAGCAAAATGGCTGTCTGAGGAAGCCTTACAAATAGCTATGAAAAGAAGGGAAGAGACAAGGAAAGGAGAAAAGGAAAGATATAAGCATCTGAATGCAAAGTTCCAAAGAATAGCAAGGAGAGATAAGAAAGCCTTCCTCAGTGATCAATGCAAAGAAATAGAGGAAAACAATAGAATGAGAAAGACTAGAGATCTCTTCAAGAAAATTAGAGATACCAAGGGAACATTTCTTGAAAAGATGGGCACAATAAAGGACAGAAATGGTAAGGATCTAACAGAAGCAGAAGATATTAAGAAGAGGTGGCAAGAATACACAGAAGAACTGTACAAAAAACATCTTCACAACCCGATAATAACGAAGGTGTGATCGTGATTTCACTGGTTTGTTTCTAGAACTGAAAATAATTTTCCAGGTGTGGTCCTGCCACTGGAGACTAGAAAAGAACTTTTGTTTATTATACACAATTTCTAGCAATCTGTTTATAGTCTTCTGCTAATCATCTAAGTGTATTTTAAGTGTTCAACATGCAAATACACACACACACACACACACTCACACATACACACACACACCACACCACACCACACCACCCTCCACCTCCACAAATAGAAGTATACATTCACATTTTTTTCCTAAGACAAATTGCACACCACACTCTTTTCTCTCACAGCTGGGACTTTACAATAATAACAGTGGCTGTATAATCAAACCAAAGACATAGTTGAAGCTAGGTTCAGCAAAATACCAAAAAAAAAAAGAATAGAAATCCCTCTCCTTTTTAGTAATACTTCCTCAAATATGAATATTTCAAGATCCTTCCCAAAGAAGGCCAAACACATTTTAAATGACCACAACTGTACTTGTGATTTCCTTTAAGCAAAAAAGTAAGCAAATTGATCATTTCACCTCTATTGTAGCTGGTAATTTTGTCACTTGTTTCTTACTTAGATACATTAAGCTACGTTTGAATGATGGATTTAGCAGAGATTATGAAGCAGATCTACACAAAATATTAATTCATGTTACAGAATACAAATATCATATTTCAAAAGATCAGAAAATATTATCATTCTCTTTTCCTCTTCCTCATCCCTTTGGCTCTGCTCCTAAGAGGTCAGATACATGATATATGATGAGGGTTAAGGTCCTACTTCTATCTTTGCAGAATTTTCCCCTTGGAGTTCTTTCCTCTACAGTTACACCTTTGCTGTATGTATTTCTTTATTCTGTTTTCTATTTAGCCATGAATATCTGGTTTCTATGTATACTAGCTTCAACACTATTTGTCAGATAGGATACCATAATCTTTCCCTTATGTGTGGGTGTGTGTATAAGGAGAAATGGCTGACAAATGTCCCCTTAATAAGGTTATGTGAGAGATAATTGAGGATAATAGTTGGAAAATTCATTTGTTCTTTTTCTACATGAGGCTTTCTATGTAATGAGTAGAAAGTATTAAGTGAGTTTTCCATTAGCTAAATTAAATACATGTGTGAATCCCAAATTGCAAGATTTGTTAATTATTGCTAAAAGATCTTAAATTTCCAACACAAATTCTGACAGGTTGTAAATCCGGGATTTACTGACTAGAGAATGATCACATGTCATTGATCATTGCTTGTACCTAAGAAAAAGATCATGGATCAAATCCTTATCTTCCACACATTCTGGAAATGTTAACTTGCTCTTCTTGCCAGTTTTCAACCAAATTTCCATCAAAACATTTCAAGGTAATTTATACCATAAATTAAATCATATGAGAGATGACCTCAATGTTATTTCATATGCTGATGCCATGTAAAGATGGTCTGTATAGAGATGAGAGTAAAGATGTAAAGATCCAGGGTGTATTTTGATACATGTTTCTGACACAATTAATTGTGCTATTTTTTAAAAGACTTTATAATGTCTAATTCTAGACTTTTTCCCTTCATACTGTATTGATCTGTTGTAGTCCTAGTGAGCCAGCTCTCTGCACTGGCCCTGATAGATATCTTTTGAAAAAATGGAGGGTTAGAAACTAGAATTTCAGAAAGACTTCAGGGAAATGATATGCTTCTAATCAGTGTTGGATAGCATGCCTGCATTTCCCCTGGCCCTTCAAAGCACTATTCATTTGACTTTTGGTATACTTTTTTTTTTTTCTATCTTCTCTACTTCCCTCTTTACTGCTGTCTGCCATGATGGTTATAAGTATAAGTTTCAATCAATCCATTTCTTTTCTACACTCTTGGCGTTGACATTTCTCATTGTGATCCATGCTGACTTTCCTACTTCCTGTATCTCTGGCCACAGAACGCTTTGCTCTCATATATACACAAGCCAGCCATCTGCTCTGATTCAAGCCAAAGGAGGATACTTCAGAGTTATTATAGAAAGCAGTGGAAAAAAGTATATTAGCACCCTACTTATGGTTATATTACAAAGTCAAAATAGTTGTCTTGCTAATATACTGACTTTGCTCATGTTTCAAAATCTCTACAAAAAAATGTTAGGATGAATTAAAAGCAAGAGGGAGGAAGTGATTTAATTAGAATGACTTCTTTCTTCAACTGCAAATTATTTTGTATGTAAAAATTCAACAATAGCCATTGAAATAATACCTAAAATTTCAGTTCAGAGTTTAAATGTACATTGATGTTTTGAGAATTTATCTGCAGTTTAAAATGCATGGGCCTAAAACGGCCTTTGGCAAAAAAAAAAAAAGTGTGAAAAATTACATTTCTAAACTGAAAAAAGTGAAGTATTCTTCCTTCTGTATTTCCAATGGAGCATTGGTAAAAAATGTATATTAGAAATTTACCCTCTTGCATTGCTTTTCCAACATGATCTCTTAGCCATGATCTTTCAGTTGTATAATGTGGCAATTTTTACTAAGGTAATTCAGCTGTTAGAATGTATAGTCTGGGGGCTTGTTTTTGGTTTTTTTTTTTTCAACAGTTTAAACTACCCTGTGTAGGAAATGGAATTACCTTTACTATCTCTTCACTGGTTTGAAACCTAAAAAATCAAACAAAACAGGATTTTTATGTCACAATGGTAAGGTGTGGTAAAGAAACCAACGTCAAAAGCCGAATGACATCTGCTACTGCTGCTGCTAAGTCGCTTCAGTCGTGTCCGACTCTGTTCGACCCCATGGACTGCAGCCCACCAGGCTCCTCCGCCCATGGGATTGTCCAGACAAGAGTACTGGAGTGGGTTGCCATTGCCTTCTCCAGAATGAGTTCTAACAAATGCCAAAATTTAATATTATTTGAGCCAATGCAACTCAAGCAGACCATAATAACCTGTTCGGGTTAGAAAAGTTCATGCCAGAAACGGATGATTTCCCTAGAGCCAATCAAAATGATGGAAACATTGGTGCAAAATCACAGCTGAGCAGGTTTAGTCCTCTCTTCACTAGCTACAGATGGCATGTAATTTAGGAATGCCCATTTGGTGAAATTTACCAGTTCCTCTAGAGATCACACATATGGGTTTGCATTTAAAAAGCAATTGCACCACGAATAGCTTTTTAAACAACAGATGTAAGTATTGACGGTAAAAGAATGTCCAAAAAGCAAAGTATGTCCACATAAGAGAAAAAAGAGCTTATGTTATTCTTTATAGCACTATAAGTGGCCTTTTAACTTTAAAAAAAAGACAAAATAATTATGAAATCAATGCATACAATATTTGCCAAGGCATGAATTAGATATGAGATTCTGTCTTCACACTATGTTACTTTCCGGTATTTTACTCCTCTTTTTTCACCTTTGCATGTTAAAACCACACTCTTAAATCCCCAAAGAATCCAAAAGTACCTTAAGAGGAGTTTGAGATGTGAGTCAATCTGAGCTCTTTACTTTTCACAGCTCTTGTCTTTTGTTTGTTGTTTGTTTCTTACAAGGAGGTTAATAATGGATCTGTGAAAACCCCATCATCATTTAAAAGTTGAATGCACGTGTCTTAGTGTACACGCAGGGAGATATTTCTATTTGCAGATGTGTGCACTAGTTAGTAAAGGATGCAAGCTGTAAGTTGCGAGGTTTCCAATTGCCTGTCCTTTATTGCTTCCTTTAAAGAAGGAAATTAATTGTGTAAAATTGCCTTGCTGGTAAAGTGATACCAGACTGCAATAGCAGCCTGACCTAATCAAGCGGCAAACAGGCAATCACATCATCAGCGAACACCCATAGAAATATTGGATTTCAGGAGTGTGCGGGACCAACAGTGTCCCTGGAGAAACACGCACGTAATTTCTATGCTTGTGTTCAAAAGGAGTCCTGTTGTGGATTTCTCCTGTAAAATGTAAGCTTTCTTTGTTTTTATTGAAGGATAAGGTTTTGCACCTCACAGTACAGTCCCATATGGAAGGAAACTATAATTAAAAGGTTAGGTCTGGACATCAGGCTTTTGACACTGATTGTTTCTTGATTGAATAAAATATAATGTCACTTTTCTCTCATTCTCTGAAGCAATGATGCACTGGAATACTAATAACTATGCAAATGATGACATTAACAAGAAGATTCCATTTTTCTGGCTGCTTATGACTAGCATCAGGTGAAAAATTGTGGGAGATTGAATTGCTTTTGTTTAGAGGTGTGCAGAGATGGGCAATTGGTACTATTCCAGGAAGCAAAAGAAAATGAAATTGCTTGTACAAAGGGATGAACAGATTCACATTAGTACTCAAATATTTATGACACCATTAAATGGATGTATTGAGGATGCAGAATATGGAAAGCCCATAACGTACATATTCAAATAAGAAAACTGTTGTTATCATAAATCTTCTGTATTCAGCTTTCTTTTTGTACTGGATATTTACAAAGAAACTACAGCATTGCTCAAGCAGTATTAAATTTTTGTATTAAATTAATTCAAGTGCTTTTTTTATTTCACTTAACAGACAATATTAGAAGTACAAATGCTTGTATGCATTACACATATAACCATAAATGCAATTGATTATTATATTCCCACAGTGTGCTAACTGCCACTGTTCAGTTAGACAAAAAGCCCTGATTTTAGAAATAAAATTGAGAAAATAAAATAAAAAACAAAATAAGGCTTTCACAAAGTTATCAATTGTTTCATTAGAAAAGGAATAATTTATGTACAATTCCCTGCATATAGGAATGTGCATTAAAGCAAGTCTGAAGGAAGAGTGTGTCTACAGAGAAGAAGACAAACTGACAATTTCAGACATATGGAAACCTCCTAAGGTGAAACCCAGAAACAAATTGCACAAGTAATCAGGAAGGAGCAATGGCAGTAAGTTGTTGTTGTTCAGTCGCTCAATGGTGTTTGACTCTTTGAGACCCTATGGACTGCATCATGTCAGGCTTTCCTGTCCTTCACCATCTCCCAGAGTTTGCCCAAACTCAGGTCCATTGAGTCGGTGATGCCATCCAACCGTCTTGTCTTCTGTCTTCCCCTTCTCCTCCTGCCTTCATTCTTTCCCAGCATCAGGGTCTTTTCTAATGAGTCAGCTCTTCACATCAGGTGGCCAAAGTATTGGAGTTGCACCTTCAGCATCAGTCCTTCCAGTGAATACCCAGCAATAGAAGGAGGTATAGAAAAGTTGGTCCACTGTGACCATATGCTGCAAAATGCTTTGTGGAAAGTTTGTAGATCTGATTTTTCCTGTACTTCTGATCACTCTGGGCTCTCTCCATTGCTTAGACTCAGGAGTCAAAGCAGACCCTAAAGTGACTATGCTTGGACGTTAGACTTCAAAACTTGTATTTTAAGTGTTGGAAAAGACATGGGTTTCAGAAGTGACATTCTGGATGCAGGGAAAGGCTAAAAAATAGGCAGAACAAATATTTGCTGCAAATCTCCTTTTCTCTATCCCCCTCCTTCATAAACACACACACATAGGACACCCCCGGCCCTATGAAAATCATTTCAAATAAAGAGAGAATTAAAGAGAAAAGTAAAACACTGTAGGTCAATCCTGGGTGTGCTGGTGAAGAGACCACATGTCCACCCTCCATAGGGAAGGGGCAACCACGGCCTAAAGGGTAGAGATAAGAGAAAGGAGGTATACGTCAGCCTCGTGGAATCTCTCTGCTCCTTGATGAGGATGAGAAGAGACCTTTCTTTTCTCAGACCTGAATGTGCCCTGAACTAGCAGGCTACATTATTTTAGCTGAGATGAGGAAAGCATGAGCTGTTCACATATCTGCACCTACCCCATTCCAGCCTCCCACCCCAGGTCACATAAATATCGCAGAAGCCAGATGACTTACTAGGGAGAAGTTTGGAAGATACAGAGCTGCCTTTGATCAATTTATCCTGAAACAACTGGGAAACTCTCAAGCAATTGAATTTATACTGAATTGATAACATTAAGTTTTTTCACTGCCAGATAAAATGACTCACTATAAAAATATACTTGTTATATTTTTAAAATGTTAGTTTTTTGCACATCTATAAGCCTGAATGGAGAGTTCATCCTTGCTTTATATCGATAAATAAGGATTTAGGAATATAGCTGTGATTTCTAATTAAGGTTCTTTTGTGGCGATAGTATTACTGTACATAAAATAATTAGTGAACTATCCATGATGGTACATACTGCTACTGCTAAGTCACTTCAGTCGTGTCCGACTCTGTGCGACCCCATAGATGGCAGCCACCAGGCTCCACCGTCCCTGGGATTCTCCAGACGAGAATACTGGAGTGGGTTGCCATTTCCTTCTCCAATGCATGAAAGTGAAAAGTGAAAGTGAAGTCATTCAGTCATGTCCAACTCTTAGCGACCCCATGGCCTGCAATCTACCAGCCTCTTCCATGTATGGGATTTTCCAGGCAAAGTACTGGAGTGGGGTGCCATAATTGTGTGATACAGACTACTAGGGCAGACATTTGGAAAAGAGAAGATAAGTAAAGCTTGGAGAGGTCACAAGTGGTTTCCTAGAAATTCTGAAAAGGTGGCTATGCCCTGAGCGAAAGGATATTTGAGGATGGAAGAGGGACAGGAAAAAGATAGCAGACAGGCACTGGAATCACCATGAAGAAAAGGCCCCTACCTTCTAAGCCTTGTATTGATAATATTCAGTCTGACATATTAGTAGGCACAATAATTATGGAATTCTTGATTAAATATGGTCATTATAAACTTCAAATACAGCAAGATTAGTCCAGGGTTTCCCAGTGTCTGAAGCACTGACATTCTGGAGCAGATGATTACTTGCTGGGTGCGGGCCTCCTGTTCATTGCAGCACATTTAGCATCATCTCCAGCCTCTGCCCACTGGATCCAAGTAGCAACCACTCTCCCTCAAGGCACAGTAAGCCAAAATGACATTCCCAGAAGTCACTTGGAAGGCAAAATTGTCCCCTAGTAAGAGCAACTAGACTGACCTGATGACACCCTTGCAAGGAAATGAGGAAACGAGCTGTGACAAGAAGACTAATTGAATATGCTGTCATCAATATAGGCTTACATGTTTTATTGGCCTGAGTCACAGCTCTGTTTTCTTAATGTGGCACCATTTGTTTAGTTCATAGTCTGTCCTGGCATTGTATTTATAGTAATTATTTAAACTCTGAAATAGGTATTGTTATCTGTATTTTGCAAACAATGAATTACCAAAAGTCTTGCAGTTAGATTTGTACCAAAATCTGTCCGACCCATATTTAACATTAGGCTATCCTATTTCTTTATAATGTTGTACGTTTCTGGTACATTCTGACTCTTAGAGAATAGGTTTACACCCATGTGTAGCCATATCTATAGAGAGATGAATAGATAGATACACACACATAAAGATACTCGCTCATTCTTATGACACAACACACATTGATTACTTTGAAAATAAGATTATCTGGAATGAGATGTGTATTTCAATTATTATCTGAGCCATATGAATCATACTTTATTCAATTTCAGTACAGTGTTGACTAACACTTCAATTAGTTCCAGTTTGCTTGATTTCACACCCCATAAAAGTTAAGGCTGGCTGTGTCTACACAAAGTGGAGATGCAATAATTACTGCACAATCATAAGTAGCAAACACACATTCTGTTATTGAAGAAAGTTAGCCCAATAATTCTGAACTATTCAGACAGGCTTTCTGCATCCAGGACATAATATTAAAAGACATAAAATTGTTAACTGACCCTTAGGAAACCTTATTATGTGTGATATTCATCTCAGCAAAAGATAAAATGAAGAGTATTTCCAACCCTACTTTACAACTAATCGTAAAATCATATAACTCTAAATCTGTTTCATATGCAAAATAATTCCCCTGAATTGTGTAATCTCAACTCCTGCTGCTGCTACTTAAGCTGCTACCGCCTCCCCCAATAATTTAGAGGCTGAATTCAAGGTCCTCAGGCCTCCAAGGTCAGACAATCTTAGTCTTTTGATGTGCAATGACCTGATTAAAATACACTTTTTTGTGTACGTGACACGATGGCCATTCACACTCAAAATTTAAAAAGTGATTCAGGCATTGCAGCTCTCCACCTTGAGTCCAGAGGCTGTTATGCCATCCTGGAGTTACTTCATTTAATTATCAAGCTTTTATCCTCTTCTCCAGCTTTGTCCTTTCAAGCAGAGAGTCTAATCAGAATCTGTTAAAAATGCCATAATAGGTCATGTTATTTATTATTTCTCGTCTCACTTGCCTAGTAGTCTAAACTGGTTATCATGAAGCTAATCTTATATTGCCTCTCTTTCCATAGAGATAGTAATATGGAACAAGTAAATTTGACCACCACAGTTTCACTGGGTGGATTTGAACTGTAGTTTCACCCTTACCATGTGGGTATCTTTGTTCAAGGTAGGAAACTCTGAATTTTAGTTTTACTCATTGATACAATTAGAGTAACAGTAACAATAACACATAACTACACAGGAATATTGTGAGGAATAAATAAGTGAAAACAATAAAACACTTATAACTGTACCTAATAAACACCTAGTAAGCCTTTACACAGTATTTTCTACTTTATGTTATATGATTATTCAGGACTGATTTCCTTTAAGATGGACTGATTGGATCTCCTTGCAGTCCAAGAGACCCTCAAGAGTTTTCTCCAACACCATAGTTCAAAAGCATCAATTCTTCAGTGCTCAGTTTTCTTTATGGTCCAACTCTCACATCCATAAATGACTACTGAAAAAACCATAGCTTTGACTAGATGGACTTTTGACAGCAAAGTAATGTCTCTGCTTTTTAATATGCTGTCTAGGTTGGTCATAACTTTTCTTCCAAGGAGCAGGTGTCTTTTAATTTCATGGCTGCAGTCACCACCTATAGTGATTTTGAAGCCCAAGAAAATAAAGTCTCTCACTGTTTCCATTGTTTCCCCATCCATTAGCATGAAATGATGGGACTGGATGCCATGATCCTCATTTTTTGAATGCAGTTTTAAGCTGGCTTTTTCACTCTCCTCTTTTACTTTCATCAAGAGGCTCATTAGTTCCTCTTTGCTTTCTATCATAAGGGTGGTGTCATCTGCATATCTGAGGTTACTGATATTTCTCTCAGCAATCTTTATTCTGGCTTGTCCTTCATCCAGTCTGGCATTTCTCATGACGTACTCTGCATATAAGTTAAATAAACAGGATGACAATATACAGCCTTGACATACTCCTTTCCCAATTTGGAGTCAGTCCATTGCTCCATGCCCAGTTCTAACTGTTTCTTCTTGACCTCTGTAGAGATTTCTCAGGATGCAGGTAAGTTGGTCTGGTATTTCCATCTCTTTAAGAATTTTCCACTATTTGTTGTGATCCACACAGTCAAAGGCTTTAGTGTAGTCAATGAAGGAGTAGATGCTTTTCTGAAATTCTCTTGCTTTTTCTATGATCCAACAGATGTTAACAATTTGATCTCTGATTCATCTACTTTTTCTGAATCCAGCTTGAACATCCGAAAGTTCTCAGTTCACATGCTGTTGAAGCCTAGCTTGGAGAATTTTTAGTATTACTTTGTTAGCGTGTGAGATAAGTCAACACAGCTTAGACATGTGGACAGGTTTGGGATCTATTTTGATTATAGAATAGATTGGTGGATTGAATGAAAGCAAAACAAAAGCATGAAAGAAGACAAACAATTTAAGGATAACTTTCAGGTTTTTAGTTGAATAAGTGAGTAAGCTGTGATATTTTCTGCGGTGGGGAAAACAAGGAGGGGGACAGGATTAGCCACAAGTAGTAAAAATTTTCAGTATGTTACTTTTGAGTTTCACACTCAATATTAAATTTATCCCATTGATTTAACTTTTTCTGACTTTGCCAATCTTGTTTTCAATATTCTTGTTTTGAATTATCTTAGATTCTTTTTCTTTCTTCTAATTATAACTCATACACTATCTTCTCTGACATCTTTACTTGGTCAACTGTCTTAATATGGTAACTCACCCGCCAGTTATTCTCCATTACAACACCCATTTTATTACCTTCATGACATATATCAACATCTGAAATTATCTTATTTGTTTACTTAATTATCTGGACATATTAAAATGTCAGCTCCATGACAAGAGGGCTGTGTCTGTACTGTTCAGAATTTTATCCCAAAGATGTGTAACACTGTCTGACAATTAGTAGGCCTAAGTGAGCAATGACTAGATAAATGCATGACTTTCCAAGTGAAGACACAAACAAAAATGGATAAGAAGCTAAAAAACTGAAAGGAAAAAGTGCCAAAGTGGAATCTGAAAAGAGTAACCTAGCACACGGTATTCTCTAAAAATGTCTACCTATTTTAATTCTAGGCAGTAAATACTGTGACCATTTATGGATTATATCATATTTATCTCTATGAATATTTTTAATTAAGAAAATGATAGTTATTTATTTTCTTAAGCCTTCTGTGTATTGGAATTCAGGATAAGAGAAATTCTCAGTCTTACAGTTCTCAAGTAGGCAAAATGTGTCATCCTTATCTATCTGTTAAACTCCCTGATTCTAGTTTTGATGATCACAAAGACACCCATGTTACACTTTTTGTCAAAATTCACTTGTTACTTTGCTATTTTCTTGCCTTTTGTGGGTTTATGAAACAGCAGAGTAGATGCAGTCTAATCAACTTTGCCATCTACACTATTTATTTCATTAAGTTATAATCATAATTTTCCTGGTTGTTTAATAAATTCAGTTGCTTTGAAATTCAAGTTAGTTCAACTGCTATCTACTGAAGGCCCATTATATTCAAAGCATGCTATTTGGAACATAATAGCAAAGAAAATAATATAAAAGATGAACATAGATCCTCTGCCTTAGAAAGCATATATTCTAGTAATGAGATTAGTCAATAAGCATGAGAAAACTATTTTTTTAGAAAGTTACAATTGTTAAGAAAAGAAGAAAGCTTATGTACAGGGGACATGCCTCTTGAGAAACCTGTATCCAGGTTAGGAAGCAACAGTTAGAACTGGACATGGAACAACAGACTGGTTCCAAATAGGAAAAGGAGTATGTCAAGGCTGTATATTGTCACGCTGCTTATTTAATTTATATGCAGAGTACATCGTGAGAAATGCTGGGCTGGAAAAAGTACAAGCTGGAATCAAGATTGCCGGGAGAAATATCAAAAACATCAGATATGCAGATGACACCACCCTTATGACATAAAGTGAAGAGGAACTAAAGAGTCTCCTGATGAAAGTGAAAGAGGTGAGTGAAAAAGTTGGCTTAAAGCTTAACATTCAGGAAACTAAGATCCAGTCCCATCACTTCATGGCACATAGATGGGGAAACAGTGGAAACAGTAGCTGACTTTATTATTCTGGGCTCCAAACTCACTGCAGATGGTGATTGCAGCCTTGAAATTAAAAGACACTTACTCCTTGGAAGGAAAATTATAACCAACCTAGACAGCATATTAAAAAGCAGAGACATCACTTTGTCAACAAAGGTCCATCTAGTCAAGGCTATGGTTTTTCCTGTCGTCATGTATGGATGTGAGAGTTGGACTGTGAAGAAAGCTGAGCACCGATGAATTGGTGCTTTTGAACTGTGGTGTTGGAGAAGACTCTTGGGAGACCCTGGGACTCCAAGGAGATCCACCCAGTTCATCCTAAAGGAGATCAGTCCTGGGTGTTCATTGGAAGGACTGATGTTGAAGCTGAAACTCCAATACTTTGGCCACCTGATTAGAAGAGCTGACTCATTGGAAAAGACCCTGATGCTGGGAAAGACTGAGGGCAGGAGGAGAAGGGGACGACAGAGAATGAGATGGCTGGATGGCATCACCAACTCGATGGACATGGGTTTTGGTGAACTCCAGGAGTTGGTGATGGACAGGGAGTCCTGGCGTGCTGTGGTTCATGGGGTTGCAAAGAGTCGGACACCACTGAGCGACTGAACTGAACTGAACTGAACAGGGGACCTGGGTTGCCAGAGGATGTAGGTGGGGGTGAGTATGATGCAATATTAAGTAGAGTGATCTGAGTAAGTACCAGTGACCAAGTGAGAATTCAGTCAAGACTTTGTGTGCAGGCTGTAACCAAAGTGACATCCAGAAGAAAGAGGCCAATGCTCCTGACACAAAGTGAAGGGATGGTGCAGCAGTGCATAAAACAGAGCTGGTGAAGAGCACACTCCCCTCATGAGCCCTGATGAGGTCTTTGCTTGTTTCTATTTTTTCCTCTCTAAAGGACATGGAGAACTATTTGCCAATTATGATTTCAAAGGGTCACTATGCATTTAGTTTGAGAATAACCAGTTAAAAATGCGAAGCTAGAAGCAGAAAGACATGTTAGGATATTATAAAGGAACTTGGGCTAGAAACAATGGTGTTGGTCGGTGGTAGTTTAGTGGAAGCCATGGATAGTGGAAGGTTTATGCATATCTTGAAAGAAGTAACAAGTTGTCTGACAATCTAAATGCATTTGGGGAAAAAAAAAGTTAAAGGAGGCCTCTGTGGTTAGGACCCAAGCAACTGAAAGCTTAGATGACATCAACTAAGATTCAGAAGGTTATGAGTGGCTTCTTTTTTTGTTTCATTTCATTTTAATTGTGAAGATCAAAGGTCAGTTTTTTGAGATGTTAAATTAGATGTAGCAAATGGAAATATCAAGGAAGGAATTGGATGCATGGAATTGGTGACCCCTTTAGAAAAAGGGGTCTAGATGAGAACTATAAATTTAAGAATTGTTGGCACAATGATTAAAGCCATGAGACCAGTAAAGACTACAAAACAAATGCATATAAATAGTAGAGATATAGGTGATGTAAAGACTGAATTCTGAGGTGTTCCAATTTAAGAGTTAATGAAGAAAAGAGAGAGTTAGGATACTGAAGAATCAATCCGTCTCAGAAAGAAAACCAAGACAGTCCTGTAATCCAAGTAAAAAAATATATATATATTAATATGAAAAGTGCGAAAAGTGTTAGTCACTCAGTCACGTCTGACTCTTTGTGACCCCATAGACTGTAGTCCGCCAGGCTCCTCTGTCCATGGAAATCTTCAAGCAAGAATACTGGAGTGTGGGATCAAACCTAGGTCTTACCAACCTGAGCCACCAGGGAGCCTATATTAATGAGAAGTGATCAACTCCTTGAAAAGAGGCTCGTGCAATTGACTATTGTATTCAATAACCTGGAAGTCAGCCTTGGTTTCAGTAATTTTGGTAAGAGCAGAGTCATGAGAATAACAGAAGAGAACAAAAGCCTAATTGGACTGGACTTCAGAGAGAACAGAAGGAGAGTTGAAGACAATAGCATATAAAATTTATTCAAGGACTTTCATTGTAAATGGGAAAACAACAATATATGTAATAGCAGGTGAGGCAAGTGGGTCAAGAGAAATGCATGTGTATGTGTGTTTATAAACAACAACACATTTGTTTGCTAATTGCAATGCTCAAAAGAAACCAACTAATTTATAATTCAGAAGTGGCAAGAAAATGCCTAGAGTAGTCTCTGAGAAGATGGAAATCGGTACAGAAATGGAGAAACAGATTTGCTTGGGAGAACAGAGCTGTCATCCATGATGTCTCTAGAGGAGGCAGAGGATGTGGATGCATATGCTATTTTCTCTTTTGATTGTTTCAGTTTTCTCATGAAGTTGGAAGAGACATTGTGAGGTTTGAAAATGTATGTTGATATATGTAAAGAACTGTTCAGGTCATTATAATTTTCTAACAGGAAATTGCCTCATCAATTCATTTTAACTTTTTTTTTTTAACTATACCATACATTATTTTTTTGATGGGCAGTTTCAAAAACCTTTCATTATCATCTTTGGTAAGAAGTACAAACTCGTAGCAATCAAGGACCTCTAAATCTAGAACATTTTGAAAATCACATTCTCGTTCATTCTTTCCCATTCTATACTCCAATCACATGGATGTGCTTCCCAATATCCAAAGGATGGATGAAATATCAGCCATATGTACCTTTGCTCTTGATGTTCCCTTATCCCAAAATTCTTTTCAATCTTCCTACTTCATAAAGGTCTAGCTTGAGTGGTACAGGCATTCCTTGGAGATATTGAGATTCAGTTTCAGTTCAGTTCAGTTCATTCGCTCTGTCATGTCCAACTCTTTGCAACCCCATGGACTTCAGCCCATCAGGCTTCCCTGTCCATCACCAAGTCCATTGAGTCGGTGATGCCATCCAACCATCTCATCCTCGGTCATCCCCTCCCCTTCTTACCTTCAATCTTTCCCAGCATCAGGGTCTTTTCCAAGGAGTCAGTTCTTCACACCAGTGGCCAAAGTATTGGAGTTTCAGCTTCATCATCAGTCCTTCCAATGAATATTCAGGACTGATTTCCTTTAGGATTGACTGGTTTGATCTTTTTGCAGTCCAAGGGACTCTCAAAAGTATTCTCCAACACCACAGTTCAAAAGCATCAGTTCTTTGGCGCTTAGCTTTCCTTATAGCCCAACTCTCATATCCATACATGACTACTGGAAAAACTGTAGCTTTGATTAGATGGAGCTTTGTCCATAAAGTCATGTCTCTGCTTTTTAATATGCTGTCTAGGTTTGTCACGGCTTTTCTTCCGAGGAGCAAGTGTCTTTTAATTTCATGGCTGCAGTCACCATCTGCCGTGATTTTGGAGCCCAAGAAAATAAAGTCTGCCACTGTTTCCCAATGTATTTGCCATGAAGTAATGGGACCCGCTGCCATGATATTCAGTTTTTGAATGTTGTTTTAAACCAGCTTTTCACTCTCCTCTTCCACGTTCATCAAGAGGCTGTTTAGTTCCTCTTTACTTTCTGCTGTAAAGGTGGTGTCATCTGCATTTATGAGGTTATTGAGATTTCTCCTGGCAATTTTGATTCCAGCTTGTGCTTCATCCAGCCTGGTATTTTGCATGAACAGTTTCAGAACACCTCAAAAAAGTGAATATCCCAATAAGCAGGTCAAACAAACTTTTTAGTTACCCAGTTCATGAAAAAGGTATATTTATACTGTGTTACAGTCTATTAAGAGCACAATAGCATTATGTTTTAAAAAATATCCAGGCTTTAATGAAAAAATACTTTATTGGTAAAATATACTAATTATATACTGAGTCTTTAGCATTTCAGTACTTTTGTTAGTGGAGGGTTTGAAAGATTTGTGAGAATTATCAGATGTGACGCTGAGACAGAAAGTGCAAAAATACTGTTAGAAAAATGGCACTTATATAGACTTGCCTGATGCAAGGTTAAAACAAACCTTAAATTTGTTAAAAAAAAAAAAAAAGCCACAATAGCATGTCGTCATAATATTTTCTAAGTACAATGAGGCAAAACACAGTAAAATGAAGTATGCCTTCAAAATATAGGTATTCTCCAGCCCCTTGGGTGCAATTTACCCAGATGAAATATGTTGTTGAAAAGGCACACCTTTCAAAACTTGGTTAAAATCCTGCATGGGTTGTGTCAGACTTCAGTTTTCCTATGCATTAAAAGAGAGATAGTAATAAAAATATGTAACAAAGCATTTATTTTTAAAATTAAATAGATAAAATATATCAAATTAATTGGAAGAGTATGTATCTCTTGCCACCTTCCTTAATACTCCCACATTCACTCATGTATCTAAGACTCTTTTGCATTAGTAATCTTTTATTGTACACAGGAACTAGAATTTTTATCTCGTATCATAAACACTATCACTCTTATCTTCACAATAACCTAATGAATTAGGTGTAATCCTACAAATGAGAAAATACAATTCAGATAATTTATAAATTACCCAAATGCACCCAGATTACATGAGTTTGAAGTTGATTTGCATATATTTATTTCTGATTTCAAAGCCTGTGCTCAATAAGTGATATCTAATCAAGGATATTTCAAATTTGAAGTAGAGAAACTTTTGAATGAGAATAAAGAAAAAGAAGTGAGCTTTGTAGAACTTCTCACATAATGAAATTCAAATAAGTTGTTCTCCTTGTTTGCTTCTAGCCCAAGTTTTGCACATGGTGAAATAAATATATTTAGATATTCATGTTGTGCAATGTAGATAAGTAATGCAACTCAATCTTTTAAAACTAATCTATACAAGAAAGACAAAATTTTAAATGCATAGGGTAAAGAGAGAACATGGCATTATCCAAAATTCTCTCACAAATGAGATTCAAGAACACCAAGCCAAGCAAAGGTTATAATTTTGATAACAGACAAATATTTGGTAGAAAGCTTCACTAAATGTAACACAATGCACCACTTGGACATATTTTTTTCCCCCTAAAATGTTCCCTTAGGGACAACCAGATCTGTTGTTCAAACACTGCCACCCACATCCATATGTATCATCTTCCCTGCCAATGTTTCTCAGTTTTTGCTTTGTTTTGTTGTTTTGCTTTTAGCCACCATGTAGACCTTAAACTGCCAATATATACACATACACGTTTATTATGAGAAATAAGCGGTGCATAAGACATAACAAGAAAAAGTACTTTCCGTTAAAGTGTAATCGAGCAATTCTTGCTAAACTGACATATTTTAATTCATTGCTAGTTACCAAGTACCTTAGCAATATGAAGTAAGACCTTCTAGAATCTAGATAATTAATACAAATAACACGCTGGGAAAACATGCCAAATTATCACTTCCTTTTGAAGGAAATTACTTATTTCCTTGGAAAAAATATCTGTCTTCGTGGAAAAACTCTTTCACTCTAGCTTTTAACACATTGTTTCATCAGTTTATTAAAGCTTCAAGTAGGAGTCATTCAGATTAGTCTAAAATGTCTTTTTTTTGCTTTAGCACTAAATTTCTGTTAAAATGGAATACTTCATTATGTTCATTCATCATCATTTGACTGTGAGGCTGCTGTAAGTCAAAAATAGTCAACACTTGTGGAATGTACAGTAATTGAGAGCAATAGTAAATTGCATTTTAAGGGTTCACCAAGGTGAGAATGAGACACTTCAATGCCACTTCTTGCTTCTTTGTTAGGAACCTTGCCAAAGTGGAGAAATATAAAGACTTGTTGAGCAGTGTCTTATCTCATTGACCTTTCTTCGTCTGGAAGATTATAACTCCACCTAACCATGATCCCATGTTGTGAAGGTTTGATACTGATTTGCTTTTTTCAACTCAGTTGTAGATGAAGCCAGACACTCTTATTTAGAGCCATAAAATCAAATGCAATTGCTAAAGCCGAACCATATGTCTCTATATTTCTATGGTACATTCTGATGCATCTCACACTTTAATGCTTGCATTCTGGAGAAAAAACATGGAGAATAGGACAAGGAGAACAAAAATATTTTGGAGAAAAATAAAATAAACCCAGGTTAATATATGATCACCATAAAATATCTTTCTGTAATAGTTTCTCTCAACCGGAGCCAATATGTTCTCTGGAATATGCAGACATATCCTTGAGTGTCACAATTATTTTCTATCTCAGTTTTCAAAGTATAAATGTTCATTTTAAAAATCATAGAAACTTTTAGTTACTAAGACCTATCAACAACACTTATTTATTGCAGTAGGCTAAAGAGAAAAGAATAGAGACGTAATATGTAAATAACGCATTCATTCAGAAGATATCAAGATATGTATACTAATGAATGTTTTACAATAGGTCGAAAAGAAATATGTGGTAGGAGATTTCTGTCATTACAAGATTCTCAGGAGTTTAACAATGCCAAACTTGCAACCAACCGCAGCCATCCCTAAACCGTGTTGTGCCATGATCATGTTTATGTTTCTAGTGGCAGTTTAATTTCACAGATATAATAATATCCTACTATCTTACATTAATTGTGGCTTATCTGAGTTTTATTAAATTTGTATTCTTGTTTGTATGTATTTGTACTTCCTTTTTTTCAGTTAAAAAATATCAATGTATGGAATTCATATTTAGCTTATTTTGTGCCCAGTCATCTTACATAATAATACAAACAATCTGTTAATAAACTGAGAACTTTTAGATGCGTTTTCTTTTAAGAAAGTAGCAGTGCTCCAAGGAGATATTGAGAAATCTTGGTCTATACCAACCTTACCAAGAAATCATTCTATGGGCTGTTACTTTGACAACAATAATCATTCTAGTATAAAATTTTCTATTAATATGTTTTTCTAAACAAGTCAAAATCTTTCGGGCATCCAGGTTTTGTATGCATTGCTTTCATTTCTTAAAAGTCCATTCTTTTCATCAATTTCTCCATCCCTTCATTCACTGTATACACTTAACCTTCAGAACAGCAAGGTAGTTCCTTCATGCAGCAATAATTTTGATGAAGATGTTTGGGAGAATCAACTTATACATGACTTGGATACGAAATTAATTCAGGTTATATTTCTCAACATGGCCTTTGACTATCCTAACCAAAAAGACCACTAAGCAAATTGACTCAAAGTCCTGACAATATCATGATACATCACTTGTATTAATTGGGATTCTCTAGAGAAACAGAACTAACAGGACATAGATAGATAGATGAATAGAAATAGATATTACATGGAATTGTTATGCCTGACTCTTTGGGACCCCATGGACGGTAGCCTGCTAGGCTTTTTCATCTATGGGGTTTTCCAGGCAAGAATACTGGCAAGGATTGCCTTTTCCAATTCCAGGGGATCTTCCCCACCCAGGGATCAATCCTGTGTCTGTGATATTGGCAGGCTGATTCTTTACCACTGAGCTACCTGGGAAGCCCCACATATAGAATTAAATATTGCAATCCATATAGTATTCAAAATAAAAATTTTATGAAAATAAAACATTTGTGAAATCCAGCATTTATTTAATTCTACCCATTAACAATTTGATTCTTTAAAAATATCAAATATGATAATCACTTTAAAGCGTACTTCTAATTTTATACCACTACTTTGCTGATGTTCTGTACATGGGCACAGATTACTCACGGGGAGATCCAGGTACTATCTATACCCTCAACTAATCTTCCACACTTAGATTCATTAAGTTCTCAAATATTTAATATTAAGTTGAACTGAACATCAAATTTAGCTATTACTTATTGAGATCTCTGAAATGAAACAGTAATGACACTTGAATAGGCATAGTTTCTTGAGAAAAATCTAAGCCAAGATATTGAAATGAAAGAGAGGAAAACACATAAGAATGTATTGTTTAATAATAGATAGTATATGGATTTTGTAGGACATGACTCATAGATTGTGAAAATTATTTGCTTGAGTTTATCGTGGACATTTAAAAGTACAATAACATGCAGAGTCCCTTTGTGTCAGGTAAAGTGGGAGATCTGATTTGATTTTGAGACCCCCGCCCTTCTTCCCTTCTCCAGTGTTCAGTAATGCCTAAATATTTTCCAGTTGGCAGAGATGAAAGCATTGTAAGAATTAAAGAGGAATATTTCTGGGACTATTCGTTTTCTTAGGTGATCTTTTTTTTTTTTTTTTTTTTAATCTTGAGATGGCCTTGAAAGCACATCTACGCTGAAACATTATTTTTTAAGGGCAGTTCAGTCTTTAGATAAATTAAAAGGAATACTTTTATTGAATAGAAGTATTACTAAAAACATGCATATCTCAAGCACAAATTACATTTCAAATTTTCAGAAAGTTATTTTTTGATCTACTTGATCTACTTTTGTAGAATACTATTGAAAGCACGTTGTTAGATTACATTTTCAATTTGACTTAAATAATCTTTCATTTAACTTTTCATTTTTATTTAAAATGAGTCACATAAAAATTGTTCCTATGTTGATTATTATCACGATGTCTTCCTGTGGAATCCTAAAAGTTCAGATATGCTAAAAATACAAGAAATTTCTCATGGGAATTTTGTTCTTTCTGGATAAGATTATAAGGATATTTTACTTTCTTATGAAAAAAACACAGTGGAACAGGTGTTAGGTTTTAGGATTTGAGGGGAATCAGAAATTAAGTTGCTTTATCCAGATTAGATACTGATTTTTTTTTAAATAATGCTGACTTTGCTTATATAAATTTAACTTAATCCTATGTCATTATTTTATATAGACATTAAAGGTTGTTTTGATGAGCTTTGCAAGAAAAGAAAGCTAAACACTTAACAATTTTTTTTTCTTTGAATTTTCTCTGCTTTGGCATCTTTTCTACTTATTTAAAAATAATTTTATTGATCTCCAAAAAAACTTATTAAGCCTTTTCTTTGGAGCTATTTTTTTTTAAGAATTCAAAATAAAGGACAACTTTTTCCTTCTAATAAATTATCTTTTTAGTTCTAAGCATGTCTTTTCAAGTTCTTCTCACAGTTGCCTTCTCAGACATTTGTGATCACCTTGTAATTTCCAGGTGTTTGGTTTCATGCCTTCCCTATGCTACACAAAGCTAAGATTACTGTAATCAAATGCTTAAAGCAGAACTTTCAGTGAAACACAATTATAAATGATTCTGAACATAAACTGAGGAAAGGCCGATTCATTATTTTAAATCAGAAATACTTGCAATAATGATATGTATATATTTTTTCTAAAATTCCATTAAACAATAATCTTTTCTGCCTGTTGACTTGACTTTGATAAAAGATCCATAGTTTTAGCAGCTATCTGTTTTACAAAACAGGACTCAATTACACCAGCTGGTGTTGACTGATGTATTTAATAATGTAATAAAGATGCCAACCATGACAGAATTGGTTAGTGTGATACTAGGGCAAAATGCCATTTCTTCCACAAAGTTAGCTATTAAAAAATATTGCCTACAATATGATGAGACCTGTCAAGTGAATTGATAATATGCAAAATTCATAAGCTCTCAAGTGTTTCTTTGGAGTTTGGCAGAATGGGCAG
The DNA here is from genome assembly GCF_019923935.1 of Bubalus bubalis. Lineage (NCBI taxonomy): Eukaryota > Metazoa > Chordata > Mammalia > Artiodactyla > Bovidae > Bubalus > Bubalus bubalis. Next base: position 84,285,557 of record NC_059169.1, on the reverse strand, counting down.
CCTATAGTGTGCTCTCTGGTTTGTGTAAGAAACAAATAAATTGAATGGAGAGTGAGCTGGCTAGTAAGCGGTTCACATTACAAGTGATTAATTGGAAATATTTCATGTTTTATATGCATCTTGTATCAAGAATATTCTTCTTTGGAGAGTTCTATATTTCACATTTAATTTTTATGTTCACTTGCAAGTTTCTCTGGTCCCTCAATTCAAAGAGAGTCTGTTGAAGGGGAAATTAGAGGCTGTGATTCAGAATTCAGTGAGTCTAGTCCCTGCAGAAACTTGGCAGAGGATAAAATCAGTTCTTAGGATGCCAAATTGAGTGGCCCTCGGCCAGATGCTAATTTTGAATGCATGGCACACATCACTTTGTGTCTCGATTAAGCCATGTCTGTGAATCCCATGCAAGCCCAGCAACAGATTTTATGCAACACATGCATTAGCGTTCAGCACATCATAGATTTAATACTGGCTTTAAACATGTAAAAGAAATCACTTCTTTTAGATTAATAAACTCCACCTCTTTGAAAAAATCAATAAGGAATTTTAATTGAATTTTTGTCCATGATTCCTTATTTAAAATTTAACCAATTTTGATCATTTCTTAGAAAAGCACATCCATGAAGAAAGATTTAGTCTTACACAAATGTAAAAATATGGTAGTAATAGCATAAGATAATTTTCCCCTTCCACTTATATGCTTCTTTAGTATATATTGGATAGAAATGTATTCGTGAATGTGCATTTGTTCATTAGCTAATTCAGTAGTAGTCTTAGAGAAGACTAATACAAATTTTGGAGTGGAAGAAATTAAATATCAATGTCTAAAACGGAATTAAAAATGGTTTTATTTGATTATCAGTATTTTCACTATGTTGGAATCATACTGCTGTTTTGTCACCTAATGACCTCACCAGAATGTTCCTGTCCGGTCCCCACATTGCAAAACTAAAACCATCAGTGTATGTGAGCCTTTAGAAACATGACCCTTTCCATGGGAGTGGTTTTGCCATTGTTCTTTTTTGACATCATTTGTAAATAAATGAATGAATGAATAAATAAATAAGAATTTTAATGTAAAAAAATAGTTCCTATTGCATTTTTTTTAATGGAGGTTGGACCTATTGAGCGATAGGATTAATGTACTGTCTTAATGTATGATTTTGAACTGTGCCAACTTTCTCTGTTTTCCTCCAGATTAAAAAGATCAGGGTTAATCATATACAGCTGGCTCTGTGATTTACAATAAAACATAATATTTTAAATATATTGTCGAGAGGTATACACAAGTCTTCTACCTATACTAATAAGTTTGAAAAAAGAAACAATATATGAGAAATCTTTCCCTTTTGTTCAGAGAAAAAAGTCTTTTAGTTAATTGATTGATTTTGTGCTTAATTTTTTTCTCTGTAGCATTTTATTTCTTTTCTGTTTTGTTTTATGCCACTCTGAGTATTTAGTCACCATTGAATACTTAACAGAGAAAGGAGAGGAAAAGACAAGGACCAAAGTAGAAATTGTTTTTGAAATTGTTAACTCTTATTCCAGCCAATCTTCTGGAGTCAGAAATAATGTTACCTTGTGGTATTTTGTTTGCTTGTTTGTTTTTGTTTTTGAAATTAAAGGGAAAAGGAGTTTAGTGTAAATTATCTTGTTATTTTACAGCCTGCTTTCTTTGGCCTAAGGGAAACACAAGTTGAAATAGGACAAACTTTTGAAGCACAGTGGGAAAAAAACTTGTTTTCATCCAACACTGGTTGACTTTGAATGGATCTCGCCTAAATTTTGGGTATGGCGGTCATATATAAGAAAGATGAAATTGGGAAGGCTTGACATATCTTAATTTATTTGTTCGACCAGCATAATGCTAGCCACCTCCTGTTTTTATTATACCAATGTAATGCCAGCCATTTCCTGTTTTCATTAGACCATTGTAATGCTAGCCTCCTACTGTTCTCATTAGTGCAGGACTGTGTAATGGCAGCCACCTCATGTTTTCATTATACCAGAGCTGTATGGTGCCAGCTGCCACTTGTTTAACTTTACTGAGAAGCATTTGACCATGGACTGCAGACTTCCGCAGCTAGTGGCAAACAAGGTAAAGGTATCCCAGATGCTGGTAAAATAGTGGCAAGTGCTTAAATGACTTATTAGCTACTAACGTGCAAGGAATACTGTTTGGGGATGACTGGGAAATTATAACAAACAGAGTGAACTTCAGGCTATTTCATTATTATTGTTCTTTTTTTTTTTATTTTGCTTTGTTTAGAATAATCTAAGACCTTCAACAAGATTTTGCAATGATATATTGTGATCATGTGCGGCTGTATTTGAATTACCAAGATGAGTCTATTTGAGATAATTGATAGTGTTCATTGAGAGTTTTCTTTGTGTTCAAAATGCTTCTAAGCTCTTTATGTTTTACCTCATTTACTCCTTACAATTACTTTAGAAGTTAGTTACTCTTACATTTTACACATGGAAAAACTGAAGTATCTAGTAGTTACGGTGTGTGGGTGGTTCGGTGGTAGAATTCATGCCTGCCAGAAGTGACAGAAGGCCTGGGTTGGATTTCCAGTCCATGCAGCCATAGCGTCCCCTTTCAGGTTTCCCAGGTGGTGCAAGTGGTAAAGAACTCATCTGCCTATAAAGGAGGCTAAGAGATGCGAGTTCAGTCTCTGGGCTGGAAAGATCCCCTAGAGGCTGGCATGGCAACCCACTCCAGTGTTCTTGCCTGGACAATCCCATGACAGAGGAGCCTGGCACAGAGCTGGTCACACAGAGTTGGACATGACTGTAGCAACTTAGCATGCACTCATGTGTAGTAGTTCATGTAAATTTACAAAGTAAATTTCCTCTGTAAAGGGCCAGACAACCTTTATATATATACATATATATATATGTATATATATGTATATGTATATATACTTTGTGGGACATACACTTTTGTCCCAACTATTCAACTCTGCTGTTGTACTAGAGAATCAGATAGACAATCTATAAATAAGTGTGGCTGGTTTCCAATAAATATTTATTCCCAAAAATAAGCTGGGGGTTGGATTTGACCCAACAGCTATAGTTTGCCCACTCATGATATAAGGTCACACCACTAAAGAGTGGTAGATAAGAGTTATGTCTCTGAGGTAAGAGTCTATGACTTTTCACTACTATACTTCCTTGCTGTAACTTTGTAAATGAAGTACTTCCATTTTCATTTATTTGGGAAACTTTGTATAATGATCAAAGCTTTCAAAGAGAAAACAACTTTGCTTAATTATGCTTAAATTTTTTTTCTTTATATTTTTATAGTTTGGTCCCTGGTGCTTTTTATATGAAGCATCTAAGAATTCTTCTGAATAATAACTTAAATATGAAATTTATTATGAAAATTAAAGGAGTCTTTTTTATGAATAAAAAATAAACTTTTGAATTTATTTGACCTATATTTTTATTTCTATATGCAAAAATGTTATGGAATAGTTTTTTAAAAAAACACCACTTTGTTACCGTCAGATTGTTGCATTATTAACTTTACCAAATAGGGTAATTGACAGATGTGTGTAAGTTTGTTGAAATGATTAAACACTGTTGAGAATTGTAACCTGCCAGAGTTCCCTGAGAAATAAGTCCTATCCATCTGTTAGGGGACTCTCTAAATGACTGTAATGAGTCACCTTTAAAATGGCAGTTGTCACCCTAGGATTTGAACCTTGAAGACCCCAAGGAAAATGCTCATATATAATGATGCGTGTGCTTCGGTGAGAAGGGAAAGTATATTGCACCAATTTTCGTGCTCTTGATCACAGGAGGTCAGAAAGCAGTGCTTTGTTACATTAGGCTGTGATCTACAATTAGCACCCCCATCTGTCTGAGGCCAATAATAGACAAGCAGGAGTGATGTTGAAACTTGGCAAGACATTCTATGTCTCACTTGTCTTTTACATTTCCTAAAATGAACATACCCTCACAATGAACTTTGTAGGACTCAACATCACCTGAGGAAATTACCTTTATTGAACTGCAAGCACTCTAAAGATGAAGAAAGAGAAGATTGAAACATAAAGTCAGTGCACTATTCTTGAGGGTAGAAAGCACCAGGGTTATTCATGCTCTCTCCAGACTCCAGGTTCAGTGCTGCCAAGAGGGAATGAATGGGTAAGAAGGTTCTTATATTCATTCTCTTCTTTAACTGTTTCCATTTCTCTCTTTGCTTTGGTGTTTTATCTAAAATAGGGCAGGTGGCATGTAAGAGTTTGTCTTTATGGATGTGAGAGTTGGACTATAAGAAAGCTGAGTGCCGAAGAATTGATGCTTTTGAACTGTGGTGTTGGAGAAGACTCTTGAGAGTCCCTTGGACAGCAAGGAGATCCAACCAGTCCATTCTAAAGGAGATCAGTCTTGGGTGTTCTTTGGAAGGACCGATGCTAAAGCTGAAACTCCAATACTTTGGCCACCTGACATGAAGAACTGACTCATTTGAAAAGACCCTGAAGCTGGGAAAGATTGAAGGCATGAGGAGAAGGGGATGCCAGAGGATGAGATGGTTGGATGGCATCACCGACTCAATGGACATGAGTTTGAATAAACTCTGGGAGTTGGTGATGGACAGGGAGGCCAGGAGTGCTACAGTTCATGGGGTTGCAAAGAGTTGGACACGACTGAGCGACTGAACTGAACTGAACTGAGGGCAGGTGGAGTCACAACATTTTCTGTAAAATAAAATGCAAATTTCACTATGTAAATAAACCATTAGGAAGTAAATTACCTTGAACAGTAGTGGTATTTCAGCAATTACATTGCTTTTCAATATAGAAATATTCCAGCATAAATAAAACCTAGCAAATTTGTGCATGTGCTGGAGGGTGACTGAGTCTCTCTGGAAAGAACACCTCATAGGTTCAGACTATGGTTTTCCCTTTCACAATGTGTTCCTGGTCTGTTGGTAACACCAGCCTTCACTACAGTGTATGTTAACTTTACTTTTAACTCACTTAGTGCATATTTAGCTGAGTTGTTCCAAATAAAATCCCAAATGTGGATTGGCTATGGTAACTACTATTTGTATTAATTAGCCTGTCAATGTGCAGACTTTCATCTTTGCCACTGAAGTTCCTGTCACCCTTTTAACACGTTACCATTATTATTTTTAAACCAGAGTCATTTCAAGTTCAAATTCATAAAATGTGCATTGGAACCACCCACCCTGCTTTACAGATGGGTAAAACAGAATATGTGTCAAAAGAAATAAAACTTTTAAGAAACCATTTGCACTCACCTTCCCCTCACCTCATTTAGAAAGTCAATCTGACATTTTTGGCATTCCACATATTACTTTGAAAGAATTAAAGTCAGGTCGGAAGATGCCCAAGAAATCAATAGAAGCATTCATCCTATAGCATCTGGACATATTTACGATCCCCTAGCTTCTGTTTAAGCATTGCCATTTTCTTGATCTGACACCTTCCACCACCATCACTTTTTCTAATACCTGGCCCCACAAACTCCCAGTGTCATGGGAGTGACAGATTCCACATACACGTTAAGGACAAGTGACTTGAGTTTGGAGCATAAATTAATCATGTCATTTGACCTCTAAGGCAGCAGTAGACCAGACGTTTGAGATACTCTCAGAGGCAAACTCTTCCCTCCTTTTACACCTGAGGAATTTCATTTTACCTGCTCTTCTTAGGGGATCAGCTTTTGACTGCTTCAGGAGGAGCCATTCCAAGCAGCACCTTTCCATGGAGATTCTTCCAGTGAGTTGTTGATACTGATTTGCTGTTGTTCAGCCTGTCTGAATCTTTGTGACCCCATTGATTGCAGCACATCAGCCTTTGCTGTCCTTCACTATTTCCCAGAGTTTGCTCAGTCTCACTTCCATTGAGTCAGTGATGCCATCCAACTGATTTTAAACCTGATGGCACCCTTCCTACCATCCTGTGGTGGCTTCTCCTTTGCCCTTCCCCGTGGGGTATCTTTTCTTGGTAGGTTCCAGCATTCATTCTCCTGTAGGTGGTTGTTCAGCAGCTAGTTGCAATTTTGGTATTCTCACAGGAGGGGATACGCGCATGTCTTTCTACTCCACCATCTTGGAGTGACTCTGTACTGATCAGAACCTGAGATTACACTTACGATTGCAAGACACACCGGCCTGCCAATCTCCAGAGCAGAATATACCTGTAAGAAATTTTAAATAAGTCCTTATGTTAAGTAATTAGGAGAATTTCCAGAACTCTTCTCAAAACTCAGGAAGAAAACATATCAATTTATTTAATAGTCAATGATTGTTTCCCAAAACCTAATATATTTCACCCCTCTTTTCCTAAATATGTCCTTTCTAAGGAAGGATATCTCAACCAGACATTAGTGACATTTTGTTTTGTTAGGTGGGGGAACACTCTATTGTGTGCTGCAGGATGTTTTCTTCTTTATAAATGTCTGTTTATTTATTTTTGGTTGTTCTGGGTCTTCCTTGCTGCTGGAGGGCAATCTCTAGTTGTGTTGAGTGGGGGATACTCTTCAGCTGTGGTTAGCAGGCTTATCACTGTGACAGCTTCTTTGTTGTGCAGCACAGACTCTAGGGAACTCGGGCTTCAGTAGTTGCTACACGTGGGCTCAGTAGTTGTGGTACATGGGCTAAGTTGACAGGTGGTATGTGGGATTTTATTTTCCAGGCCAGGGATCAAACCCATGTCTCCTGCATTGGCAGGTAGATTCTTAACCACTGGACCACTAGGGAAATCCCTGCAGGATGTTTAGTAGCTACTAGATGCCAATAGCAACCCAATTCCTCCACTTCTTAACAATCCACGTTTCCTGTATATGTTGTTCAGTCTCTCAGTTTGGGGTGGACATGTATACATTACTGTATTTGAGATGGATAACCAACAAGGACCTACTGTATAGCACATGGAACTCTGCTTAATGTTATGTGGCATTTGGGATGCAAGGGGAGTTTAGAGGGGAATTGTTGTTGTTCGGTTGCTCAGTCGTGACCAACTCTGTGACCCCATAGGCTGCAGCATGCCAGGTTTCTCTGTCCTTCACTGTCTCCCAGAGCTTGCTCAAACTCGTGTCCAAGTCACTGATACCATTCAACCATCTCATCTCATCCTCTGTCACCCCCTTCTCTTCCTGCCTTCAATCTTTCCCAGCATCAGGGTCTTTTCAAATGAGTTGGCCCTTCACATAAGGTGGCCAAAATATTGGAGCTTCAGCTTCAGCATCAGTTCTTCCAATGAATATTTGGGGTTGATTTCCTTTAGAGTTTATTGGTTTGATCTCCTTGCTGTCCAAGGGATTCTCAAGAGCCTTCTCCAGCACCACAGTTCAGAGGCATCAATTCTGTGGCACTTGGCCTCTGGTTTCTGTGAAATACTACTGGGAGGGCACAACTGACCCCAGTTGGGAACCAGTAAGCTAAGGCATTATTTCTTATGGTGGTGGTGGTGGTTTAGTTGCTAAGTCATGTCCGACTTTTGTGACTCCATGGACTGTAGCCTGCCACTTTCCTCTTTTCATGGTATTCTTCAGGCAAGAATACTGGAGTGGGTTGCCATTTCCTTCTCCAGGGGATCTTCCCAACTTAGGAATCAAACCCTGGTCTGCATTGCAGGCAGATTCTTTACCAACTGAATTATGAGGGAAACCCATTATTTCTTATGTTAATGTCTAAATAATCAATAATTAAAAGCTCCTCTCTGATATGCATGGAATATTATAGAAGAACTAAGATAATATACCTATATCAGCCTGGAAGGCCCTGGGTCAATGGACATAAATCAAAAAAATATATACATGGAAATATTCTGCCAAACAGTACTCACCCAGGTACCAGATTGGAAAATCTGGGAATGTTAAAAAGTCAATTTTCCATGAGATGAAAATCATCTATGCTCTTGGTCTTTACCTTTCTCTTCTCTCTGCCTCCTAAAGCTTCAAACATGATTATAATTTCAAAGAAAGACATTTCTGGGAAGCTGGAAACATACACATAAATACTCTGTTGAGAGCTTGAAGCTGAGAATTGCAAGATTCAGCAAAGTTGGCATTGCCTTTAGGTAGTTGGACCTGACCCAAGAACAAGGTGCTATTAGACAGCATCTTATAAAGAACGGATCACCAGGCAGCAGCAAGCTGTCCTAGTGTTATTTTCCTGAATTCACATTCAGCTTGGCAAGACGTTCACAGAGCTCTCCCAGTTAGAGAGCCTAATTCAGGTATCCTCGAGTTTCTTTTCCCTGGAAGAGAAATTCATGTGATACGTCAGCATCAGTACAATCCCCATCTTGACCTAATCTACCTTCCCAAACCTTTGTAGATTTCTGTTTAGAGAATATTCTGACTTTATTTAAATGTTTTGCACACACTGCCTCTCTCTGCTTCCAAAATGCATTTTCTGTACGTCTCTGCTGCCAAAACCCTGTCCCACCTTAAATGCTCAATTCAAACGCTGCCTTCACTCCCCACCTCTCATCTCTTTAGCTGAAAGTACTCTGTCTCTTTTTTTACCCACTGCAACTTGTACTTCTTTCATAGTACCAACTACAAACTGCATTTGTGTAAATAACTTCCTTTCCCAGTGTATTTTAAATTCTATGGAGACAGAACCTGCATTTTGTTAGTATCTGTATGCTCTATTGTATTCAAAAACACAATGCATGCTCCATAAATTAATATTGAATTGAAGTGAAATGTCACATTCTCGGGAAGGAAAATCACCAGAGAAGTCACTTTTGACCCATTCATTTATTTCCTTTTCTTCTTTGGATTAGGAACACAGATTAAATTTTAGTAGTTATCCAAAATGAGAGAAATGATGAAATAAGTATAATAGTTGAATTTTAGAGGTGTTTGAGGGGAAAAGGCAAACTGAGTAATCATAATCATATCTCAGAAGGAAGGGTCTTATCTTCAGTAAAATCCAAATATTTCACATGATGAGTTTTCAAAATGAGAATTTCTTAACATGTAGGCACTAATATGCAGATGACACCACCTTTATGGCAGAAAGTGAAGAGGAACTAAAGAGCCTCTTGATAAAGTGAAAGAGGTGAGTGAAAAAGTTGGTGTAAAACTCAACATTCAGAAAACTAAGATCATGGCATCTGGTCCCATCACTTCATGGGAAATAGATGGGGAAACAGTGGAAACAGTGACAGACTTTAATTTTAGGGGCTCCAAAATCACTGCAGATGGTGATTGCAGCCATGAAATTAAAAGACGCTTACTCCTTGGAAGGAAAGTTATGACCAACCTAGATAGCATATTCAAAAGCAGAGACATTACTTTGCCAACAAAGGTCCGTTTAGTCAAGGCTATGGTTTTCCCAGTGGTCATGTATAGATGTGAGAGTTGAACTGTGAAGAAAGCTGAGTGCCAAAGAATTGATGCTTTTGAACTGTGGTGTTGGAGAAGACTCTTGAGAGGTCCCTTGGACTGCAAGGAAGTCCAACCAGTCCATCCTAAAGGAGATCAGTCCTGGGTGTTCATTGGAAGGACTGATGTTGAAGCTGAAACTCCAATACTTTGGCCACCTCATGTGAAGAGTTGACTCACTGAAAAGACCCTGATGCTGGGAGGGATTGGGGGCAGGAGGAGAAGGGGACCACGGAAGATGAGATGGCTGGATGGCATCACCGAAAATGGACATGAGTTTGAATGGACTCCAGGAGTTGGTGATGGACAGCGAGGCCTGGCGTACTGCAGTTCATGGGGTTGCAAAGAGTTGGATACGACTGAGCGAATGAACTGAACTGAACCGAGGCACTAATAATAATAGAGTAAGATGATTTATTTTCTATCACATTTTCAAATTTTCAATGAAGTAGTGAGGCACTCTTGCATAAAGATTTTAACTAAAAACCCTGTGTATTTATTTACCACCTTTTATACCTCCGTTATATTTTATTAAGCATTTTGTCAATTTTAACACTCTATGTAGGCTACATCTAAGAAATTGTTGTTTCCTATAGGTTAATAAAAGCAATTTGAACATTTTCTACTTGCTGTAACTATTGGATTGTACATCACTACCTCTCTAATTGATCCATGAATAAGAAGACATATAGAAATATATTTATATGAATATACCTAATGGAAAAATAAGTAGCTGAGAAAGACTATATAATACTTGATAGAAAATTATGAAATTAAGATGAAAATAAGAGACTGGTTATATGCAAGACAGTAGATAATGCTATAAAAGTTAATGCTATAAAGATATCTATATAAATAAACCTGATTTTTAATAGAAATAGAATAAATATTCAAAAATATTACATCAAAGCAAATTATCATAGTGAAAACATATTTCAACTGCAAAAATAAGGAGGAATAATGTCAAAATATGATGGCAAAGAGATAGTGTTGAGATATTCAGCTGATCAATAAAGTGAAGGAATGAATAACATATCCCATCTATGTGAATTTAAATTTTTAAAATATAAAACAGTGTTAAAATTACATTAAATTTTATTTCTGGACCTCTTGAGAATAAGGTTGGTTTTCTATAAATTGCAAAGAGAGATATTTAAAAATGAATGAATAAGCAAAACTCAGGAAGAATCAGAACACTTCACTTTTGATTAACCAGACTGAAAATGACTTGGATAGCTATAGTAATCTCTATTTTTCATCAGATTACTGAAAACAGCAATGATATAATATTTTATCAAATGTGGATAAGGAAAGTCATAAATAAAAAAGTGTGTTCATCCTTTATCCATATTGCTACTACTTAAATTCTCTTATTTTGTGATACTGACATTTGAAATAACTTGACTCTCATGCCTCCATATGTGCATATGAATGCAGTATTTAAATGTCTTTTCAATATTTTTGGTTTATGTGATTATTTCTAAGAAGTCAATTAGTAATCTTATTAATTCAGCATATGCATAACCTTATGATGTAAAGGAATTAAATAAAATCTATGAATATCTTCCATGAGAATATGTTAAGTTCATGAAAAAGCAAATCTTCCATAACATTTCAGAATATTTTGGAGATCATACCATCAATGCTGTGAAACAATTTTATAAACGACAGTAAAGAATTGAAGGCAATCTTAAGAGAGGCTCAATTCTTATGATGTCTTTTCTTTTTCTTGTAGAGTATAATCCCTATTCTCTATTTTTAAATTATTTAATGTTGTTATGAACTATTAACATAGAGGCTATCTGGGTTATATGACGTGATTGTCAACTTAAAGTGAAAAGCATATTACTGGCATAATTTAATGTTTTAGTATGATAAATAAGAGACTAGAAAGGTTAGATGTTAAATAGGGCAAGATTTTGGAATCCACAAAATCTGCTGCAAACAGAGGAACTGCTCAGTAAGTTCAAGTGTGGTCTTAAGACTTCCAAGCTCAATGTCTTTGGTTAAGTTTATTTACTTCCTTGAGCTTCAGAATTTCTAATTTTGTAATGCCTTCTAAACTTGTAAAAATTCTCTGGGAACTGGAAAATTCTTTACAAATAGAATTTATCAATATTAACAAGGCTTGTGTAACTGTCATTTGACCTGCCTGATGCTACAAACCCTTAGGGAAATAAGCACAATTTTCATATAAATGGTGCTGACCAATATTTTATACAAAATATCATGATATACTGTGTAAGTTGAACAATAACAAAGAAAGCTTCCAATATTGTTTCTGTTTTACAACAATCTTTGAAAAATATTATGAAATAATTTGATTGAATATTGTACCTTCAGGAAAATAGATTTTGAAATATAAATAATAATCAAAATTTAGTCCATTAGAATGCTATAGATCATTTATAAATTCTTCCTTTCAAAGTGAAATGCTTCATTTGTAAGATAAAAAATAGAACACATCTAATGGGTGAAGTCAGTCTGTGTGATACAAAATTTGTAAAAAAAAGAAAAAAAAAACACACACAGAAAAATATTCCTTCTCTAATCGATATTTGTATGTAAGATACTCATTAACATTTAAAATAGCTTCAAAAACTAAGTTATTGTTTGGCAACTTTTTCTGAATTATTAAAAAGGGAGAACAGGGAAAGAAGTTGTACCCTTTTATAAATCCTAATGGACAGTGGATTATCCAGCATTATTAATTTCTAATATGAACATAAAATGATATATTTCCTTGGTGAACCATGTGCAACCATCTACAAAAGCATGTAATAAAGAGTTTGAAGATGGTCCATTAACTTGATGATCTATTTCTCTGTGCTGTATTGATGCTATAGTAATGCTTAAGAATTTGTTCTCTTTATATCCTACAAATGATTGCTCTCTGATTGTCAAATAATTGTATCTTTGGGGCATATGTACTTAAAAACTACTCTAATCTGAGGAGCTTTAATAGCTCACTGACATGACGGAAGCTTGTGATACATGTTGCACACATGACTTCCTTCTCATTGCAACCTGGCCAGGTAGAGTTGTTCATCTGAATGACTTCCAAATCCTTCAGCCTTGGTCAACTGGTTCAGGTGAGTCAATTAACACACTTGAAAGCAATTAATGACGTGATAACCATATGGTTTTGCTCTACTTAACACACAAATATTTTTTTATTATAAAAGGTAATATAAGGTCAGTTTCTATGAGGCAATATAATTCAAGGCAATATAAGATCAATTTCTATGTTTGCATATACCACCTAGGTACAAGGAATAAGTACTCTGATGGCAAAATGTAATTATTTTAGTTTTTTGTACCTTAGGACCATTGTATGGAACCTGACACCTAAGTGGTGCTCATTGAACAAGAAACAGACATGTTAACCAATAAATGAGCAAAATAATGGGTAGGACATTTAGTCTATTCTAATAAGTCTAAACCACAAAGATCTTAAATATGGAAAAGCAATGCACACTTGATGTAATTTATACTGTCAGAAGAAAAGTAAAATTAAAAGAAAAAAATCAACAGGGGCAGAACACTATGTTGGTTTGTAATTTAGAAGATGCTACTCACTGGGTGTGAACTGGCAGAGATATGGGATGTGTGGTCTAGCTGAGGGAAAATGCAAACAAGCAAATCTAGTTCATAAAGAGTTGAACTTACCTCTGTGTTTCTCCCACCAGACTACTGTGACTAGGGCACCATTCGGATTTTACTGTTTACTCCTGGGGCATAATTGTCCAAGGAAAACACAGAGTAGGAATTCAGTAAACATTTGTTTAGTAAGTAGAAAGAGAGGCTTATTATTTTAAGATGCTACAATAAACATGTACTAACTTTAAAATACCATTTATAAATAGGTGGTTTTACCAGTCATGTAAGCTTATGAGAGGTCTTATAAAAATGACTTTTCTGAAGTCCTTTAGGATCTTGTACCAAAGTATCTTCAAACCAATCATAAATATGAAAATCCACTAGTATCATAAGGCTATGACTCCATGGTAAGTATTTGACTATCCAGCTTATCGGGCTTTCTGAAAGCCTGGTAATGAATTCCCACTGAGTGTCATTATTGCTAAATAAGTTTTCCAAAAGCTTATTTTACTGGCAAATAAAGGAATAGCACAAACATTTGTGATGTCACAATTGCTTTCCAAAATAATTATGATCGGGGTCCCTGCGGTACACAGTGTATTAGAGAATGCAAGGGAAGGCAACACCACTATTAGTAATAGCTTTTTATTCAGAGTCCTCATTTTCCAGATAGGTCACATTAAACACAGCCATTAAACAACAGCGTTGAGATAAATCCATACAATGTATGCTGCTTTGTTGTTGTCCTTGTTCACCAATCACTTGGTGCAGCTAAGAACCTTATGGAGCGATGGGGCTGATAAATGGGGATAGCCAACCTACGAAACACTGGAGCCAGGAAAGTCAGACTTTATTCAGGTCTCATTCAATTACATTTCGAATCAACACATCTTGATAGCCAAAACCCTCATTTGAATTAATGCTCCGGTAAGTGTTGTGTGTTGTCAAAAGAATATAATTAGACAATAATGAGTGGGCATATATTATGCCAAATCTCAGTCTACTTGTTGACCTCAGCAACTTCTACTCCATTAGGCAACAAACAGCTTTTAACCTGGTTCTAATAAAGCATACTGCTCCATCACGACATTACTTTTTTTTCTTTTTTATGGTATCATTTTTTAAATTGAGCAGTACCTAGATCCTTTAAAGGGAAGTCATGTTTTACAAGATCTCAGCTAATTTAGAAAAACAAAACAAGTCAATTTCCCAACCGGGAATTCAATTAATTTATGGAGTAGTGAGCCAATATTTGCATATTGCCTGCAGTAAGGATTAAGTATGTCAGGTTAAGAAATAAAATGAAAGCATTCTTTGAAATTGTGTGATACGTCTTTTTTATGTTTACTTTGGTATAGATACAACTAACACTGATTCTCACTACTTTTAATTTTGATGAAAAGATCTTTTATCATTAACACATTAACATTTAATGGAAACATTGCTTTGTTACTGGTACTTTTTTTAGTTCATCAGTAAACAATTTTTAGAACTTTGACTTTCTTATGAAAAATTCTATAGATACTTTTTCTGTGCTTGATACAGTTATTCAAGGACCTAAAAGACAAAGTATTTTTATTTATTTTGAATGTGGGGGATTTTTTTGAGGGGCTAGTAATTGGAGCATGTGAATTAAGATAATTTTTCACATTCTGAATTGTGACAAAAACCCCTTGAAATATCACTGCATCACCCCTTGGAGCAAGTTGCTCCCTCCCCAAAGGGGTAATTTTGGCATCTCAGAGACTTCCATGGAAGCCAAGCACCAGAGGTCTGTGATAAAGGCATTTGCCAGCCAAATGAATAAAAGCAAGATTCCCTTCAATCTAACTATAAAAGCTTAGAGTCCTGACTGCTGAATTACCACCAACTGGTAAATAAATAATCACTACTAAATACAGATAATGTGTTAAACAGCTAACGCTAGTAAATCACTGGTGACAGAGAGCCTAAAGGTAATCCCTCACACATTGGCACAACCAATTCTTAAGATCTGATAGTGTTTTAATGTCTTCAGACACTTGTAATAAATTGAACAACTGGTTACTCACCATTAAGAACATTTTAAAAATAAACCCTACTCTCTTTGTTGATTTCATTTACATACTGCCTTAGATTTTACTACTTGGCTATTGTCTAGTAAGAGAGAGGCAACACTTGGTAAGACTAAATGGAAATCAGTTTTCCATCAAATCGCAGCTATCAAGCTAAATCAACCTGTAGTCTCCTGGCAAAAAAATAACATCATATAACAGAGACGACACATTTCAGATACATAAATTGTCCAAAATATAGAGAGTCAATTAAGTTTCACATGTACAAGATCCTTTCTTTTCTAATTTAAACATTTATGAATAATAAAAACCAAGAGTAGAGCTTTGGAAAGGCTGTTACTAGGAACCAAATACAGTTCTCAAGAGAATAAGGCTGATGGGAGGTGTCCACTCTTCCCTTTCAAAGCAGTTCTGCAAACTTGGTACAGTCTCAAATCTTGACAGCATTGGATGGAAATCTTTTCAGTTGGATTTTTTGAGGTTTAAAATTACAAAACTGAATTCACCTCGGTGTTTGTTTTTGCTTTTGTTTTTGATATAAGGATTTTATGACATTTACGCTGTTACTACACTGGCTTGGTGGCCAGGAAAGAAGGCACAGAATTCTCCACCAGTTTGCAAATAATGCATTTTTCTGCTCCAGTGCACAAACAGCCTTTATTTAACTCAGCACCACATATTCTAAGGTATGGGCTGGAAACTGTTTGTCATGAAGCTGTAAAATGCCAAAATTTTTAAACGCTGAAGGAAAATGTCAATCAAGGCATTTTCCCATCTGCTGCTACTTCTGCAAGTGCTAATTTTACTTTTTCCCAATTCCTGAAATTTGAGGTTTCCTAGCCTCATATGGAAGTAAGTTTGAAACTTGCTAAATGTCACAAGGAAAGGTGCAACAAAATGAAGGAATAGAAGGTGTATTGTTCTCAAAGGACAGCTATAAAAACAGGCAGAAGAGCACTGAAAAAAAAAAAAAAAAGGCAAACCTTTTGTTAAGACCGAGACCTCTTGTAAAACGCTACACAATGCAAGTAACCAGTGCTGGTACCACACATACATTAAAGCATTTTGCATGGTTTTGAAATATAATGGGAACACACATCTTGAACCACTAAGGATACTTTTGAGAACCAATCAACAGTATGATATCTACATAGGCAGAAGCTGGAAGTTATTGAAAAACATGAAGAAGTTTCAGGTATTGGTACAAATGTAATTCTTGTGATTTAGCATGACTTTAATAAAAGCTTCCACAAAGGACTTGCACATAACCGTGACTGACAGATGTATTTTCTGACCTTTCAGTTAGCTCCATCAGCTCACTCAAACACATTTTGAACAGATTATGTACTGTAGTACTTGGTAGACTATACATTAAACAAGAGACTTTGCTCTGAGGCACTGCTTCCAACACTCCATGGGGAAAAGGAAGCAGGAAAAAACAAAACTCATAGAGTTCGACAGCTACCGAGGCAACACTTGCCATTTACAATATAAGCCCAAATATTTTTGCAACACAACTATATATTAATTTAATAAAATACACAATATAGCTCTTATACACTCAACAATTTGGCTCATATGCACTGAATCTGCAATAAATCAATAAAAATATGTCATTTGATGTAAACACATTTAATTTTCTTACATTTGCACATTTAAATGGTCATGTGATTTGTGTATGTCTAAAACATTTTCACGTTCCTGAGCTATTTTAGTGTCCACAAATGAATAAAACATATCAATCATGTTAATTGTCTCTGAATATCAGCGCTCAATGGTAACTATTTTTCAGATCTTTTCTAGAGCAAATTTAAAACATATCCATTGTTATGTGTATGTTTGTTGGACACTAAAATGCTAAAGAGGCATTTTAAACCTTTAAATTTTCTTCTCCTTTCATGAAGTGAATAAGTCTATGTGTGTGCAGGACAAAATGGAATATATCTTTTTACATTTAACTTTTATACGACATGAGGTGTTTTACAAATGACCCAGTTTTTAATTTTTTTTCGACTAATGATATGGAATGTTCTCTGTGTTTATATGTGTGGCAGGTAACTTTATACAGAAATGTTTACCACAAATATGTGTTAATGTTTGGTGTAGCTTGGACTACTGCAAGGTCTTTTCGGGACGTTCAGTAGAAGCCTGTGGTGACTGCTAGAAATTCTACCACAGATCAAAAATTATGACCCTGCTTTGTATGGGGTTTATAGGTAAACAGTTAAGTCAGCATAAACCATGGAGGACAGTCTTAGAGCAATCAGAAAAATTCTTCCATTCTCACACTGCATACCTTCCTAACAGATTGTCAAAAGGTAACTTGCTTCATCATCCTCTTTTATCTCCTCTCCTTTTTCTTTTCTGTTTGTCTTTCCTCTTTGAGCATCCTTAATTCTGTCCTAATATAAGTCTGGTCAGAAAAATCCATCGTTATCTCTGAAAAAGAAACAGCAGTGAAAAGAATGTACTCATGGGCACTTCAGATGTTCACTAAGAGCCTGAAAGCAGCATCGGTCTTTCTTCATCCCTGTACAATGGGGTTGTCACCAGGAGGGATCATTTTTCAATCAAAAGAAGAATCAGGAAGATGCCAATGCCTTTTGTTCTTTTTCACTTTCTCACAGCCACAGGGTCATTTCCCCGGCAGTCCTGCAGAAGCTTGTCGATTTCCCTCACGACTTCCTCTGCATCCACCGACTCTCTGCCCAGATCCTGGCCGGGGTGGTCAAGTTGCTCCAAGACGGTGCCCATCTCGTTGGAATCCCGGCTGGCTCTTGAATGCACGTCTGCGAAGACCCTTGCCATCTGCTCAGAAGCCAGGAAGGGAGGGTCTCTTGGTTGCTTGCTGGGGGACAGATACTGACTGTCAGTGGGCAAGTACTGGCCGCTCGCCTCGGCCAGGGCTCCTGGCTTTGCTTCGCAACCATCCAAGGAGCCTTTTGTGGAAGCGCAAGGCTCGATACATGCCTTGGTCGGGCTGCTTGATGCTGAAGGGACCTCTTGGAGGAGAGGGCTCAGGGCACGTTTGGCTTTTAAATAAGGTTTCACATTGGCAATGAGAATCGTGTGCTCTCGCTTGTCTTTTCCAAATGTACAAAAAGTCTTTTTCCCAGTAGGATTCACAGTTTCGTAAGTCTCAGTCTCAACATTAGCTTCAACTGTGGGTACAAAGAGATTTGTGCGGTAATCTGCATTTTCAGCCTGATTGGTTGCAGGGAACTGTGGCATCCAGCACCTGTCAGAATGACCAAGCACTCGGCATTCATCTGTGCAATTAACACACTCTTCCGGTTCTGCAAAACAAAAGAAAGACAGCAAAGCCAGTCACTAGGGTTGCCTTTATCTTGCTACCGAGACTGTGATCCGCTCTCCCTGGGTTTGCTTGACCTCTAGTCTCTTAATTAAAAAGAAAAGAAAACAATAATTAAAACATTTCAGGATGGTTGCATAAACCTGCTGGTTGAGACAATGGTGTTATTTAAGTCTATTCTCTAGATATTAACGAATTCCCATAGCCTGGAAAGAAGTAAAAAGTGGCCATTGGAGACTCATTCTCAGTAGAATAGAACATCACTGTAAACTAATCTCCTGGGGATATCAGTTAGTCTTTGTTCTGTATAACCCATCCTGGAAACAGGGAACTTCAAGAAGGATTACCAGGATTAATTTTTCAAATCAAATAACAGTACAGAAACTGAACTGCAGACTTCCATACCAAGTCCTAACCTGGTTTGTTGCTTTGTTTTTTTTTTTTTTCCCATGTTTTATCCCTATTTTGCTTGTAATTGTTATTTTGGTAACAGTCATGAAATAAAACTTTTCCTTTAAAAGCCTACTTTTCTACTGAGAGTAGCAAATAGAATTTTCTATCCAAATGTGTTATAAACAACCTTGTCAAAAATGTACATAGTCCTATTGTAGTAGATTTGCAGATGAATCACATAATCAGGTTTCCTCACTTCAATTTTTTTTGTTTGTTTTGTTTTTGGTGTAAGTAAGTGAAAATGGATTTAGTCAACAGATATAGTTCAGAATGAATGACAAATCTTGATTTCATAAACAGTAATGCTCTGGGAGAATTTCACTTCTCTTTCATGATTACATGTAGATAATCTAAATAAACCATTCTTTTAATTACCAGTGTTTCAAAGATGCTGAACAAGAAAATATGAAAGCAAATTCCTTCACTATGACAACAGTCCATGAATTCAATATTTTAAGCTATAACTTTGAACTATATCTTCCCAGTTTTCCCTTTCATCAGCAAATGATTGTCCTCCTTATGTTTAATGATCCTTTTTAAAACAGGGATTTTTTTTCAGGAGAGGATATTTACAATTTAACTCCATGTGATGGGAATAGAATTCCCTACACATTTGGGAACTCTTGGGATTACCATTTAATTGATGCAAGAGGATCTCTATAATATATAGTGTCCTATGTGCAAGGGAAAAATCAGCAAATTTAATAGCACTGATAAATTTATACAGTTACATTTAAAAGTCATATACAAAATCTGTTTATATTTAAAACACATAAATAATTCCTTATCCAAAAAGAAAAAAATATATAAACCACAACTTAATTTACCTCAAAAGATTTTAGGATAAAATAATTTTCTATGAAACTAAACTTTTAGAAAGGAATCAAAATGGTGTTTTGACAGAACAAAAATTCTATGATATTTCATAGCATGTATCATGCACACATGAAATGTTAAAAAGAAGTATCTAGGTGGCTTTTCCCTATTTTAATTGTCTTTCTTCTTAAAATACATTTACCTAAGCAGTGAAAAGAATTTGTTAAGCTTATTATGTAACGCAGTCAAGAATGCTAAAATGTAGTCTCCAAACTAAACTATCCACTATCTACTCACAAACTCAAATACTTTCTATGATTTGAAAGGTTGTCAGACAGATGGACACAAACAGAAGCAGAAGAAGCTAGGAAATTTTCTGGAAAGCCTCCCTGTGCAGATTTAAAGTAGAGTAAGGTTTAAACAACAGGATATCAAAAATGTTTAATATCAGGTATCTGTTTACGTATTCTGAAAGTAAATCATCAATATTATACCTGTGTCAGTAAGTTTTAGAAAAAAAAAAAACATATGTATCATTTCACTCAACTAATTTTATTCTTCAAAGATCCAGTGAAAAACTTAACCATCCATTTCACTTGGTAATATTTCTATATCTTTTAGAGTTGTGATTTTTGAAAACCATTTACAACCCATATGCTCTCTTTGAAATACACTAACATAGTTTTATTTTTCAATATTGAATGGTCTCAGTTTCAGCAATTTGGATAGCCCAGCTCTGAATGAATTCAATATGAATTTAAGAAGAGAGTGAAAAAGATAGAATAATGCAGATGTATGAAAGTATAAATAGACCTTGAATTTGAAACCATCAACATAAACTCTGCAGTTTTACTACTCAACTTAATATCACAACTGAGGGAGAAAATTTCAAGTACTGATTATGATACAATACATGCTGTTCACCTTGGGATTAGACTCTAATTTTGATAGCAGCCACTACACTAAGGAAACCACAACTCTGTGGTTTCCCCAGTTTAGTGGTTATCATGTTCCCCTAACATGTGCAAGGTCTCTGGTTGGAAACTGGGTGGAATCAGCTTCACTTTTGGGCTTCCTTGGTGGCTCAGCTGGTAAAGAATCTGTGTTCTATGCAGGAGACCTGGGTTCAATCCCTGGATTGGGAAGATTCCCTGGAGAAGGGAACCGCTACCCACTCCAGTGTTCTGGCCTGGAGAATTCCATGGGCTGTATAGTCCATGGGGTCGCAAAGATTCGGACACGACTGAGCAATGGACTTGATAGCAGCAGTTCACAGATGGTGAAGAAAATTAAATGGACACTTTTGTATAAACAGCAGAAACTATGAGCATAAAGCAAACTATAATTGACAAGGGTCAAATAATTTATGAGAAAGTCAAATTATTTCTGAAGTAACATAAATAAATAGATGATTAGGTTGGTACATAAAAGAGACATTGGTAGTAAATAAAGAGTGACCAGCTAGACCAAAAAAAAAGGAAAAAAAAAAAAAAAACTGACCAGCAAGACAAAAAGAAATAGAGAGGGAAGAAGGAATGCTAAGTGAGAGGAGAGAGGGATGGAGGGAGGAATTAGAGGCTTAAGGGAAGAGGAGTCATATTGGGAGTATTTTTGCTATGCACACCTTCTATTATAATTTTTAAAATCCCCTCAATAAACTAAGTGTGTATAATAAAGGATAATAACGTGGAGGATTTTCTCCAGCTCTAGAGCCTTAGAGGTAGATGATCAAACTTCCTTCTGTACCTTGGGGAAATGAATTCCAGAATAGATATGTTGAATTATGAACTATAAAAATGAAAAAAGAAGCAAGTTATATAGACAGCCACTATTTACAGAGTTTAGATATTTGCATCAAAAAAAAAAAAAAAATGTGGGATCCTGGATAGAAAACAAACTTAGAGAACTTTGACCCAAGATTCACTTTTTTTTCCTGAGCCAATCTGGTATTACAAAGAAATAATTTACCCTATTTTTTGTCCTTTCCTTAATATAAAATGATAACTCTTTCACAAAATCACCCTTTGCCAAGAAAGATCGGATAATCGAAAAGGTATACAAATGAGAGTAACTGAGAGGTAAGCATGTTTATATTGCAAAATGAAAACCACTCTGAAGTCCAACAGTTGGAAATATGGGCAGTTCTGTCTATAGAGAAAGTTAACAGTGCCTAATCTTTTAAATGAATAATTATCTGAAGGACCATGTGACACCTGCATACATTTAAATTCTTGTTTACTATTAAGAATCACTTCCTATACTACTATGGACTTCTCTAGTGGCTCAGATGGTAAAGAATCTATCTGCAGTGCAGGAGAACTGGGTTCAATCCCTGGGTTGTGAAGATCTCCTGGAGAAGGGAAAGGCTACCCACTTTAGTATTCTTGCCTGGAGAATTCCATGCACAGAGGAGTCTAGTGGGCTACAGTCCATGGGGTCACAAAGAGTTGGAAATGGCTGAGCAAGTAGCACTTTCTTTACGACTATAGTCACATCTGCTATTATTTAAGATCCCAAGGGGAGGGATCTAAACATAGACATCTTTATTAGGTCAATTTTAATTTATTTGATTTTTTTTTCAAAAGATATAGTCACTCAAATTACTAGAAGTACTTGCAAT
This sequence comes from Bubalus bubalis, assembly GCF_019923935.1. Lineage (NCBI taxonomy): Eukaryota > Metazoa > Chordata > Mammalia > Artiodactyla > Bovidae > Bubalus > Bubalus bubalis. Next base: position 84,263,326 of record NC_059169.1, on the reverse strand, counting down.
TCAGCTGCCACCATAAACTACACACACACATGTACAAATCTCTATTTGTATGTGTGTAATAAAATTTAGCTTACTCCAGCAGATAGTCCAAACAAAATTTTAAAACTCAAATTCATTTCCAGTGTATTCCTGAAAATTAAAAATCAGTAACTACCATAAGAAAAATACAGATGAATGAATAAAATGCACAGAACAGTTGTATGTTAGTAATATAAAAGTTACATATTAGTAATATAAAAGTTATATATTAGTAATATAAAAGATATATGTCTATAAGCATATATATATGAACATTTTTATAATTTACAAATATAATTTACATGCATAAATATTTTTATTTAAAATCAACAATAAACAACATTTTAATCTTTCCTTTTCCCTTCAACTAAGTGTGAATCTCTGACTGAATAAACAACTTGACTACTGATTTTAAAATTTTATATAATTCAAATTGATTTAGAAATAAAGATGTTTGAAATTTGCATATTCATATTGGCTGACAAATCTGAAAGCTCTTTCGATCTTTTTTTAAACCTAGACTCAGCTGTTTAACAACTTAATCTTAAAGATATTAGGCAAGCAATCGTTTTCTGCCAAAATATACCTTCAAAGGAACAGTCACTGTGAAAATTACATATGTGTGAGGAAAAAAGATTTAGGTAATACATGAAATTATCTGTTCCCAAAGTATTGGATTTTAGCAATCTTCCACAAAGGTTACCAGAACTTAATGTTCATAACGTGATCTTAACACTGTGATGTCACTACATCATTAAGAGTGCACAGCCATTTCAAGATGGGTAAGAGGTGCCAACAATCGCTATGTATAAGACTAAAATTTGAAGTCAAAACACTATTTAAGCCAGCAAGGATTATTAAAGATTAAGGGGCATATGTTGAATATAGTTATTTTGGGAAAAGTCAGAGGAAAAAAGTCCTTGCGTGTTGTGACTCTGTAGTGTTCACCGCAAAGGAAACATATGGAACCAGTCCATAAAATTTCTTACTTCAGAATAAATCTATCTCTTTATTTTAATCTGTATCACTCAAGAAGTTAATTATAAGATAAGCTTATTTTCCCTGTCTTCAAAGCATTATACCACACCGCCCAAAGAGAGATATTAGCAACTAATTTGTTAACACTTAGGGAAATATTAGAAAACATAAAAGGGTTTCCTCCCCTTAGTTTCAGCTTTGCCTGCTGCCTCTGGAGCCCACATATTTGTACATCTGAAAACATGCATATTATTTCTGGAATAGGAGTCTCACATACGCATCTGATTTAATTTTTATAATGATGAAATAAAGTCTCTGTCACAGAAATCTGAAAAGCAAAATCCATAAATCAGAACATTAAGTAAGGAAGCTCTGAAGGGCTGTGGTTGTGGGGGAAGGCCATTTGAGAGAGTTTTCTGTGCTTCATAACTGTCAACAGAATAGTTTTATTTCTGTTTTGTAAATAGCTTTAAATAGGAAAAGTGCTCCTCTGTTAGTGTCGTGGTTGCTCCTGTTTCTAACAGCATCTTAAAATTAGAATTGTTTCCAAGTAGACAACTCTATAAATGGAAGTTCATTTTTCATTTGTTCTCAGTTTTCTTTTTTATTTCTAGTTTACCTTCTTTCGAGCTTCCCTGGTGATTCAGATGGTAAAGCGTCTGCCTGCAAGTCTGCCTGCAATGCGGGTGACCTAGGTTCGACCCCTGGGTCAGGAAGATCCCCTGGAGAAGGAAATGGCAACCCACTCCACTATTCTTGCCTGGAAAATCCCATGGATGGAGGAGCCTGGTGGGCTACAGTCCAAGGGGTCGCAAAGAACTGGACAGGACTGAGCGACTTCACTTCTCACTTGACCTTCTTTCACCAATGTGGGCTTTCATAACACCTAATTAGCTGTCTGGGAAAGCAGGGAGCTGGCACCCAACTATATTCGTGGCTGGCCCAAGTGTTCTGGAGATGAACTCTGCAGAATCTAAATTGACCCCTCTCACAGATTATCTGCCAGTAAACAATGACAAACCAGAACCTTAGACAGACAGTTCATATATACCAGTTTTCTACTGCAAGTTTTTAATGATGTAACCACATCTTGCTTTGCTGTTTTTTTCTTTCTTCAGCACAAACACACACACACACACATGCACAATTTCACACAAGCATGCACACTTCTCTATGAACACAACAAATTACAATTAATCCAAATACATTCCAACAGAAAAAACACCAACACTAAAATACAAGTACTAAATACTAATACAAAACACCAAAACTAACTAAAATTCTAGTCAGAATACAGTTCAATAACCTCAAATAAAATGTATCTTTCAGTAAATTGACACAATTCATAACATCCTATGAACCGACAGCTTTCTACCATAAACCATTCTCTCCTTTTTTGACAATGTTGATGATTATTCACTTATTTCCCTTTCAGTTCAGTTCAGTTCAGTTCAGTTGCTCAGTCGTGTCCAACTCTTTGCGACCCCATGAATCGCAGCACACCAGGCCTCCCTGTCCATCACCAACTCCCGGAGTTCACTGAGACTCACGTCCATTGAGTCAGTGATGCCATCCAGCCATCTCATCCTCTGTCATCTCCTTCTCCTCCTGCCCCCAATCCCTCCCAGCATCAGAGTCTTTTCAATGAGTCAACTCGTCACATGAGGTGGCCAAAGTACTGGAGTTTCAGCTTTAGCATCATTCCTTCCAAAGAAATCCCAGGGCTGATCTCCTTTAGAATGGACTGGTTGGATCTCCTTGCAGTCCAAGAGACTCTCAAGAGTCTTCTCCAACACCACAGTTCAAAAGCATCAATTCTTCGGCGCTCAGCTTTCTTCACAGTCCAACTCTCACATCCATACATGACCACAGGAAAAACCATAGCCTTGACTAGACGAACATTTGTTGGCAAAGTAATGTCTCTGCTTCTGAATATACTATCTAGGTTGGTCATAACTTTCCTTCCAAGGAGTAAGCGTCTTTTAATTTCATGGCTGCAGTCGCCATCTGCAGTGATTTTGGAGCCCAAAAAAATAAAGTCTGACACTGTTTCCACTGTTTCCCTATCTATTTCCCATGAAGTGATGGGACTGGATGCCATGATCTTTGTTTTCTTAATGTTGAGCTTTAAGCCAACCTTTTCATTCTCCACTTTCACTTTCATCAAGAGGCTTTTTAGTTCCTCTTCACTTTCTGCCATAAGGGTGGTGTCATCTGCATATCTGAGGTTATTGATATTTCTCCCGGCAATCTTTATTTCCCTTTACCATCCTGTAAACTCCTTACACTTGTTACGATGATAGGGTGAGTCATTCCATATAAACAGCACTTTAACAATCTATTTACTCAATTATTTTCATTTATGATTTCTATGTTCCATTTACTAGCACATTAGTTAAAAATAAACCTTCTGATTTCCCTCTAACTATGAAGGGGCTAAAAATTCCAGTTTCAATATTATTTCTCAAGGCACTGTTGGAAAGTTGTTTCAAAATATCTTTCTCTGTGTCAGGGGAAAAAAAGGAGTATCCTAATAATTTTATCACACTTTTTTTTTCTGCTAGTGTTCACATGACTGCCAGGATTAATTTTAGCACAATTTTTAATACGCTTGGTGTATCCCTTATTCAGGGAAGAAAAGGGGAAAAATGTGGCATCAGAGAACAGTCACTTTTCTTTAGCTAAGTGATCTTTCATCTATTGCCTTGTATTTCCCGTGTTTCTCACTTGTGCACAGTGATCTAGGTTGTTCTACTCATCAAATAACTGATATACAAATGCATAGATGTGGGATGTGTTTTTGCTTCTTTTGCTTTTTAATGTAAGATCATGTATCATTACAACATGCTTGTTTGCTCATTTCCTGAGGATGCTTGTTACATTTTGCCAGTGATATATCATTATATAACATTGTGTATAGACACCAGGAATTAAATTGTTTCCTGGATTTAGGAACATAGGTCGTAAAATAAAAATACTATGAGATAAACGTATATATTTTAGGTGGGTGTACTGCCAATTTGGCTTCCAGATTTGACCTCAGTTGTGAAATGCCATTCATCTGCTTTTGATAGGCAGAGAGCACATTTTGAAGAGGAAGTTGGTATAATGCTATCAAATAGTCAAAACCGCTGCAGCTTTGAAGTACCAGTCCTCTGGTGAGCACTTGCATCATACAATGTTTCAGAATGTATTGTCCCAGCTGCATTCAGACACCAGAAACCACTGATCTATATCACATTCAACTGAATGCAATTGCAACTGGGTATCTGGAGTGCCTGGAGCATTCGTATTACTATTCAATGCACCTGGACAGCTTCAGGGATGGTTTCGAGTGTTTGTGACCCTTTGGACATAATAATAGGTCTCCCAGAATGAATTTTCTGGTATAAATGTTGACAATCACAGATAATGCTCTGAGATGAAGAAAAAAGAAATTAAAGGGGAACATATATTAAGGGATAAGAGCAAAAGGATTTTATTTCCTTATAGGAAATCTGATATGGAAGCACCAGAAATTAAAAAGCAAAAAATGAAGGTCTGGACCATGCATTGGGAACCTGTGGCACAAATGTAACTGTGTCTTGTGGCACACTGTTCTGAATTATCTTTCAAAACATAGCTGCTCCCCTCCCCTGATCCCATACTGGAGATGCAGTCATCACCTGGGGCAGAAGCAGAACCCTGGAAGTGAAGTTACAGATAAATGGGGCCATCTTTTTCTTAACAGGTACCCTGAGGAGAACTGACTCTGAAGCTCGATTCTATAGTAACTGGAACAAGGCTTTTTGTTTGTTTGTTTGTTTGTTTTTACTTTTGTTTTTCGAATAAAGGACTCTGACATGACCTCTCAAGGGAAACAATATAACTCAAATGCTCCACCAGATTAAAGACAGCTCAAATTCAGAGAGAGTAGTAGATGTGTGTGATTCAGCAGTCAAAAAAAAAAAAAAGTATATTCAATCATTCATAAGGTAAGAATGAACTAAACACCAGCTTTGTGCATTGGAAGCTTTTAAGCAAAGGCATCTTCGATAGAATTTTGTGGAATAGGTGTTACGTCAAGTAAAGCTGTGTGCTAAATGAACTCATATTTATCCACCTCTAAAATTCACCAGTCTGGAAGGCTGTATCTTTTCACCAAGGAGTTTACACTTTGACTGGAAGCTAGAAACTTGATTTGAAATTAGGATAGGGAAAATAATTCATGAGCAATTATAATTTAAACTATGTTATAGGAAGACATATATGTTATGGGAAGACAAGACTCTTGAGAGTCCCTTGGACTGCAAGGAGATCCAACCAGTCCATCCTAAAGGAGATCAGTTCTGGGTGTTCATTGGAAGGACTGACGCTGAAGCCAACTCCAATACTTTGACCACCTGATGAGAAGAGCTGACTCATTGGAAAAGACCCTGATGCTGGGAGGGAATGGGGGCAGGAGGAGAAAGGGATAACAGAGGATGAGATGGTTGGAAGGCATCACCAACTCAATGGACCTGAGTTTGGGTAAACTCCAGGAATTGGTGATGGACAGGGAGGCCTAGCGTGCTGCAGTTCATGGGGTCTCAGAGTCGGACATGACTGAGCGACTGAACTGACTGAACTGATAGCAAAACAAACGACAGAAATGCAGAGAAAAGCATAGATTGTAATATTGTGAAAGGCTTTGTACAAGAGATAGTACTTGATGTGCAACTCAAAAGATGATCATGGTTTCAACAGATGGTGGAGAACAGGGAGAGGGTGATCTAGGTAAAGAGAGCAAAACATGCAACAGTCACCACAGAGAAATGTGAGCTTCACGGGATAATGAGAGACCAGCTGCATAGGTGGAAGGACATAGATTGTAATACCAAAAATAAAATTACATAGGAAAAATTGGCTAGAATTTAAAAGAAAGTGGCAAAGCTGTGAATAAAGGACCAAATTTAGTGCAGCAGGCCATGGAGCCTAATGTAAGTATCCGAGCAGTTTACTGTATGGATCAGATTTCTAGGAGCTCTATTGGAACACTCCTTGGCAACAGTTATGAATATAAAAAATAGGGATGGCCACAGGGCAAGTAGTATTCAAATCAACACTACTTCTGGAAACAAATATATAGCGTTTTGGCTGCAACCAGGATATGTTTCCAACAGAGCACCAAGGACCTGGCATGACTCTGGCACCATCATTCCAACTCCAGGGCTACCCCAATCTGCTTACATCCCACTTCTAAACTAAAGAAAGCCTTAATGTGTGATGAGTCAACAGATATTTATATTAACAATATAAATCCTGCATTTCATAATTCTGAATTAGAAAATATCTTTTTCTTCCTACATCTACTTTATCTCTCTTCCTGCTTTCTCAAATTTGCTGTTATTATTTAGTTCAGTTCATTCGCTCAGTCATGTCTGACTTGGTGATCCCCTAGACTGCAGCACGCCAGGCCTCCCTATCCATCACCAGCTCCTGGAGTTTACTCAAATTCATGCCCATTGAGTCGGTGATGCCATCCAACCATCTCATCCTCTGTCATCACCTTCTCCTCCCACCTTCAATCTTTCCCAGCATCATAATCTTTTCCAATGAGTTGGTTTTTCTCACCAGGTGGCCAAAGTATTGGAGTTTCAGCTTCAGCATCAGTCCTTCCAATGAATATTCAGGATTGATTTCCTTTAGGATTGACTGGTGATCTCCTTGCAGTCCTAGGGACTCTCAAGAGTCTTCTCCAACACCACAGTTCAAAAGCATCAATTCTTCGGCACTCAGCTTTCTTCACAGTCCAGCTCTCACATCCATATATGACTATTGGAAAAACCATAGCTTTGAATAGATGGACCTTTGTTGGTAAAGTAATGTCTCTGCTTTTTAATATGTTGTCTAGGATGGTCATAGCTTTTCTTCCAAGGAGCAAGTGTCTTTTAATTTCATGGCTGCAGTTACCATTTGCAGTGATTTTGGAGACCAAAAATATTAAATCTGTCACTGTTTCCATAGTTTCCCCATTTATTTGCCATGATGTGGTAGGACTGGTTGCCATCATCTTAGTTTTCTGAATGTTGAGTTTTAAGCCAACTTTTTCACTCTCCTCTTCCACTTTCATCAAGAGGCTGTTTAGTTCCTCTTCACTTTCTGCCATAAGGGTGGTGTCATCTGCATATCTGAGGTTATTGATATTTCTCCCGGCAATCTTGATTCCAGCTTGTGCTTCATCCAGCCTGGCATTTTACATGATGTACTCTGCATATAAGTTAAATAAGCAGGGTGACAATATACAGCCTTGATGTACTCCTTTCCCAATTTGGAACCAGTCTGTTGTTCCATGTTCAGTTCTAACTGCTATTTATTAACCAACCATAAGATGGCATATGATCCCATATCAGGAAGATTAAATATTCTGGAAGGTCAGAAGACGGAAGGGCTAGAAGAAATAAGATCATTATAGGTATCTGCTGCTGCTAAGTCGCTTCAGTCCTGTCCGACTCTGTGCGACCCCATAGACAGCAGCCCACCAGGCTATCCCCTCCCTGGGATTTTCCAGGTAAGAACACTGGAGTGGGTTGCCATTTCCTTCTCCAATGCATAAAAGCGAAAAGTGAAAATGAAGTTGCTCAGTCGTGTCCGACTCTTAGCGACCCCATGGACTGCAGCCCACCAGGCTCCTCTGTCCATGGGATTTTCCAGTCAAGAGTACTGGAGTGGGGTGCCATTGCCTTCTCCGATAGGTATCTAGGAGAGAAGTAATGATACTCTGACAAGGCAAGGAAAATGTTTCAAAGGAAGCAGATATTAAATCTCAGAAACATTTCAAAATTTATTCTGGCTACTTAGAAAAATAAATGAAAATTCCTGAAAATATTTTCCAAAATACATTTCTATTTTGGACAAAGATAATGCCTCAATTTTCCTATTGTATTAGTTTTTAAGCATTACTCCATGCCTCTTATATTTTAATCTATTTGCCTCATTGAGGATCAAGACTCTGAGGTCCTGGTATATTTTTTCATGCTCTATTCTTTGAGAACACATTCAGCAGTCTCACTTCTGAATTTGAACAGAATGCTACCATGGATATAAAGGAAGATTAAATTGAAAAATTATCAAATACTATTGGCTATCTATAATATAGATGACCACTCCTTACAAATTACTCAGCTCATTTATGAGAACGTAATGTCAGTTTTCAGAACGATCCCAGGACCTAACAAAATTATATATAATAGCTCTCTTTTGCTATGAGATACAGAGTACCTAAAGTAACATCAGATCTGTTAAATACTATATATAAAATTCCAAAGTTATCTATTTGTTATTGAGAATTATCTTATTATTATTGGCACCATTTTCAATAATACAAACAAATCCTACCTGACATATATACACTGAAACATGGAAGTCAGAATATTTTCCACTTAATAATTTTTTAAACTAGTGATACTGTTATTGACATTAAAATCTATATTTAAATAATCATCTCTTTATAATTTTAAATTACAAAAACAGTGAGTATTCTACAAAAACCTACATGTCAGCATCTATAAGTTTTTTTCTTCTCTCCTAGGTTCTCCTTCTGTCTTTTTTTTTTATTCCTACTGCATGGTTGGGTCAAATGTACCAGTTTCTCTCTTTTGATTTAAGGTAGCTGCCTCAGTGTTTTATGGTGTATCTGCTAGCTTCCATCAATATGAATTAACTAATAAGTCTTTGTAATATTAGATTCTTAAAAGGGTTAATGCAACTTCCAAAATTCCTGATTTATATGCAGTGAGAAACCTACACTCTGGCCTGCAGTAGTTAGTAAAAGCTGTTTGGTTTACAAAGACAAATTTAAATTTCTAGCAACTTAAATAATACTGTGAATTTCAGGCCCAAGACTATTCAAATATACTACTATGGAAGAGACATTTTCCTTCTGTTTTATCACCTGTGTAACTAACCGTATCTCTGATAATGACACCACTGTTGATGACATGGATGAATACATCTAAAATTCAAGTCATTCTCCTAGCAAAGTGGTAATTCTGCAAAGAAGGTCAATGAAAACACGCATGTTAAGCCAAACGCTTTGTAAGAAGCAAGCAAGATCGTCTTTTTAGTGTTTTTCTGTCCTGTCTGCTATCTGATTTCTGTTCAGATGGACATCTATTTACCAGTGTAAGTCTCACTGTTCATTTGTTTCTATCATTGGTTTGTTTTTAATTGCTAGAGACAAATAAACAGAATTGGTATCATTTTTAGCATTCTCAGAAAACAGTTAACTCAGATGCAACTAATCTCTCCTACTTATTATTTAGTAATCAATGCCTGACAGTAGGATTTGGGAGCCCCAGACGGTGGATTTTTTAAAAAAGATTTTAATACTGTTAAATTTTAATGACATTCTGATCTCCAAAAGGTATTCATTAAATTCATAGAACTCTACTCTAGAGGTAGAACTAAAGTTTCAGTTTGGTTACCTTCAATTAGGTGGACATAGTTTCAAAAGAACAGATGAGTGTCTTGTTCAGGTCAGTATTTTTTTTAATGTAATTTTTAAAAATAAATAACTAATACAAAACATGTTTTCTTTTAAGATTTAAAACTGGTGAAAATAGATGAAACTATGATTATCAATATATACAATTCCTATAAAATTACTTATTACAATCATTTAAAATAAATTGAATCTAAATATCTTCAATATTGAATGTATCCATATGCACAAATGACAATAAATATGTATTTTCACCAAAAATGCATCATGTTAGAGAAATCTTTCTGAGAGAACTATTAAACTTGATAAAGAGTCAAGGTAGATTCAGAAAAACAAACAGGTCTTTTGAACCGAAACAACTGGGCCCTCATCATACTAAAACAACTCCTACCACAAAGTTGCTAATACTACCTCTATCATTGCTACTATTATTATAGTTCAAAATATATAAACACTAGGAAAAGAGACAGTGACATTTTAATTGACATTTTAAATAAAGCCTGTTCTCGGAATTACATCTCTAAAATCATTAAGTTAGTTCTTATTACATTTACTATAACTGCAAGTTTACAAAGCTGGTGTTTTTTACTCTGTAAGAGTAGGTAACCCCAAGAATGAATATATAGGCAAAGTCAATATACTCAATATCCATGTTCTAGAGTAAATATACATAAATGCTTGTTATCATGGGTTTTACTGACAATAACAGGCCATTTTTCTAGTAATAGCTTTAACATTTTGTAATCATTAAAACAGACTTTGCTTTAAAAGATATTGGGGAAAAAAGTATGAAACTCACATACAGAAAGAGAGGATACAGGGCCTTCTGGGTCACCCTGATGTGTAATCAAACCGAGCATCAAAACACTATTGGAAAAAGCTATTCTTGAATCAGAGCAAAGATTAAAACGTGTTTTAAAAGGATATGAAACATATGCACACATAATGCAGTATAAACATCAAAAAGTGCCTACAGTGGTGTTTTAAGTACTTTCTTATCTTGGAGAGCATTTTCTGATGTTTAATTAATAATCAACTAAACCCAAAGCATAGAAGAGATGATAAACATGAAGTGCCTGAGTAATAATAACAGGGAAATAACTGTAAGTATATGAGAACTTATTTTATTTTCAGACTCGCAATCTAAACTAATCTAAAAGGAAATCCATATTGAAATCACAGGAGAAATTCATAGAGACAGTCTTTTTTAAATTGAGCATACTGTATTTGAGCTTTTCCCTTTAAAAATATATATGCTCAGTCTCAGAAAGAAGTGATCCTTTGTACTGTCAAAGTCATTTTTGAGTAGCTGCTTAACAATTCCATGATCATAATGAAAAAAAAAATAGTCATAATCTGAACTACTCAGTTTGTTGTTCAAAGCCCTCCTTAATCTGGCCTAAATACACTTACTAGACAATTCTATCATAAAAAAAAAAAAAAGAAAAACAAAAAAAAGAACAACAAGCAATAATACCACCACCACCAACAAACAAATTCTAACAAATCTAATCTGTACACATTCTTTTTCAGCAAATCTCTGTAATCTTTAGGAAATGGCAGCGATTTTGTAACGGAACTCTAACATTCCTTTAGAGCATTATAGTATTTAAGTCAGTTGGAGAATGTATTAATACAATCTGTCACTGACACATAGTCAGGAATATAAACTGTCTGCTCAAAGGAGAGAAAACTTGAATTGAGAAAGTATGACTCTAATCTTAAATTTTTCAGTTCAGTTAAGTCGCTCAGTCGATTTCTACTCTTTGCAACCCCATGGACTGCAGTACACCAGGTCTTCCTGTCCATCACCAACTCACGGAGTTTATTCAAACTCATGTCCTTTGAGTCGGTGATGTCATCCAACCATCTCATCCTCCGTCGTCCCCTTCTCCTCCCAGCATCTTTCCCAGCATCAGAGTCTTTTCCAATGAGTCAGCTCTTCACATCACATGGCCTAAGTATTGGAGCTACCACTTCAGCATCAGTCCTTCCAATGAACACTCAGGACTGATTTCCTTTAGGACGGACTGGTTAGATCTCCTTGCTGTCCAAGGCACTCAAGAGTCTTCTCCAACACCACAGTTCAAAAGCATCAATTCTTCAGAGCTCAGCTTTCTTTATGGTCCAACTCTCACATCCATACATGACTACTGGAAAAACCATGGCTTTGACTAGACAGACCTTTGCTGGCAAAGTAATGTCTCTGTTTTTTAATAAGCTGTCTAGGTTGGTCATAACTTTCCTTCCAAGGAGCAAGTGTCTTAATTTCATGGCTGCAGTCACCATCTGCAGTGATTTTGGAGCCCCACAAAATAAAGTCTGACACTGTTTCCACTGTTTCCCCATCTATTTGCCATGAAGTGATGGGCCCAGATGCCATGATCTTAGTTTTCTGAATGTGGAGTTTTAAGCCAAATTTTTCACTGTCCTTTTACACTTTCATCAAGAAACTCTTTAGTTCTTCTTCACTTTCTGCTATAAGGTGACTTAAATTTTTAGGTGACTTATTTTCATTTTTGAGGTTCAGATGAGTATGTTTCTCAACCTAATATTACCTAGTATTAAAATACAAGGTCCAGGCTAAATTAAAATTAAATTTTACTATTTAACTTGGCAAATTTCTAATAAAATGTTTTAATGTTTATTAATTGAATCAATAAAAATATACATGATCACAGAAATAAAATTATCTAGGTAATTATTATAAATATGATTACAGTATTAAGTACTGTTATGCACTGGGAAACTTCTAAATTAGGAGTAAGCAGAAAAATAGAACTTTCCTACCTATTAGGTGGTCATTTTACTATTAATAACATATATCTGTAAATAATTTTGCATAAAATTTCAAATATAAATGATGTGTTTTGAGATTAAGCATTTCTTTTAAAAGTATGCAGTCTAATGTTAGGTCACTGAACTACTTATTATGCGTAAACATAAGAGCTGTAGCTATAGAAACCACACACTTTTAGTGCTTTCCCAGTGGTTCAGTGGTTAAAAATCTGCCTTGCTATGCAAGGGATGCAGGTTCGATTCCTGGTTGGGGAAGTAGGATCCCACATGCCAGAGAGCAAATAAGTCCGTGCACTGTAACCAGAGAGTCCGTGAGTCGCAACAAAAGGTCCCTCATGACACAACTGAGATCTGACACAGCCAAATAAGTAAATATTTTTAAGAAAGAGAGAAACCACACATTTTGGAGGTAGTGATTTAAACAAAAAGAGAGTTATTCTGATTACTGAATAACTTACATATATATGATGATTGTATTACATATAATAATTGTAGTAGAATAATAAAGGAAATATATATATTGTATATAAAAGTAGAAAAGATTGCATTCAGTGAGCTCCAATAGTTGAGTTCTATATTGAAGAATTTTATACTAGCTTCACTATTTTGATACTCTAAAAGAACTATATAAGTTAGAAATAGTAAGATAACCCCAATATGTCCGATAATAATCAACAAATAAATACAACTGAAAAGCAACTGTGCATATCATTATGCATGCACCCTTTGTACACACGATAAAGGAATGCATTCCTGTACCAGATGGAAATGAATGGAAGGAGCCTTGCTTAAGGGCACAAATCTTTAAGAACCATTTAGTGAATATTAAACAAAAACGGTCTAATCCACGTAACATCACCTACTGGTTTTCCTGGTGTTCAGTCACAGTGCCCAGATGGCTCCATGTTTCCAGCTGGAAGCTGGCCATGGAAAGCACAGGTGTGTACCCACACACACAGTCACGGGGAGCACACCCACGTACATGAACACAAAGTGGGTCTCAGACTGAGAGAGAAAGAATTTTAAGAATACACAAAATGACAAACAGAAATGTACATTTTACAAACTGAACTGCTCTATGGATATAAATATTATCTTTGATTCAATTTTCACAGAACTGGAAAATAAAACTCTTTTACCCAAGTGGATAGCAATTTAATGAATGCGAAATCACAACTATTTAAGGGTTATAAAAAAGACTTTTTATAGATGTGTGTATGTGTGTGTGTGTGAGAGAGAGAGTATGTCTGCACATCCACATTGTCAAACTTTCCAGTTCACCCTCCAAAATCAGGAACAAATATAACTTTTTGACTCTATAGTTCTGTGAAGAAGGCCTTTTTTTAAATTTTCTCTCCAAACTCCATTCATTTCCATGCAAAAATGATGCAATCTTTTTCTGGCATCAGTAAAGCTACACAAATAAATACAACAGTGGTAGTTATACTGCTATCACATAGACGTATATTTTTCAAGCACAGAAATATATATATATGTATAAAAATCTGTATTAGTGTGATGTGTAAACATTTTACAAGGTAAGATGTAAAGAAGCCTTTAAAGCATTTCTACAAAATAACACTTATCTAATACAAAATGAAATTGTCTTTCCAAAAGGAAACAAGAATTTGGGGATCCAGTTTCTCAGGTAAAGCATAATTCTTCAGTGCCAAACAGTGAAAGTTTGCTCTATACCCACATATAACATCCAAAGAAAATAATCAGTTCCCTTTTCTTGTCCCAATCTACTTTTCATTCCATCAATTTCTTACTTTGCTTTTCCTACCTACAGGCTTTCCTGAGTGAAATTAGTGCAAGTAGATTTTTTTATATTAAATAATTAAGAATTGAGCCACTTAAACTCACATAAGAATAATAAATATGAACAACAATATAAACAAATATTTATATTCTCTTTTCAATCCTTAATATTAGATAGATTCTCCTGGTATACTAAGAGCACCAATGCAGATATCACTGGATAAATTACTTATTTACTATGCTATTTTCCTTTAAAAATAGTCTACAAGTTCTGCCTGGATATATATACATATATGTGTAAGCATATATGTGTATATATATGTATATATAATGTATGTGTGTCTAGTCCTCTGACTGCCATCATTTAACAAGTAAAATTCGGATTACAGAAAGAAAGCTAGCAGATGAAGAAATTGCTCACCTGGAGGAGGCAGATCAACAGACTGAAGTCTACTTGTGATGGTGTGTAGGGTGAGGATAGCAAAGGAAAGCAAAGTCGGGAATGCTTGAAAAATAAAATATTTTTAGTTAACAAATAGAAAAGCCAAGCTGGAAAATAGGGCCGATAGAATCACGAATCCTTCTCTACTGACTTCAAATTTTATATTACAATTCTCTAGATGGATCAGTCTTTATGGACATGGTTATTGGCATTTCCCCAAATACAAAAGACAGTCTTATTGGAAGGAAATTACTTGTTTGGAGTATTGCAGTTTAGATGAGATAGAAACATGCAAAATTATATGAATGCCTAGGACAATAGGGAAAATAATCTTGTGATGCTGATAGAGTCATTTTTCCTAAATAAAATAAAAACTTTTCTTCAATAAAGAAGATGTAAAAAGCAGGATCAAAATTAAACTTGCAAACTGTCCAATATCCCTAGAGAGTAAGGCTTTAATAGTTTTAATTGCATTTTTTTTTCTTAATGTTAGTTACACAATACATGTTGTTTGGTACTTGAAACAACAGACTATGTGTAATATATTTAACACTTTACTCATTTGCCTAGAAACTTTTGATTTTTAGAATGTACTGACAGTACTAATGATGAACATATGCATTTCCGTAACATTTTCTACTCTTTTTCCACACACCATAAAATAAATTATTAAATATAAAATTAAGGCAATGTGGCTTTTGGGGTTTTTGTTTGCTTTTTCTGAACTTCTACCTAACTTAGGTATATATTGATCAACTTAGACTAAAAAAAGAACATTTCATTTGCATTAATGTTATTGAAATGTGCAGTTAATATATGAAACTGATTGCTGCCTAAAAGTTCTGCCAAAAAAAAAAAAAATGCCTGCTGGTGACCAAAGTAGCTTTATTTTCTAAATAGTCTCATTTTCTTATTTCAACCTTTATTCAACATCTGTTGTTTGCCCCTCCCCTGCAATGTAATTATTCAGAATCCAATGTGAAACAGACTGAGTAGTTAATAATGGGCAGCTCAAACATTTTTTTTGCCCTGTTGCCCTACAGATGTTTCATTTTTTTTTTCCCTTCTGTCTTCGTGTTTAATTTGTGTATGTTTCTCTCTTCTTCTTAAAGTATATTCCCACAACAGATGGAAACACCTGAAAATAAGTCTGCCTCATGCACGTGTTTAAATAATGCCTATTGTGACTTTTAGCACAGTAAAGAGAATACAGAACACATAGAGTATTTGTTTAGGGGAAGAAGAAGAATTAATCTGTAAGTCATCTTGTTATGTACTCAACTGAAAATTCTGAAAAGACAATTAAGTTCTTGCTGAAGATAGATGAGAAAAAGTTACAGTCTACAACCTTCATTTATTCTTACTTTGTTACCAGGTTCATTTGTCTTTTATAAATTTGACATGATTCTCTTAAATTTTCAGTCCTACCACAAACTTAACTTTTTTCTATCCACTGACCATTTTACTATATAAAAGGCACTATAATATTTAATCCAAAAAAAAATCAACATCTAACAATTTTCAGATATAGTCAAAACACCTCATATTTTTAAAATAGTATAACCAAAGTCACATAAAGTGTAGACTTTTTATTCAGAAAAATGCACCACATCCAAATTAGAGATAAAGAAGCTAAAGGTTATGCACAGGGTTGGATATTGTACTCCAAATATTCATTATCACCCAGAATCTATGACCTTTGGAAACAGGGTACTTGAAGATGTAATTACAGATGAGGTCATACTGGATGATAGTTGGCCCTACTCCACTCCAAACTCTGCTGTCCTTTTAGGGAAAAAAAAAAAAAAAAAAGACACAGAGACAGTCACACAGGGGGCACACCAGGTGAAAACAGAAGTTAAGTTTGGAGTACTGCGTCTAAGATTGCTGGTGATCACCAGAAGCTAGCTAGAGACAGAGTCCACCTCCAGAGCCATCAGGGAGCAGAGCCCTGATGATACCATAATTGGTTGGTTGGTTTAGTTGGATTAGTTGCTCAGTCACGTCTCACTCTTTGCGACCCCACAGACTGTAGAGAGCCAGGCTCCACTGTCCATGGGATTTTCCAGGCAAGAACACTGGAGTGGATTGCCATTTCCTTCTTCAGATACCTTGATCTGGGACCACTATCTCCAGAAATGGGAGAGAATAAATTTTTATTATTTTAAGCCACATAGTTTATGGTATTTTGTTATGGCAGCTTTATGTAACTAATAATGATTTTGGTACCAGAAGTGAGGTGTTACTCTTAACACATAACCTAAAAATGTAAAAGTGACTTTGGAACTGGGTGACGGATAGAAGATGCAAGGTTTTGAAATTTATGTTTTTTAAAAAGCTTAACTTGCCTTAAGGAAGCTACTGGAAGAAATATGGACATTAAAGGTGATTTTGCCGAGAGCTCAGGAAGAAGCCAAGGAGAGCTGTACAGAAAGCATCTGTCATCTTAGCGGAAACCTATGTGGTTATCACGAACAGAATGTAGATAGAAGTACAAACAGTACAGTTGCTTCTTGTGAGAGCTCATACGGGAATGTTACTGGACTCTGGAAGGCAATTGTTGTTATAAGTGGCAGAAAACCTGGCCAAATTATTCTGTGCAAAGTAGAATGTATTATCAATGAACTTGGATATTTAGCTGAGGAGATTTCCTAGCAAAATGCATTAGGTGTGGTCTGGTTTCTCCTTGCTGGTTATAGTGCAATGTGAAAGAGATTAACAGGAATGGACTTTCAAGCAAAAAGAAACCACCACTTGATTTGGAAAAGTCTCTGTTCATCCAGATAGCATGCTCTGAAAATAAGGACAATGGTGGACAGTCATTTGCTACAGATATTTGGCATATAAGTGATGGATCCACTCAATCATCTCAAGAGAAGTCAGAATTAGGAATGGGATTATCAAGGAATAATCTATGGATGTGTATCTAATGGCATGGATCCCCTCAACATCCACAGAAGACAAATATTTTTGACAATTACATTCCACTAGAAACACTGCAATTTGAACTGAAGGGGACAGATATGAGATAAAATGCAGGGACAGGGTGTCTGAGGATACAGATGTGGGGACCAGGAAGGGTGAGCTAAGTGCAGAGGGTCAGGACAAAGCATTAAGACACACTAAAAACACAGATGATTACTTTCAGGCCTTGAAAGCTAATGGAAATTCCCCTGCTGTGTTGTCAGCTTCCTTTAGATTCAGTTCAGTCATTCAGTCTGTCTGACTCTTTGTAACCCCATGGACTGCAGCACACCAGGCCTCCCTGTCCATCACCAGCTCCCAGAACTTGCACAAACTCATGTCCATCGAGTCAGTGATGCCATCCAACTACCTAATCCTCTGTTGTCCCCTTCTCCTCCTGCCTTCAATCTTGCCCAGCATCAGGGTCTTTATCAATGAGTCAGTTCTTCACATCAGATGACCAAAGTATTGGAGTTTCAGCTTCAGCATCAGTCCTTCCAATAAATATTCGGGACTGATTTCCTTTAGGATGGACTGGTTGGATCTCTTTGAAGTCCAAGGGACTCTTAAGAGTCTTCTCCAGCACCACAGTTCAAAAGCATCAATTCTTCAGTGCTCAGCTTTCTTTATCATCCACCTCTTACATCTACACATGACTACTGGAGAAACCATAGCTTTGACCAGATGGATATCTGTCAGCAAAGTAATGTCTCTGCTTTTTAATATGCTGTCTAAGTTGGTCATAGCTTTTCTTCCAAGAAGCAAATGTCTTTTAATTTCATGGCTGTGGTCAAAATCTGCAGTGATTTTGGAGACCAAGAAAATAAAGTCTGTCACTGTTTTCATTGTTTCCCCAAATATTTGCCTTGAAGTGATGGGACCAGATGCCATGATCTTAGTTTTCTGAATGTTGAGCTTTAAGCCAACTTTTTCACTCTCCTCTTTCACTTTCATCAAGAGGCTCTTCAGTTCTTCTTCACATTCTGCCATAAAGGGTGGTGTCATCTGCATATCTAAGGTTATTGATATTTCTCCTGGTAATCTTGATTCCAGTTTGTGCTTCATCCAGCCTGGCATTTTGCACGATATACACTGCATATGAGTTAAATAAGCAGGGTGACAATATACAGCCTTGACATACTCCTTTCCCAATTTGGAACCGGTCTGTTGTTCCATGTCCAGTTCTAACTGTTGCTTCTTGATCTGCACACAGATTTCTCAGGATGTAGGTAAGGTGTTCTGGGATCCCCATCTCTTGAAGAATTTTCTACAGTTTGTTGTGATCCACACAGATCCTTTAGATTAGTAATGCCTTATTCTTTCCAATTTCTCTTTCAGAATGAGAATGTCTAGCCTACGCTTCTTCCACCACTATTTTAGAAGCAGACAACTTGTTTTCTAGTTTTTTAGGTATGTGGCAAGAAGTAAATATTGCCTCAGGATGGACCATGCCACGCCTGATTTAGATGCTGATATTTGGACTTCTCAAGTTGATATCTAGAAGAGATTAAGGACTTAGAGTTCATGCTGGATAGGGTTATGACAGTGGGGTGAAGTTGAAAGAGGGTAATGGATTTTCACACTGGATAGACATGAATTGGGGGCCAGAGGGTAGACTGGGCTTAATTAGCATCTTCCCAAATTCATGTCCACCTAAAAACTCAGAATGTGACCTAATTTAGAAACAGAATCTTTGCAGACATTATTACTTAAGATGATGTCCATTAATATTAGGAATGGCCCTAATCTAATGACTTGTGTCCTTATAGAAAAAAAAAAAAAGAGAGAGAGAGAGAGAGAGATACAGAGACAGTCATACAAGGGGAACACAATATGACCATGGAGGCAGACACAGGACTGATGCCTCTGGGTTTGCTAGCAGGCACCAGAAGCCAGGAAGAGGCAAGGTGTGGTCCTGCCCTAGGACTCTGAAAGCATGGCCCTGCTACCTCGAGTGTGGACTTCTGGTCTCCAGAACTGTACAAGAAATAATCTGTTTGAAGCCACCCAATCAGTAGCACTTTGTTACATTTACCCTAGGAAACTAATACATAATGTCAAAAAAAAAAAAAAAAAAGCCTATAAACTTAAAAAATATAGAATACTCAGATACCTGTCCAGAGTGACAATAGGGAAAATAAAATGTAGATTCTAGAAAAGTGAAACAAGATTGATATGAATAAATTAAAATGTCTTCAATACTATGGCTTATAAATAAGCTAAACTTAGTGTCAGAGATTAGTACATAAATCACTAAAACTGATACCAGGAGTAGAAGTCTACACTGAAATTACCCAGGAAAAATATGTGTTTAAGATTGTTCTGCTGCTGCTGCTGCTAAGTCGCTTCAGTCGTGTCCGACTGTGCAACCCCATAGATGGCTTCCCATCAGGCTCCTCCATCCCTGGGATTCTCCAGGCAAGAACACTGGAGTGAGTTGCCATTTCCTTCTCCAAGGCATGAAAGTGAAAATTGAAAGTGAAGTCACTCAGTCGTGTCCAACTCTTAGCGACCTCATGTACTGCAGCCTACCAGGCTCTTCTGTCCATGGGATTTTCCAGGCAAGAGTACTGGGGTGGGGTGCCATTGCCTTCTCCAAGATTGTTCTAAATGTTACCAAAAACTGTGAAATAGAATTTTTTGTAATGCTTGCTAAATAGTAACTCTTTGTCCTTATTTCCTCAGATTGCTAGCTTTTCAACTTATATT
The DNA here is from genome assembly GCF_019923935.1 of Bubalus bubalis. Classification (NCBI taxonomy): domain Eukaryota; kingdom Metazoa; phylum Chordata; class Mammalia; order Artiodactyla; family Bovidae; genus Bubalus; species Bubalus bubalis. The sequence continues at coordinate 84,243,194 of NC_059169.1, read as the reverse complement.
ACTTTCAACTTTTTATGTATGATAATCATATTTTAATGTCATCTGCATGGCAAATTTGCTTAAAATTCCCATGTATACTAGGGGACTATTAAAAAATGTTCACTTATGTACATGAGTATTTGGATTATCAATGAAAAAAGAAATAGTCTCTTACAAGAAAGTATATCTCCATATGTGTAAATGTAGCTTCAAACACATGCATCTTTTTAGTGAGAATATTTTTACTATAGATAGCTGGAATAGAAGATTCAAATCCACAGATATTCAGCATTATCTCAAACCATGTATTAATAAATTTCCTACACCTTTAGAAAATGAATGTATTAACATTAAATATTCAGTTTTTATACATGGATCAAAAGGCAGTTGACTACATTTTTCACGCAAATAGAAAAAATAAGGCAGACATATATTTCCTTTAAGAAATATGATACTGAATTTCACTAAAATATACTGTACATTAGCAATAGGTATATGCATTGTTAGCAAAGGCATTTTTAAAGTAACTTCAGTATACACATGCACATTGTGTTTCTTTAGGGCTTTATGTCTTAATATATTAAAATTAACTCATTTTTTTGGGGAATTCCCTGGTGATCCAGTGGTTAGGACTTAGCACTTTCACTGCCATAGGGAACTAAGCTGCAATCCCTGTTCAGTGAACTAAGATTACGCAAGCAGCACGGCATGCCCCCCCCAAAAAGACTTAAAAATAAATAAATAAATCGTTTGTATAAGGCACTTGTCCTAGTCTGTTTGGGCTGCTATAACAAACTGCTACAGACTGGAAGCTAATAAGCAATAGAAACTTATTTATCACAGTTCTGGAAGCTTCAGTTCAGTTCTGTCACTCAGTCATGTCCGACTCTTTGCGACCCCATGAATCGCAGCACTCCAGGCCTCTCTGTCCATCACCAACTCCCGGAGTTCACTCAAACTCACGTTCATCGAGTCAGTGATGCCATCCAGCCATCTCTTCCTCTGCGTCCCCTTCTCCTCCTGTCCCCAATTCCTCCCAGCATCAGAGTCTTTTCCAACGAGTCAACTCTTCACATGAGGTGGAAGCTTAGAAAACGTCTAAGATCAAGGCACCTGCAGATTCAGAGTCTGGAGAGGATCCAGCTTTTGGTTCAGGGAAGGCTGTTTTTTTCCTCTGTGTCCTCACATGGAGGAAGGAGTCCTCCATAACAAGAGCATTAATCCCATTCATGAGGGCTCCACCCTCATGACCTAACACCTCCCAAAGGCCTCACCTCGAAATACCATTAGCTTGGGGATTAGGTTTCAAAGAAAGAATTTGGCAGTAGGATACAAACAAACCCTTCAGTACAGAGCAGCATTCTACTTCATGAAATAAAATCAATATTGTGGGAGGGGAGAAGACTGAAAGTCATAGATCTAAAAAGAAATTGAATATATTTTTCAATTGATCTGTTGTGGAACTAATAAATAATAATAATAAAAATGATACATTTTTGTATGTTGTATTAGTAGCTCAGTCATGTCTGAATCTTTGCAGCCCCATGAACAGTAAACCACCAGGCTCCTCTGTCCATGGGATACTTCAGGCAAGAATACTGGAGTGTGTTTCCATGCCCTCCTCCAGGGCATCTTCCCAACCCTGGGATCAAACCCAGGTCTCCTGCATGGCAGGCAGATTCTTAACCATCTCAGCCACCACAGAAGCCTTCACACACATATGTACATATACACAAATACATATATATGTTAATTACTGGGATTTATGGTGCCCTTTGCAATTTTAAACACGGGTTCGATTCCTGGGTCGGGAAGATCCCCTGGAGCAGGAAATGGCAACCCACTCCAGTACTCTTGCCTGGAGAATCCCCATGGAGGGAGGAGTCTGGTGGGCTACAGTCCATGGGGTAGCAAAGAGTCGGACACCACTGAGCGACTTCACTTCACTTCACTTTGCAATTTCAAAGCCTAAGTATCAATCCATCCAAGTTATATAAGTTCTCTAACAGTGGCTGAATCTGCTGCTACTGCTGCTAAGGATGTGTTAAAAAGTGACATTGGTATATTACACACAATGCAAGAAAATATATCTTACTGTTTTCTGATATTTTTCACAGTAGAATCCTTCTGCTGTGTTATTTCAGTTTCTTTAAATGAAAATCAATGCATGTTTTTTTGTAGCATAGCAAATTACCCCCTGTCATTTTGTTTCAAATAATGTCTTTCAAGTACCATGCCCACATTTAGGTTTCAGTGGGTTCTTGGTAGAAACTTTAGTCACTGAGCCAGGCTTTACAATAGGAAACAGCTATTCAATTAAATTTTATCCTGATATTTGGTTTTCAATTATTATACAGATATGGAAATATGATATAAAATTAGTTTTTAAAAGCAGATTTATATTATCAGAATAGTAATCAAAGGAGAAAAACTCTCAATACACTTTGGGTTTTCTACAGAATTTCTGCTGACTCCTGGAAAGCTCCAGTGAGTAAATTTTGTAATCTGTAATGCCTACCAAAATGTCAGGAGGGCATAATAGCCATACTATCTTAATTACCCTTGACAAATGCTACAGGAAAGAGGGAGTGCATTTAATTCATATTGCTTTGATGATAAAACAAAATGGCACAAGAACAGTTACAGGCTGAGTTGTGATTAAATCACAAAGACCACAAAACTGCATGACTGAATTCTCATTCTTTTAGTATTGAAATTAGAAGACAGGTATCTAAAACCATTCAAACATCCAACTAAAACAGAATAGATCTTATCTGAAAGTTTCTCTGTGAATTTCCTCCACTCAAAAACAATCAGTTCAGTTCAGTCTCTCAGTTGTGTCTGACTCTGCGACCCCATGGACTGCAGCACAGTAGGCCTCCCTGTCCGTCACCAACTCCAGGAGTTTACTCAAACTTAGGTCCATTGAGTAGGTGATGCTATTCAATCATCTCATCCTCTGTCGTTCCCTTCTCCTCCCAACTTCAATCTTTCTGACCATCAGAGTCTTTTCCTGTGAGTCAGTTCTTCACATCAGATGGCCATGGTACTGGGGTTTCAGCTTCAGCATCAGTCCTTCCAATGAATACTCAGGATTGATTTCCTTTAGGATGGACTGGTTTGATATCCTTGTAGTCCAAGGGACTCTCAAGAGTCCTCCAATACCACAGTTCAAAAGCATCAATTCTTTGGCTCTCAGACTTCTTTATAGTCCAAATCTAACATCCATACATGACCACTGGAAAAACCACAGCCTTGACTAGATGGACCTTTGTTGTCAAAATAATGTCTCTGCTTTTCAATATGCTGTCTAGTTTGGTCATAACTTTTTTTTACCAAGGAGCAAGCATCTTTTAATTTCATGGCTGCAATCACCATCTGCAGTGATTTTAGAGCCCCCCAAAATAAAGTCTGTCACTGTTTCCACTGTTTCCCCATCTATTTGCCATGAAGTAATGGGACAAGATGCTATGATCTTAACTTTCTGAGAGTTGACTTTTAAGACACTTTTTTCACTCTTCTCTTTCACTTTCATCAAGGGGCACTTTCTGCCATAAGGGTGGTGTCATCTGCACATCTGAGGTTATTGATATTTCTCCCAGCAATCTTGATTTCAGCTTGTGCTTCATCCAGCCCAGCGTTTCTCATGATATACACTGCATATACATTAAATAAGCAGGGTGACAATATGCAGCTTTGACGTACTCCTTTTCCTATTTGGAAATAGTCTGTTGTTCCCTGACCAGTTCTAACTGTTACTTCCTGATCTGCATACAGATTTCTTAAGAGTCAGGTCAGGTGGTTTGGTATTCCCACCTCTTGAAGAATTTTCCACAGTTCACTGTGATCCACACAGTCAAAGGCTTTGGCGTTATCAATAAAGCAGAAATAGATGTTTTTCTGAAACTTTCTTGCCTTTTCCATGATCCAATGCAATTTTATCTCTGGTTCCTCTGCCGTTTCTAAATCCAGCTTGAACAACTGGAAGTTCACAGTTCATATACTGTTGAAGGCAGGCTTGGAGAATTTTGAGCGTTACTTCGCTAGCGTGTGAGATGAGTGCAATTGTGCAGTAGTTTGAACATTCTTTGGCATTGCCTTTCTTTGGGATTGGAATGAAAACTGACCTTTTCCAGTCCTATGGCCATTGCTGAGTTTCCCAAATATACTGGAATATTGAGTGCAGCACTTTCACAGCATCATCTTTCAGGATTTGAAATAGCTCAACTGGAATTCCATCACCTCCACTAGCTTTGTTCATAGTGATGCTTCCTAAGGCCCACTTGACTTTGTATTTCAGGATGTCTGGCTCTAGGTGAGTGATCATACCATCATGATTATCTGGGTCACGAAGATCTTTTGTGTACAGTTCTTCTGTGTATTCTTGCCACATCTTGTTTATATCTTCTGCTTCTGTTAGGTCCATACCATTTCTGTCCTTTCTTTTGCCCATCTTTTCATGAAATGTTCCTTTGGTTTCTCTAAATTTCTTAAAGAGATCTCTAGTCTTTCCCACTCTATTATTTTCCTCTATTTCTTTGCACTGATCACTGAAGAAGGCTTTCTTATCTCTCCTTGCTATTCTTTGGAACTCTGCATTCAAATGGGTATATCTTTCCCTTTCTGCTTTGCCTTTACCTTCTCTTCTTTTCACAGTATTTGTAAGGCCTCCTCAGACAACCATTTTGCCTTGTTGCATTTCTTTTTCATATATGTGCCTCCTGTACAATGTCACGAACCTCCATCCATAGTTCATCAGGCACTCTGTCTATCAGATCTAATCCCTTGAATCTATTTCTCACTTCCACTGTATAATCGTAAGAGATTTGATTGAGGTCATACCTGAATGGTCTATTTGGTTTTCCTTACATTCTTCAACTTAAATCTGAATTTGGCCAAAAAGAGTTCATAATCTGAGCCACAGTCAAGTCCTGGTCTTGTTTTTGCTGACTGTAGAGAGCTTCTCTATCTTTGGCTGCAAAGAATATAATCAATTTGATTTTGGTATTGACCATCTGGTGATGTCCATGTGTAGAGTCTTCTCTTGTGTTGTTAGAAGAGGGTGTTTGCTATGACCAGTGCGTTCCTGTGGCAAAATTATACTAGCCTTTGCCCTGCTTCTGTACTCCAAGGCCAAATTTGCTTGTTACTCCAGGTATTTCTTGACTTCCTACTTTTGCCTTCCAGTCCCCTATAATGAAAAGGACATCTTTTTTGGGTGTTAGTTCTAAAAGGTCTTGTAGGTCTTCATAGAACCGTTCAACCTCAGCTTCTTCAGAGTTACTGGTTGGGGCATAAACTTGGATTACTGTGATACTGAATGGTTTGTCTTGGAAATGAACAGAGACCATTCTTTCATTTTTGAGATTGCATCCAAGTACCTTTCAGACTCTTTTGTTGACTATGATGGCTACTCCATTTCTTCTAAGGGATTCCTGCCCACAGTTCAGTTCAGTTCAGTCGCTCAGTCGTACCGACTCTGCGACCCCATGAATCGCAGCACGCCAGGCCTCCCTGTCCATCACAATCTCCCAGAGTTCACTCAGACTCACATCCATCGAGTCAGTGATGCCATCCAGCCATCTCATCCTCTGTCGTCCCCTTCTCCTCCTGCTCCCAATCCCTCCAAGCATCAGAGTCTTTTCCAATGAGTCAACTCTTCACCTGAGGTGGCCAAAGTACTGGAGTTTCAGCTTTAGCATCATTCCTTCCAAAGAAATCCCAGGGCTGATCTCCTTCAGAATGGACTGGTTGGATCTCCTCGCAGTCCAAGGGACTCTCAAGAGTCTTCTCCAACACCACAGTTCAAAAGCATCAATTCTTCAGTGCTCAGCCTTCTTCACAGTCCAACTCTCACATGCATACATGACCACAGGAAAAACCATAGCCTTGACTAGCCGAACCTTTGTTGGCAAAGTAATGTCTCTGCTTTTGAATATGCTATCTAGGTTGGTCATAACTTTCCTTCCAAGGAGTAAGCGTCTTTTAATTTCATGGCTGCAATCACCATCTGCAGTGATTTTGGAGCCCCCAAAAAATAAAGTCTGACACTGTTTCCCCATCTATTTCCCATGAAGTGATGGGACCGGATGCCATGACCTTCGTTTTCTGAATGTTGAGCTTTAAGCCAACTTTTTCACTCTCCTCTTTCACTTTCATCAAGAGGCTTTTGTGTTCCTCTTCACTTTCTGCCATAAGGGTGGTGTCATCTGCATATCTGAGGTTATTGATATTTCTCCGGGCAATCTTGATTCCAGCTTGTGTTTCTTCCAGTCCATCGTTTCTCATGATGTACTCTGCATATAAGTTAAATAAGCAGGGTGACAATATACAGCCTTGACACACTCCTTTTCCTATTTGGAACCAGTCTGTTGTTCCATGTCCAGTTCTAACTGTTGCTTCCTGACCTGCATACAGGTTTCTCAAGAGTCAGGTCAGGTGGTGTGGTATTCCCATCTCTTTCAGAATTTCCCACAGTTTATTGTGATCCACACAGTCAAAGGCTTTGGCATAATCAATAAAGCAGAAATAGATGTTTTTCGGAACTCTCTTGCTTTTTCCATGATCCAGCAGATGTTGGCAATTTGATCTCTGGTTCCTCTGCCTTTTCTAAAACCAGCTTGAACATCTGGAAGTTCACGGTTCACATATTGCTGAAGCCTGGCTCTGAGAATTTTGAGCATTACTTTACTAGCATGTGAGATGAGTGCAATTGTGCGGTAGTTTGAGCATTCTTTGGCATTGCCTTTCTTTGGGATTGGAATGAAAACTGACCTTTTCCAGTCCTGTTTCCACTGCTGAGTTTTCCAAATTTGCTGGCATATTGAGTGCAGCACTTTCACAGCATCATCTTTCAGGATATGAAATAGCTCCACTGGAATTCCATCACCTCCACTAGCTTTGTTCATAGTGATGCTTTCTAAGGCCCACTTGACTTCACATTCCAGGATGTCTAGATCTAGGTCAGTGATCACACCATCTGGGTTGTGAAGATCTTTTTTGTACAGTTCTATATCATGTACAGGTATAATGATCAACTGTGTTAAATTCACCCTTTCCAGTCCATTTTAGTTCGCTGATTCCTAAAATGTTGAGGTTCACTCCTGCCATCTCCTGTTTGACCACTTCCAATTTGCCTTGATTCGTGGACCTAACATTCCTGGTCCCTTTGCAATACTGCTCTTTACAGCATTGGACCTTGCTTGCATCACCAGTCATATCCACAACTGGGTGTTGTTTTGCTTTGGCTCCATATTTTCATTCTTTCTGGAGTTATTTCTCCACATATTGGGCATCTACTGATCTGGGGAGTTCATCTTTCAGTGTCCTATCTTTTTTGCCTTTTCATACTGCTCATGGGGTTCTCAAGGCAAGAATACTGAAGTGGTTTGCCATTCCCTTCTCCAGTGGAGACAATAATGATAACATTAAAACAATAATAATAACAGTAAAAAGAACAAGATGAGTCAGCATTCTTATGACAGAAGGCAAGCATCACTAGTGAACATCCATGCAATTGAAAATACTGAGAGTATACACAGACACACACACATGCACATATATATTCCACAATTGCTAATGAGCTATATTCTGAAAATTTATTCATTATCCTTACTTGGGAATTCAAAATATACTTTATTATGTTCAAAATTTATAATAAAATAGATTTTTGGTTTAGTTTACAAAAACTAAAACTGCTAAAGTTACAGTGTGGTTGGACAATAATACCCTGACTACTAACCTTGGCTTTAATTTGAAGTTCTAGCAATAGGGAGCAATAGAATATAACAAGAAGTGGAGAAAGAACACCTAATTCCCTCCTTTGAAGACACAGAAGTGATTCTGTGAAGATAAATGAAGCAAGCTGCATTTATTCACCTTTCCTTATCTTTTCTCCATTTAACACACTTTCTCTTATCCCTAAATTTATTTGACTTCCTTCATTTTCCCAATTGCGAGTATCACCTTGGCCAATTTACTCTCCCCATAAGTTCACTACTCCCCGACATTACCTATAGATTTTTCCTTTCTCAAGAGAACTTTCTTTCATGCCAAGCAGTTGATACCTGGCATATGTTATACCTAAAAGCAATCTGATTAAATATATCCAAATTCATTTGACTTAACTGCTAATTCTCTCAAAATTTAGGGGGAAAAAAGAGGGGGTTTTTTACCGAACTCTTTAGTAGCTTCCTGGCCAAAGAGATCACATCTTTATAAAAATGGGAACACTTATAAAACTGTGCTAAATGTCTCAATTGTGGAATATTCATAAAAGTAAATTGATGATATAAAAACAAAATAAAGACAGACTAGACAAATTCACATGTGCACTTGCACACACATGCACATGCAGTTTTGCAGAGACACAGGAAAGCAATGTCACATGAGAGCCTGCTGGCATTCACAGCCACACCTATTTCCTTTTATGGCTCTCTGAATGCAGTCAGCAGCAGGGGTTCAGAATGTGGCAAAGACATAGAGGAAGGGAGAGTGTCCTTCTATGGGGAAATGTATAGGTCAGAGAAGGTCTGTCTTGCTATACACAACTGCATATGCACTACTGAGCCCATTCAGTACTCGGAGAGCATAACTGAGGCCATGAGGGAATACTCACACCATCCCTGAGGGCCATGAAAATTTCAGTCTCTAGAGATGGATTCTTACAAGTGTCAATTGTGATTAGCAACTGGACTATTAAGGAAGGGCAGAACTTGAATTTGGCAAACTCAGTAGCTGGATCTGAAAATTTACTACATGTATTCTGGGTCAAATCCCTTAAATTCTCTACTCTTTCACTTTCTCATCTATAAAATGGGGATATCCTCATAGGATTATTGTGGGGTTAAATGAGCAGATACAGGCAAAGCACTTAGTTCACAGAACCACTGAATGAACACTAGGATTAGGTTATAACACTATGGCAGGATCAGCAAGTCAAGGAAAGTATAGCACAATTTGGACACCTAAGTTTGAAGGCAGAGCCTCTTTCAGGTAAGAGCTACTTATTTTTCGACTCTTTTAGAATCACAAAGCAAAACATATAACTGGTGCTTTTAATATGTTCACTATAATATTACTTACCATCTCAATTTAAGCATTGAATAAACAGAACACATAATCTTCTGAGAAGTGAAAGTGAAAATCGATCAGTCATGTCTAACTATTTATGAGCCCATGGACTATACAGTCCATGAAATTCTCTAGGCCAGAATACTGGAGTAGCCTTTCCCTTCTCCAGGGGATCTTCCCAACCCAGGGATCAAACTCAGACTCTCCCACACTGCAGGCAGATCCTTTACCAGCTGAACCACAAGGGAAGCCCAAGAATACTAGAGTGAGTAACCTATCCCTTCTCCAGCGGATCTTCCCAACCCAGGAATTGAACCAGGGTCTCCTGCACTGCAGGAAGATTCTTTACCAATTGAGCTATCAGGGAAGCCCCTAGTCTTCTGAGGGTGATAGTAGTTTATAGTTGACGTGAAAAGATCTTAAATGCACAGTACTCTTTTGCTCCTAATGATTTTTGAAATGATGGAATCAGAATCCCAGAGCTGTATCTCTATGCTTCTCTAACAGAAAAGTGTGTTCAAATACACAAAAGCAGAAATAGGCAAGATACATGTTCCCAAAGAAAAATATTAATAGATGGAAAATAATTTAAATCATGACTGCTCTGTAAAAAAAATATTGTCATAAAACAGCAAAATTATGGGTATTTTAAAATTAGAACATGAGAATCAAACACCTCTAATAGTCATTTGATGACTCATAATCATACATTTACTATCTTTTAGTGGAACTATCTGAGAAATACCAGAAAGGTGAAGAATTTGACATAGGCCACATGCAAATTAGAAGCAGACCTTCTGGAGGTCAGATGGAATGTCCCACATCTACAATATAGGTTTTTTTCCCCACCCTCCACTTTTACAATTTATGTGACAAAAATCAGAGAGTCAAAAGAGATAAAGCAATACTGGGATATGGTAATTTGATAAACTACAGAAAAAGTGATGCTAATTTTTGCTTTCTTTGATATTTTTAGTAAACTAAATTTCATTTTAATAATTCTTTTCCATTATATCTTTACTATTAGAAGAAAACAATAAGGAAGGTTTATTTTTAGTTGGGCCTTCTATTCATTATTTACTTATGGTTTCAGTTCAATTCAGTTCAGTCACTCAGTCTGTCCAACTCTTTGAGACTCCATGAATCGCAGCACGCCAGGCCTCCCTGTCCATCACCATCTCCCGGAGTTCACTCAGACTCACGTCCATCCAGTTGATGATGCCATCCAGCCATCTCATCCTCTGTGGTCCCCTTCTCCTGCCCCCAATCCCTCCCAGCATCAGAGTCTTTTCCAATGAGTCAACTCTTCGCATGAGGTGGCCAAAGTACTGAGTTTCAGCTTTAGCATCATTCCTTCCAAAGAACACCCAGGACGGATCTCCTTTAGAATGGACTGGTTGGATCTCTGGTTTATTGCCATTCAAAGAAATGATGACACAGGAAAAGTACATCCTATTTAACTCTTATTGAACATTGTAGAAATAACTGTCTTTATAGAATTGCTTGGCCTGAACTTTTTCTTGGGTCTAGTTCAGATTTCCTTGTGTATGACTGCTCACATACAGAATGATGGTTACATTATTAAATAAATTTGTTTTATATTTTCCAAAGGTATTTGGGCAATATCAACAAAGGTTTAAGTAAAAGAAAGCAAATATTCACTCCTATAATCAGGTCATCTCTTAAACACATTCATCTAAGCTTCATTCCTTATACCTATTTTTATATGTATACTCCATCTTTGTGCAGTTTAAATCTCAAAAGAGGTGTAATTAGGTGTGATAATTTATATTTTAGGAATAAGAGGGATGCTAGAGCTCATTCAAGAAAAAAAAAAGTCTTCATTTTATAGGCAGGAAAACAGTTTCAGAGTAGACAGTGGCAAAACAAAAATTATTCTCCTGATCCCAAGGAGAGTTATTTCCCCATATTTCTATATCTAAGTATTTTTCTTCTTGTTTTACTGTAGTCATCTATACTAGGGCCACCACATAATCTGTTATCCAAACAAGAGTGGTTTTGAAAGTGATAGAGGCCACTATTAATAATTATGCCTGGACAATAGGTATAGACCGAGATTTTTTTTGAGGAAACCATGACCTACCCAGAGTTTACATAAAGAACAAGTTTAGAAATCTTTGATTTGGTCCAAGATCATTTAAAAATAAAACAAAAATTTCATTTGGGATCCACATTTTATCTAGAAAATAATATAAATCTTTATCTTTTAAAATTGGAAAATAATTGTATGTTTATTGGCTGCATTAAAATATGTTTCATCCATATACACAGAAAAATGCAGTAAGGAAATATTTACTGCTTTTTTGAGAAACAATAGGCACCACCATGAACAAACATAGGGGAATGGTTGATAAAATCATATAAAATATTAACCTAATCAAAAAACTTCAAATAATTAAAAGCTATAAAAAGTAGTAATAAAAATGTCTTGTAAAAAATCTAATAGAGAAAGTAGAAGTAAAGTACAGCATATAAACATAAAAGGATGAAAAGGCATTAGATACAGAAGAAAAATGTAAGTATGTAAAGAGAAGGCATCAACTAATCATATAAATAAAGATATGTAATGTACAAATTTGATGAAGGAATTCTGATGGTGCTCACTTGAGTAATAAAAGAATGACAGATCAATAATGAAATTAGAAAGACAGCTAAGAGAATAGTTTCTTAAAAATTCAGAAAATTAATAGAAAGAAAATTTTGACATTTTTTATTAATTTGGGGATGAAACAAGCCAGAGATATGAATTATTTCACACACACACATTTTCAAAACACAAATCAATGAAACATAACTAAATATAGAACTCTAATATCTCTTTTGACACAACTTCAATGCCTGCAAGGGAATGCATGCATTACAATCATACAAGCTGAAACCATTCAGATGTACCATGGCCAGTAATTATCTAGGACACTAAGAGATGCCGGCAAAAGTTAATCTAATAAATCTACCATTATCTCTAATGCTCAAATCTGTGCCTTGAGCTAAACAGTTGTCAAAATGGGGCTCTGTTTACATATAAATGAATCAGAGTGGGGGACAAAGATGTCAAGCCTTTTTAAATTAATTTTTTTCCTTTCAATTGTTGGCAAAAAAATGGTTAGCTGGTATATCTCATATTGATTTTCTACAAGGTGCCAAAGGTCATTGTTTTTCCTCAGAAATATATTCTCTGTAATGTGAGGGTGAACCTTCATTTGAGTTCTCTAGCTCTGAAAGTTGGGTTTGGTGGTGTTCAAGGCATTTCTACAAGTAAACATCTCTGATAATTTTATCTCTATGGCCTGAAAGAATCAGCTTCAGAATGAAAGACAATATGCAATATTTTTCAAGAGCGTCATATTACTTAAAGATTTCTGTACACTAGATAAATTCAATTCACTACACAGTGGTCAAAATTACAGAACGAAATTATGCAAAACATAACACTCTGTCAGTATTTCCAATTTCATGAGGAGGAATAATTACCAGAACCCTGTAATCAGCATCTGTTTATCAATAAAAGTAACGAGAAAGAAGTAGGATATATATGAACTACTAAAGACCAACGTTTTTTTATGCTAATTTTATTTTTTATTTTATTTTTTAACTTTACAATATTGTATTGGTTTTGCCATAAAGACCAACATTTCAACTTTGATTTTATTTCAAAACTGTGTCAAAACTGTGACTCTATACATATGCTGTGTAGCTTCAATTTCTCTATCAGGTCAGTAAAAAAACTTTGTTCCCATAAGAATCTATCTTCCAGTAAAGGCACTGAAAATAGGTGCATGAACAAAGAATCTTCTGTTATTAAAAAATAAACAAAGCATCCTCTCCTCTTTTTATATGTATTCCTCTATACATTCTCCCCATATTTATATACTGAAAAGCAATAATTCAATCCAGAACATTTATTGGTCTATGATGTCACAAAAAACATCAGGTCAAGGTAAAAATCCACTTGATGAAATCTATGTGTACACTTTTACCCCCAAATCTACATTTTACTCCTTTACCAAGATTACAGATGTTTAGTGTCATTAAATTTAGATGCCCCGTTGCTATGACTTGTTTATACATGTAAGGAACCAAGAATATCTGGGATACTATGCTATACTTTTTGAACTTCCCAGGTGGCACTAGTGGTAAAGATTCCTCCTGTCAATGCAGGAGACACAAGAGCCACAGGTTCAATTCCTGGATTGGGATGACCCCCTAGAGAAGGAAGTGTCAACCCACTCCAGTATTCCTGACTGAAAAATTACATGGACAGAGGAACCTGGCAGGCTGCAATCCATGGGGTCACAAAGAGTCGGACACAACTGAGTCTGCACCCACATGCATACTATATTTTAAAACTTTTAAAAGAATGATGAAAACCCAAAATAGAATTAAGATCTATATGATTTTATATAACAAACATATTTTAAATTCATTTAATGTAAAGTACTCCAGAATTGAAGTCTTGTTCGTTTTGATTCTGACCCCTTTTCCAACTTTCTTTGTAGATTAACAACAACAAAATTTACTTTCATTATGCATTACAGGATAAGGATGCTAATAAGCATATAAACTCCAGGGTTCAGGGTTTCATTACATTATTAGTATTCTCAGTGTTCAGTTGCTTAGTTTTGTCTGACTCTGCAATCGCTTGGAATGCAACCCATCAGTCTTCTCTGTCAAGAGAATACAAGGCAAGAATACTGGAGTGGGTAGCCATTTCCTTCTCCAGAGGATCTTCCCAACCCAGGGATTGAACCACATCTTTTGCATCTCCTGCATTGGCAGGCAGATTCTTTACCACTGAGCCACCTGGGAAGCTCATTTTGATTTTTTTAAAAACCCAACTTTCTAGAATATTTGACTTTTAATACTATATAAGAGGATATAAAGACAATCATTCTCCTCTCATCTTGCAGTTTGGTAACAACTTTTTTATAGTTCACTTTTAGTAGAAACATGTCATAATAAACCTAAATAAATAACAGAGAAGAATATAACTGAGCTATTCATGTTGGATATAAGGGACGCTAGCTTTTTAACATAATTTCCTATTTTGCTTATTTGGCAAGATATTTGCATTTTGTTTCTGTGTGAGTTGTACACAGTGGATGTTAAATACATTAACCAACACAAATGTAATGTTGGGTTAAAAAAACCTACCATCTTGTCAAGGATAAAGTATTTTAGATTTCTAGCACAAAACACTCATGCAAAAATTTGCTAAATTGCAGTTCTGCAACATGGCTAATATGCATAAAAAACATTTTATTTCATGAATAAATAAGAACTATTCTGTATAGCATAAGGTTCTAGAAAGAGTGGAAAACCATTCTGTATTCATAGGGTTTTCACTTAATAAATATAAGTACATAGAGCTCAATGGAGAGAGAATCATCTGAAAATATAAGCAGGTGCCTAAAAAACTATAAGGATGTCTCCTTATAAGATGGATTTCCTCACTTTAGAATAAAACAGCAAATCATTGCTCTAAAAAAGTAAAATGCTAATAAATAAATAAATAAGATCATAGACAAATGATTATCCTTGATGCAAGTATTTCCTAATGATTTCTTCAAGTCTACTTGAAAATTCAAAAAAAATTAAGAATTATTTAAACAAATCAAGTGGGCTATTATCAGTTTGTTGAGAGCATCAATCAACTGTGAATGTGGGAGGAATTTAAGTGGATAAAAATATTGCCAACATTCATACATGATTCCTTTCTCATATTAACAAATTCAAAAACTTTAGCAGTTTCATTACTACTCAGAAGGAAAATATTTTTTTCTCATCATGAAAAAACCTACCTAATTTTTATTGCTAATGCTTAAAATGTGTAAAATCCTATTTTGTTTGTAATAGAGAACTACTAACTTCCATTTTCCAGTATAAATGATAAAAATAAATTTAAATGTCACTATTAATGCTTTGAAATATATAGTACATTTTGCTGGACACAGTTTAAAACTATAGTTTAAAACTATAAATAATTATTTTCATGTTCCTTGCAAAAAGTATTATGTATGTTTTCCTTTGTTAAAATAATCTATTTAAAGTAACCCTGACATTTTTATTGATATTCTATTTTAATATGTTTATCATTTGTTTGGTTTATTTCTTAAAATTTTAGGACTAAATACAATTAGTTTATATAAAATTGCAAGTCCACTTTTTTTAAAGTGACTTATCTTGTATGTTTTTACATAAAAGCCCTGTTTCTGGCAGCATGTCATAGCCAGGGAATTAGGATAGAGTTGCTAAAGGAGAGGCTACGATTTACAAACAAATTAAATGCGACGTGTCCCTCTTTTTTATGAATTAGTTTTTTAAGATGTAAAATAAGGACAATTTGACTAAAACTGAAGATTTAAATAATTTTATACAATCTGATCTGCTTTTTGCATTCTAGGATCAAGATAGTATTTTCATAAAATGCTGACTGGTCTGGAAAACCAAAATAATAATTACAAATAAAATATGAAGACCAACCTATTCCTATTTCCTACTAAGAACAGCTGTTACAATAACATTGTATATAGAGAGAGTTTAAACCGTGCTTACATATATCAGTACACTTAACTTCATCTTTAAAGGAGAATGTCAAAAGACAATCCAGAGTTAAAGGGACAAGGGGCAGAAATAAACCAGCACCTGGGCTTTCTGCTTCATGTCCATTTCTTCAGGAAACAATGAAAATAATTTGAGCAGTCTTAACTACAAGAATATTTGCTGATTCATAATCTCTTCTTTGGTAACCTGCTACCAACTTAAATTACAGAGCTTTTTTCTGTGAAGACAGTGCTGACGTATATAAAGGGTTGGATACAAAGTAGAGAAAGTGGTAAATGGCAGATATGTGCTCCACTGCATTGGTCCATAATTTTTAATCCAACCTCACTTTTCTAACCAAAATTTACCATGCTGCAGACAAGATTATTTTGATGGGAGAAATAACATATTATAACTTAAAAAATGGGTTATTTTCATCAAAATCATTTCAGTGTATGTAATTTCACCTGAAGACATAATTTACTTTTAGAAACCAATCTTCACCCTTCCTTTCCCCTTTCTATTTCCTTCCTTCCTTCCTTTCTTTTTCTTTCTTTTCTTTGTTTTCATTTGTAATCTCAACCTATCTTGTATGTTTTTACATAAAAACCCTGTTTCTGGCAGCACGTCATAGCCATGGAATTAGGCTGGAATTCCTAAATGAGAGGCTGATTTACAAACTAAATGTGATCATGTCCCTGTTTTTTATGAATTTGTTTTTTAAGATGCAAATTATCAATATACTTGGAGCCATTGTTTTATAGCAGATATCCAGATATTCTATGATAGAGAAAAACCCACTCAAATTTCCCTTCTCTTCCATACCCTTGATTTTAATTTATTTGGAAAGGGAAAACATAGTTTATTTCATTTCTTGCAGCCAGTACATTCAACCATACAATATGACTTTCACTTACTGGAACAAAAGTGTGTCCTACTTAGCAGGTACACCGAGCAGTAATCAAGCGGTTAATAAAATAGAAAACACTGAAGTCTATATAGCACAAAAGGCCAATATCTTTCTACTCCTCATCAGGGAGTTATAGAAACATCCTGACCCAGCTCTTTGGACACACAGGAGTTGCCATCTGATTCAGATCCTTGATTAATATACTCTAGAATGATGCATCTGGCAATGGCCTACATAGGATTTCTCTGAGGACTGGGGGAAAAAATAGACACTATTAAAATGGAACAATTATACTACCATATATTGCTACTGTTTTACAATTTGTGGTAAATTTTTCTAAACAAAAGGTTATTTTTTTTAATAATCAAATGCTGATTTCAAGAGGAGAGATTTCAATCTAGGATGTGTAAAAATAAACATAAAAATTTTCATGATATTGATTTTAGGTAGTGAAACTAGTATTAAGTGTGTTTATTCAACAACAAATGAACTCACACAGATGTTATTTTGGAATATTAAACATTTGTTTCTCACTTCTGAGTTAGCTAATGCTTCATAACACTTTTCCTAATGCTAAACTTGCTCCTTTTCACAGGATAAAGCCCAGCATATAAGAGCAAGACTGAACAGGAAAAAAAGTCCCTCATTCTCATTGAATCTTTTTCATATTCATTACTTACTGGAAACTAACAATTGCTCTCTATGGTGAGAATGCAAGGCATTGCTGACATAATTCCACAGATAAAAAGGTAGCTCTTATAATGTAGCAATTAGAATGTGCCCTAAAATCTACTGCAGAGACAACCCCTCTCCATCAGGCATTTTTACTAACGAACACCTTTTGCTGAAAAAAACACAGCATACAACTTATATACATAGGCTGGTTTACCTGCTTATAGCATTCCTATCTCAATAATTGAGCCAACTTTTGCCACATCAAGGTAGGCTTGATTTCATTTTGCATCTACCTTGATCTGGAAAAGACCCATAAAACTTGTGTATGAAATATCCACAACCTACTGCCATCAATTATCTGGGCCTCCTTGATATGCCATTCTTTATGTAAATTGCCTTAAGAAAACCACTGAATGCTGTAATATGACCTCTATAATTTATTCATCTACAGTTTATACATTGGAAGCATTCTTACAAACTATTTTTACTTTAACTGGATTCTGAAGACATGATTTGAATTGTTTGTTATAAAAGAATATAGGATATAAACCTGCAAAAACTCAATACACTGTTTTTTATTTTCTTCTTAAATCAGGGATTTATAAAACTGTATTAGTTTGTCTCTGACAACATGTACACTCTCCAAAAACAATAAAGAGATGATAAAATGTGAAAAAAGCAACATAAAGAACGTAATATAATTTAAAAAAAGTGCTATTTGGAGTAACATGCTATGTAATAGTTTAACCCTTCTTTAAATATATTTCTTTGTAGCTGAAAACTTAAAACTAAGGCACTTACCAATGCTGAATTATTATAATATTTAAAGTAATAAATACAAGTGATTTTATGCAATTTTATTTCATTCACTATTACCAAATAAAATACACATAATCTACTTCCACTCTGATCTACCTGTAGTTCTTCTAATAATATGCTGAAGCTTTAAAAAATGAACCATGAAAAAGCAAAACAAAAATTTTAGTAGATCTGAATCTTGAAATTAGAGCATTATTTGAGAAAATATGAAAGTGAATGCATGTTTCCTTTTTAAAAATTTACTTTGAATATTTCAATTCTCAATGAATTATTGAAATAGAAAAAAATGTTGATCTGTATTCCATTGTTGACCCTTACTACTTTAAGAACACTAGCTTTCTTGGTATCTGAAAATTGTGAAAGTATCTTAAAGTGGAAGTGCTAACAACAGATACATCCCTTAAGATGAAGCATTGGAAGCTGTAGCCTCCAATCCAAGCTGCGCCATGGATTTCTTTTTATCTGGGAAAGCTATGAATCCGAATGTCACTATTTCTTCAATTGAAGAAATCCTTAAAGTTCCTAAAAGTATATGCATGTGAGAAATTAACATAAAATAATTTGATTGTAAAATAAACTCATATAATCCAGACTGCATCACACAGATTATATTACTGCCAAATATATACATTTATATAAATATGTGTGTACACATATTTTTAATTTGAAACTCATTTTGAAAGTGACATTTACTTTTATAATCAAAATTCAAAAAAATTAAACAGATTTTTCATCTTCTTTGAATAGGAATCTAAAATAGGAAAAAAAAAACAGAAAGAAAAATAATAATCTAGAATTAATGAATTTTAAAATACACATTATTCTGTGTTCTTTCCCACCATCTAGATTAGTTCATTTAATACTGCTACTTTTAGAAATGTCCCAAAGATATGTGAAATACATACATCATTTTAGAATGCCCAGAAGTAAATTTTCTATATGAAGTAAAATATGTAAGCTACTACAGAGGTAGCTAAATCAGTTTATGGTTTATTTTAACTCATTTTAATATAAGACTTATAAGATTACCACATATCAGCCTAGCTAACCTCAAAAGATATTACAATATTAAAAATGCAAAAAGCAAAAGTAAACTGACACAGATAAATTTAATTGCTGATAAACCAAGAGAGAAGCTAGTTAAAGCAGCATTCAGTTGATGTATGGAAGTGAAAACTGCCAGCATGCTTCCTGGATATGGCTGAGAAATGGAGGAACTCTCATTTATTTATTCACAAAATTGCAGACAACTTAACAATAAGTATAGAACTGTTTCTCAAAGCATGAAAATGCTAAATATCAATGTCTGTACACCAGGAAATAGTGAATGAATGATAACAGAAAGTTGTACCAGTCTTCCTTGTGAAACATTATCAAGTTGAAATTATCTTCCTGAATTTTATATGCCTTTAAACTTCCTGTTCGCACTGGCATTTATTAAACCATAAGTCACCTTAAATAGGTTTTTCTGTATTAAAAATTAATAAACTCTAGTATATATTCAAAGAAAGACACAGTCTAATATGCATTCATATTAGGATTTGCCTTTAATTCAAAAATAAATTACCTTTATTAGTTGCCATAATATTAATATATTTATTGATTTAGGCAAAGGCAACATATGTAAGGACAATACACTTTCACTTTGGTAGCAAATAAATTTATTCTAGACATGCTGTTTTATCTACAAATTAAATTAAAAAAAATTTTTTTTTCTCATGGATTCCTTTCAAATCACCTATTTTCACTTCTAAACACACAGGGAAATGGGTAAAGTTTTTTGATGTGTACACATTCTACATCTAAAAGTAACAAAAAAGCTAGCATTCTTTTTAACAATTAAAATTCAAATGTTGAAAACTTTAACACTTAAAAAAATCATCATAGGGCAGCCAAATAGAAAACTATCAATCTTTACTTCACATTTTTTAATCTCTCCATTCTACTTAAATTTTGATTTTCCTGCACAATCACTTTTTATCCCATTATTTAAGCAAAAATTCCTGTATATCACTCCTATAAATTCAGATTTATCTTAAAAAATCGACTTCAATTGAAGTAATAAAAAGCCCCTTGCATCCTAAAAAAATGAACCATTTTGGATAATATATAGTATAGTCATCCCATTAAATTCTGCCATGAATCAATGAATGAATGAAGTTAATTTCAAATGAAAAAAATGTTTGTTTCATTTTCTTTCCATTTTTTCATTTAATAGAATTTAGATATTTGCCCATAATTGTTAGTATTCAATTTAGGAAACATTTTTGATTAATGACTTGGCAAATAGCCACAAAAAATGATTAATTTATTATTATTCAAATAAAGGAAAGACAGAAATTAAAAGTATATTGTAGACATTTTTCAGAAACTATAGTTTTTAACTCAAATGAATTTAACTTAAATGTCTATGAAATGATTCTGCATTTAAGAATCACAGGAGACACGATTTTCAAAGGTTATATAGCTACACTGTGTGATGAAGGACATATAATAGTAATTCAATTAGTGAACATGCTCTGGTTAGATTATTTTGAAATTTGTACCTGGCAAGAGGTAACAACGTTACATTTTATAAATTACACATCATCTCACATAAATGATGCTATCTGGACACGTACTATAAATATTTGTACTATGACTCATGTATTGAATCATTTTTGCTCACCCATGAAGATTTTCAGTTTTATTCAGAAGTCAAATTCTCTGATAAATGATATATACTAAATATATTTTTCACCTACTAAAAATTCATGAGTTTAGTAATCTTCATCTTTTTCATTTGACTTCAGATAAATAATTTGATAAAATAAGGTATATTCCTTCATGAATATTATGGCAATATGTTTAAGTTTTCTAAACTGCAGTATCTAAAAACAAAAGTCCTTTTTTTCATTAAATGATATCTTTTCATTCTAATAGTATAAAGAGCCTTTGAACACAACTCTATTACATTAAGCTGGCATACAGTAATAAATTAAAACTAATTTGTGAAAACATTTTGCCCCAATACGACCAACAATATAATAAAAACTCAGCATGAATACAGTTAAGGTGCTGGTTTAAAAATTCAAATAATTATTTTTTCATACATGATTTTTGAAGTCTAGTTAAATACAAAATATGACAAACTAATTATATTTCCTCCAGAATATTTCCTCTGTGGACATAATGGACAATGGGATGGTTTTGAATGTGAAAAATTTGAGAAATCTATAGCTTATTTATTTTATTTTAAATTCTATGAAGTTTTAGTTTTTAATCAAGAAACTTTAAGAAAAGTTTTGTTCTTTGAAACAGTAATTTGCTCCTAGAACCACTTCTTAGGAAAATAATGAAATATATTATTGTAAAAGATATCTTCAACAGTACAATGCCTGTAAGAGTAATTAGAATAGTGCATTAAATATCAAAATAATTATAAAGTATATGTATTATATACAATTTACCAAATAGAATTGTGCTTCAGTAAAGAATTGTTCAATCAAAGGTTTGAATTTTGACTTTAAATATGGAGATGAATTAGACTACTACTTTGGAAGAAATTAAGGGATCAGGAATTTGTTCAAGACATATTGCTAAGTGTTAAAGGGAACGTACAAATTATATATTGGATGAATCCAATTGTGATGTATACAATTATAGATTAGACACAGAGATATAGATAGATACATTCAAAGACACCTATCGAGAAACTATGCAAATAGGTCCAGGCAAGTTTTATTTACTCTATAATCTTCACAAAAATCTTATATTTTAATATAAGAGAACACTATTTCAATGATTCTATCAATAAACAGGTCATAAGCATCATCAGTAAGATAAATAAGCATGAATTGTGTCTTTTCCCTAAGGCCCTAATATTACTATTTACCACTTTCTCTCCTCCTCACCTGACACCACCTTTGCCTCAAAGTCACCTCCTCTGCCCCAGCAACGTTGGACGTGGTGCTTTTTATTCCATACACCAGGCTAACAGGAACTGCACAGGTCACTCTCTGCTTGGAGCTCTTCTCTAGAGAGCCACCTGGCCGTATCACTTCCTTCATGGCTCTATTGCCCTATTCCTTCCATATGGTGGCTAGAAAGCCATATTTTCCATGAGGACTTATGTCTGCTCTTTCTAAAATGTACCTGGCTTATTGTAGACACACAGTAAAAACATGCTACATGCATGAACCTTCAGTTCAGTTCAGTTGCTCAGTCATATCCAACTCTTTGCCACCCCATGGACAGGCTTCCCTGTCCTTCATCAACTCCCGGAGCTTGCTCAAACTCACGTCCATTGAGTCGGTGATGCCATCCAACCATCTCATCCTCTGTCGTCCTCTTCTTCTCCTGCCTTCAATCTTTCCCACCATCAGGATCTTTTCCAATCAGTCAGTTCTTTGCAAGAGGTGGCCAAAGTATTCAGCTTTAGCATCAGTTCTTCCAATGAATATTCAGCACTGATTTCCTTTAGGATGGACTGGTTGGATCTCCTTGCTGTCCAAGGGACTCTGAAGAGTCTTCTCCAACACCACAGTTCAAAAGCATCAATTCTTCGGCACTCAGTATTTTTTACAGTCCAACTCTCACATCCATACATGATCACTGGAAAAACCATAGCTTTGACTAGACAGACCTTTGTTGGCAAAGTAATGTCTCTGCTTTTGAATATGCTGTCTAGGTTGGTCATAGCTTTTCTTCCAAGAATCAAGCATCCTTTAATTTCACGGCTACAGTCACCATCTGCAGTGATTTTGGAGCCTAAGAAAATGAACCTTACTGCCTAGAAATATTTATTAATATATTATCATCCTTATCATTAGCAGCAATAGGTTTTTGAAAATTTGGATGGTACAAATGAGTTCCCTCTCTAATGGATGCTTATTGCTATTACTTATGTAGAATTAATCATATTTCTGCATTGAGAAAATAATCAGCAGATTTCAAGTAGAGCTGTCATTGCTTTTCAGTTTTCTATGTCGGTATGTAATACAGCATTGTAAGGTGGTAAGAAGGGATAGGCTACCCACTTCAGAAATCTTGGGCTTCCCTTGTGGCTCAGCTGGTAAAGAATCCACCTGCAATGTGGGAGACCCTCGGTTTGATCCCTGGGTTGGGAAGATCCACTGGAGAAAGGAAAGTCTACCCACTTCAGTATTCTGGCTTAGAGAATTCCATGGACTGTCCATGGGGTAGCAAAGAGTCAGACATGACTGAGTGACATTCATTTTTACTCTTAAGTTAAGGTCATAGATCAAGACACAGATATGCAACTAGTATTACTACTGAACCAGTACTAGAACTGAAGTCTACTGATTCCTGATCTAACATTCATTACAATGTTTTTAAAAGTTTCAAGTCATCTTCTGTGTATTTGATGATAAAATAAAACAACATTATTTAGTATATAGCATTTCTGCAAATACTTAGGCAACTGTAGCTTATAACTAAATATCAATATATATTTGCAAACTACAAAAATGAATTTTGAGTTAAACAGAAAGATCAGTTTCAGATATAATAGTCAATAACCTTGTTTTTACTCAACAACAACAACAAAAAAGATAACTACGAAGAGTTAGTATGTGTTGCCTAGTACAAAAATGGAAATTTTATTATACTTGCTGTATAAAATACAATTTTCCCCATATAATTTTTAAATGTGCTAACTACCTAACTGTGAAGAAGGATAAGTCCATGACCTCTAATGATTTCAGAGTAAATGGAAAGAGTGGTGGTGAATGAACTAAGTTTTTTCAGCAAAGGAAACATTTCCAAGCTGTTTGGAACCCACTTCTTTCTAAGTGATTTAAATGAACAATCTCTCTCTACATAGCTTATCCTGAACAAGTGCTCTCACAAGATTCCAACCATTCTGATTGGGGATTGCATCTGATTAGGGAAAATAATCTAGAATACCTCAGGATCACCTCCTGCACAAGAGAGTGCCCTCCACAGCTTTGTTATCTGTAAATCATCTTCTTGTGTGAACAAAAGTTCCATTATTCTTTTCATGTATTCATGGTTAAATTAGTGTCCAAAAGTATACATCTTTTATCCATTTCAATCATAAAATTATGCCACATTTTTCTGAATTTAAATGTAAAGCACTATACAGATCAACATCACCAGATGGCCAACAACAAAATCAGATTGATTATATTCTTTGCAGCCAATGATGGAGGAGCTCTATACAGTCAGCAAAAATAAGACGGGGAGCTGACTGTGGCTCAGATCATGAACTCCTTATTGCCAAATTCAGACATAAACTGAAGAAAGTAGGGAGAACCACTAGACCATTTGGGTAAGACCTAAATCAAATCCCTTATGATTATACAGTGGAAGTGAGAAATAGATTTAAGGGACTAGATCTGATAGACAGAGTGCCTGATGAACTATGGATGGAGGCTCGTGACATTGTATAGGAGGCAGGGATCAAGACCATCCCAGGAAAAAGAAATGCATAAAAGCAAAATGGCTGTCTGAGGAGGCCTTACAAATAGCTGTGAAAAGAGGAGATGCTAAAGGCAAGCAGAAAAGGATAGATATACCCATTTGAATTCAGAGTTCCAAAGATTAGCAGGGAGAGATAAGAAAGACTTTCTCAGTAACCAGTGCAAAGAAATAGAGGAAAATAATAGAATGGGAAAGACCAGAGATATCTTCAAGAAAATTAGAGATACCAAGGGAACATTTCATGCAAAGATGGGCTCAATAAAGGACAGAAATGGTATGGACCTGACAGAAGCAGAAGATATTAAGAAGAGGTGGCAAGAATACATAGAAGAACTATACAAAAAAGAACTTCATGACCCAGATAATCATGATGATGTGCTCACTCACCTAGAGCCAGACATCCTGGAATGTGAAGTCAAGTGGGCCTTAGAAAGCATCACTACGAACAAAGCTAGTGGAGGTGATGGAATTCCAGTGGAGATATTTCAAATTCTGAAAAATGATGCTGTGAAAATGCTGAAGTCAATATGCCAGCAAATTTGGAAAACTCAGCAGTGGCCACAGGACTGGAAAAGGTCAGTTTTCACTCCAGTCCCAAAGAAAGGCAATGCCAAAGAATGCTCAAACTACCACACAATTGCACTCATCTCACATGCTAGCAAAGTAATGCTTAAAATTCTCCAAGCCAGGCTTCAGCAATACATGAACCATGAACTTTCAGATGTTCAAGCTGGTTTTAGAAAAGGCAGAGGAACCAGATATCAAATTGCCAACATCCGCTGGATCGTCGAAAAAGCAAGAGAGTTCCAGAAAAACATCTATTTCTGCTTTATTGACAATGCCAAAGCCTTTGACGGTGTGGGTCACAATAAACTGTGGAAAATTCTGAAAGAGATGGGAATACCAGACCACCTAACCTGCCTCTTGATAAACCTGTATGCAGGTCAGGAAGCAACAGTTAGAACTGCACATGGAACACCAGACTGGTTCCAAATAGGAAAAGGAGTACGTCAAGGCTGTATATTGTCACCCTGCTTATTTAACTTCTATGCAGAGGACATCATGAGAAACGTTGAGCTGAAGGAAGCACAAGCTGGAATCAAGATTGTCAGAAGAAATATCAATAACCTCAGATATGCAGATGACACCACCTTTAAGGCAGAAAATAAAGAAGAAATAAAGAGCCTCTTGATGAAAGTGAAAGAGGAGAGTGAAAAAGTTGGCTGAAATCTCAACATTCATAAAATGAAGATCATGGCATCCAGTCCTATCACTTCATGGCAAATAGATGGGGAAACAGTGGAAAGAGTGGCTGACTTTATTTTTGGGGGGCTTCAAAATCACTGCAGATGGTGCCTGTAGCCATGAAATTAAAACATGCTTACTCCTTAGAAGGAAAGTTAATACCAACCTTGACAGCATATTAAAAAGGAGAGACATTAGATTGCTGACAAAGATCCATCTAGTCAAGGCTATGGTTTTTCCAGGAGTCATGTATGGATATGAGAGCTGGACTATAAAGAAAGCTGAGTGGCGAAGAATTGATGCTTTTGAACTGTGGTGTTGGAGAAGACTCTTGAGAGTCCCTTGGACTGCAAGGAGATCTAAATAGTCCATCCTAAAGGAGATCAGTCCTGCATGTTCATTGGAAGGACTGGTGTTGAAGCTGAAACTCCAATACTTTGGCCACCTGATTCAAAGAGCTGACTCATTTGAAAAGACCCTGATGCTGGGAAAGATTGAGGGCAAGAGGAGAAGGGGATGACAGAGGATGAGATGGTTGGATGGCATCACTGACTCAATGGACATGAGTTTGTCTAGACTCTGGCAGTTTGGTGATGGACAGTGAGGCCTGGAGTGCTGTGGTTCATGGGGTCGCGAAGAGTCGGACGACTGAGCGACTGAACTGAACTGAACTGAAATGATATAGATCAACAATGAATGTGAGGCTCTTTCTCCCACCCAGACCATCATTTTGTTTTGTTTGTAAATTTTATTTTATTTTTACTCATTTTTTTTTATTGCATTAATTCTTAAAAAAAAAAAAATTATTGTCAAAGTCATCAGGTAATGTTTTCCAAACATCATAACACCTGAGATTTCCAGACCATTCTCTGAAGATTCTAGTTCAGTAGATTGGAGCCAGGCCTGAGAACTTACATTTAGGCTTTTCACACAATTCTTAATATTAGCTAGCATTTGGAATCTATGTCATAGGCAAAAACCAAAATGAAACAAACAAAAAAGCTCCCATTGTTATGTGGTGGTTGTTTAAAAATTATCATTAAATTCTTTCAAAATTACAGAATGATTTTAAAAATAGCACAAAGAACTCCCACATGTCCTTCACTGTATTTCCCAGTTTTAACAATTTGCTCCATTTGCTTTATTATTCAGAGAATCATTTTATAGCTATTCTTTTGGTGATGCAACTTTAGAATTTTTGTTAACGAAGAGTTGGTTTCTTTCATAAGAATGACCCTAAAGAGCCAGTCAAGTCTATAAAATGCAAATTTAAACCCAGTTGAGACTGTATTTAATCGAAATTTATTTCTAACTTGAAGACTTTAAATGGTCTACAAAAACATTCTGGGAAACTTGGTAGACATCAAAGGGACCGTTTCAAACAATAGGAATATAAGTTTCAGTGCCCTCTGTCAAGTCATTACTGGTGTTTTGTGGGTCAATTTCAAATTCGATAATTCCAAATCATTTTCCTTTCTTTAAAAGTTTCAGAAGTAATTTATTTTCCACTTGTGAAATAAGAATATAAAATTACTTTTAATAATCAAAGGTAGAAATGTAAATGAGAATAAAATAAAAGTTAACTACCTAAAATTTCATTTCATCAAATGAATTTGGAATTGGAGCAGTGTGCCATTCTTAGACTTCTATTATAACAGTTAATTAATATTCTGAATATGTATTAGAGATTACTGATTAAGAGATGTCTGGCAACTGGAAATTTTCCTATTTTACTCCTCATTCTTAGTTTATGCATTAAGAGGTATGATTCATGATGCACTTATGAGAAAATATGAATATTTAAAATAAAAGAGCAATCATTATCATAACAAAAAATGTTGTAAAACAGACCACAGTGACACTCTGGGCTCAAAATTTCCAAACTTTCTTTGTTCATTGCTCAAGAGATTTCAAATTATTTAACCAAAGGATATTCCTGAAGGAAATGATTAAATTTTCATTTAACCTTGGGAACTCAAATTTATCTCCCTTTACCCTAACTAATATAACACTATCAGCAATTGTAATTTCTAGATCTAAAATTACGTTTTATTTTTATTCTATATGCAGTTTATTATGTCATACATCTCTCCTCTAAATCACCCACACTGTATTTCTCTGATAGGTTTCATATCTAATAAATTGACAAATACTGTTAATTACTTGATTGTACTGTGTCAAATCTTTATCTTTCCAGTCATACTGACTACCACATTAATTTTGCCTTTATCACTTTATATCGAAATTGCTGAATTAGATTGATCTTTTGGAAATCACCACTCCTCTCCTACAATTTGTCTGTGCAATAGTAGGAAATGGTGTCCTAAGTGATTGCATTAATTATACTAGTCTCCTGCCCACACATTTCAATGGCCCCCTACTTGTCATTAAAAATGCTAAAATACTTCAGTTAATATCTAAAGTTCCACACAATTTGGTATCCTCATTTTTTTCTCTTCCAAAGTTAGTAATTTTTAAAATAATTTCAAAATTTTAGAATAGTTTTAGATTTACAGAACAATGGAGAGGATACTAGAGAGTTGCATGGATCTCTCACAAAATGGGCCTATCTTAACATCCTACATTCATATAGTACATTTGTTACAATGAGTGAACCAATATTGATAAAATAATATCCATACTTTATTCAGATTTTACCTCATGCCATTTTTCTCTTCAAGGATTCCATGCAGGATATCATTCCTCAATATTTTTATCGGTATTAAGGGAATATAAATTCCATCCTACAACTTTCACAGGTATAGGTAAGATATACTTTTATCTCACCTAAGTTTTAAAGCTTATTTCCACATAGCTGCTGATTTTTCACATGGTAGATCTAAGTTGTGTATTCAGACTGGTATGTCTCAGTAACAAATAGTCAAATTAGATGTTCCAAGAACTTTTAATAACACAAACATCTACTGAGGTGAGCAACAAAAGATCAGGACTTAGGTTTGTTTTGTGTATAATGTCTTTCCCTAGTGCCATGTATGGTTTCTGGAACAAATAAATGTTTAATCCTTTAATATAAACTATATTTGAGAAGATAGAAAAAATATGCATCACTTTGAGGTGTCAGTTTAATTTATACATCAGTATAATTATTACCAAGTATACATCAATATAATTATTACTAAGTAGGTTTATTTACCTTTTTGAATATTTTAATGGATATTGAACATTAAGAACAGAAGCAGAACTATAAAAGTGTACTTACAGTTCCAAAGGAACAAACTACTTTTAGTCTCCCTTAAATAAATTGGAGGCAAATTATAGATAACACACTAATTACTATCTATCACATCTACTTATCTTTGAAGATGTTAATAAGGATTTATATAGCAACATACTATTGACTCATTTGAATTTCAGTACATCTTTGAATTAAAACAAGATAGAAATCTATCTTCTTTTAAAGTAATTCATGATACAGATAGGTTCCCCTCCATATAGAATAACTGACTGTACTGTGTTATTATTAAAGTGAAATTGAGTAGTTTAACATTACTGAATTAATACCAGAGAAAAATTGGTTATATCTGAAGGAAATGACAGCAAATCACTCAACCGCTGATTTAATGGTATTAATAAAAGTATCCAGAGTGTTCAAATTAACTGATGTAATAAATATACTGAAATGAATGTACATATTTATATTCAAAATACAATTCCAAAAGCAAATTAAGGAAAACATGCAACGTCTATTCATAAAAACATATTACTCAAAACGTAAAAGGGCCTCTCTGTTGTCTCAGAAGGTAAAGAATCTGCCTGCAATATAGGAGACACAGGAGATGTGGGTTTGATCCCCAGGATGGGAATATACACTGCAGGAAGAAAATGGTAACTCACTTTAAGTATTCTTGCCTGAAAAACTCCCATGGACAGAGGAGCCTGGCAGGCTATAGTCTATGGGGTCACAAAGAGTCCGACATGACTGAGCAACTATGCACATTCAAAACTTAAAAATCAGTAAATTGCCCTGCTGTTGCTGCTGCTAAGTCGCTTCAGTCGTGTCCGACTCTGTGCAACCCCATAGATGGCAGCCCAACAGGCTCCACCATCCCTGGGATTCTCCAGGCAAGAACACTGGAGTGAGTTGCCATTTCCTTCTCCAATTCATGAAAGTGAGAAGTCAAAGTGAAGTCGCTCAGTCGTGTCCGACTCTTAGAGATCCCATGGACTGCAGCCTACCAGGCTCCTCCGTCCATGGGATTTTCCAGGCAAGAGTACTGGAGTGGGGTGCCATTGCCTTCTCCGGTAAATTGCCCTATGGCTTTTTAAAAAGCTTCTCTTTTTATTCTTTTCCACATTCAAAATTTTGTAAATGATGGTTAATAAAATATTGTCATGTGGACACAGAAATAATTAGGTTGTTAATGGGTTTTGAATACTCTTGTGCTAATAAATCTATTTGAAGACACATTATATATTGTTCATACATTTTGTAATTTCAAGGCCAAGTCTCTAGTAACCTGATATAATTTCCAAGCACAATTACAATACATTGGAGAAGTTAATGATATTCTCATGGATATAGGCTAAGTGTAATTTAAAAAAAAATAAGTTTTGGTCATTCAAATATTGAAGATAAATATAGGTGAACACAAACTCACCTATATTTTCATACAAATATGTGTGGGTATAAAACAGAAAATGAATTTAGTAATCAAAAGATAGAAAGTCACAGTTATATCCCATAAAAAAAATCTAGTAGGAAGTGTATTTCCTAACCTCTGGAGTTTTATGTAGCCTAGTTTTTTAAAATCTCAATATTTTATAGAAGCAAAGAGAGAGCAAAAACATTCTACCAGTGTTCTCAGTAAAATGCAAGAAAGAAATCTAGAAAACTTTGGCTTTTAGAGTGCTGTTTCTTTAACCTTTATTATTTTAAATATATGTTCTTGTATGAATTCAAGGGGATCTCACATCATGCCCTGAAGAACTACACTTGCTCTTCTTTTTATTAACTATTCAATGTATGAGTACTTTTATGCCTTTTCTTAGTATCATCTATTATCACTTTTGGCAAAGCCTTCATTTCCACTATTATTTTTACCACATCTCTATTACTTTAGGCGGATTTATATAAACTGACACTTAAAAATCAGTACATGTATTTCACCAACAATATCAGGCAGGATATAATCCATGGGGTCGCAAAGAGAGGGATATGACTAAGCATCTATGCATGCATGCACACAACAGTATTTCACAAATAAATGAACACTACCTGTCAGGATTAAAATCTAATTATTTTACTGCAAATGTAGCTCTGGGCCCAGTGATATGAAGGAGCACTTCTAAGCCCTATGGAATCTTTACCTGCCCAACCCTGGTCTGGTTGCTGAACCCACTCATAAGATAAGCTTTCATTTTGCTAATTTGTCTCCAGTATTTCATAGAAGCAACCGGATTTACTATTTTCCTTAACATGTCAGCTTATCTACTTGCTCTAATTTTTGTATATATCATATAGTCCAATATTAATGAGACACTCAAAAGCTAACCCAAATTTATCCACTTTTTCCTCAATAGTGCAGTATATTTTGAATGCCTTCATTAACATATTTCAAATACAGAAACCATATATTTCAAACAGATTGTACTCTTCACATCATCCACTTCTCTTCTCACCCAATCCTATTATACTATGTACTTTTCTTTGCAAGGTGCTTTAGCCAGTCAATACTATTAAGTAATCCAACCATATTGTTTCGACTTGGTGGAAGTTTTTAATATTGCAGAATTTGATGACTGTCTCTTACTCCCTACCCATATGTTAAGGTCTTTATTCTCCAAATATTGTCATTCCAATGACTCCCTTATTTCCACTATCATTTAGACTGGTTAGAACTTTGTTGTTTCTCATGTGGCCACTGCTATTCTGAAATAATTAAAAGACCCATGAAATTGGAATCAGATCCCTAGTCTAAAATTCTGACTCAGTCACATAAAAGTTTGATGATCTTAGATTTGTCATTTCCTCTATTTGAAAGGAAATGGCAGTGCCTATCTTGAAAGTGAAAGTTGCTCAGTCATGTCCGACTCTTTGCAACTCCATGGACTATACAGTCCACTGGAATTCTCCAGGCCAGGACAATGGAGTGGGTAGCCTTTCCTTTCTCCAGGAGATTTTCCCAACCCAGGGACTGAACGCAGGTCTCCCACATTGCAGGCAGATTCTTTACTAACTGAGCTATCAGGGAAGCCCTTAAAAAACTACCTATAAAACTATTTTGCTTACCTTATAAAGCTATTAAAAACTGTATAGAGTAAATGAGATAATTCAATTAAGTTATTGGAAGTAATTAAATGTTTGTTGGATTTGTTAACTATAGAACTGCTTCTCTAAAGCTTAATTCAATATCATGCTATTTACTCCATCAAGACCCTTTAACGTTTATTCAAGGACTTCGAGTTCCCTAAAATCTTATTCTTAATCTGCAGTTTTATCCACAATAACCCATTTTTAAAAAACTAAACATTGGGACTACATTGGAGAACAAATGTATCTACTTTGCGCACAGAATATGCAGATCCCTGAGAGAGACAAGTTCATGCTAAGAAAGGTTTCTGCACCTGAAGCCTCTCTCTTGAGTGAGAAAAGAAGAAACTGCAGGAAGCGCTCCAGGGTTCTTGTACAGTGAGCTATTAGGAGAGGCACAAGATGGGAGGATTCACAGGGTCGGTGTCAGAACCTAACATTTTTCAAGTACTCTGCGGAAGCCATTAAAGAGTCTTAATTGGAGTGAAAGCTGAAGTTCTATGTCAAACAAAAGATAAGTTTGAACTTATATCTCAAACAAGACAGCCAGGGAAGCAGGTGACCACCTACCCTGGGAAGGTATGGTGGTGAGAAAAAGAGGTAGCCTCTGATGGATAAAATGCATCAAAGGTAATTGAACTGAAGAAGTAGAACTGGCTCATGGTAACAATAGGACTTAATGACACAGCTGAGATGAGGGAGAGATGGGAAATAGGGAGTCCCTGTGTTTCTGACTGGAGTGACTAGACAGATGGTGGTACCAGTAACTGGGATTAGAAGGGAGCTAGTTGGGGGAGCCTGGGAAGGTAGAAAAAAATGTGTCGGGGGTAGAAAAATGAAATAAATAGAATTTGCTCCATTTTTGCTCCATTTTAATTGAACAAAAACTTTGATCAAATATCTAGACAACTGTGACATTTCTTAAGAATATATATGGACTACAGTGTTTTACAAATTATGGATTGTGAATAAAGTGGAATTAAATTTGTGTCTATAATAGATAACTTAAGTAGTGTGTCATAGGCTTAAAAGTAAACTAATGCTAGAGCTTGATACAGATAGCACTTTAAAAACAAAATGTATTTTGTTTATTACTCAAAAATAGTAAAAGTATCTTTTTTATCAAACAATGGAAATGAATGGGAAGGGAGAACACATATCTGGAACTATGTTATTATATTCTTTGTTTAACAGGGATTACACATTGATAAAAAATAGCCCTCACATATGAATGTGATTTTTCTAAGTATATGCAAAGTATTTTCCAAATAGTATCAAAATGTTAGCATTTTGTTGCTAAGTATTTTGATGGCAAGTATTGTGTCTTCTGTCTAATGACTAGGTTAACTGCAGGATCTGTAGCACTGAAATAAATGTTATTTGGGGTAAAGACAAACAGTCTATATAAGGATGAAAGAACAATCATCTCACTATCAGATACCACTGCAGAGGAAGTCATAATGATGATAATAATAAAATGATGGCAATGAGATGATTATATGTGGTACTGAAGAGCTGCTCATATCTCTGTATACTTAGACATACATCAGATTCAACTCTACTTTCAAAAGTAAGATACCCTATTTTCAATTTAGAAATACTAGTATAACTTCCTTGTGAACTCTCCTTTTCACATTGTTATTGAAGACTATAAATAAGCAAAAAGAACCAGAATGAAGAGAGCTCACACATGACATCAGGGCGACAAGTGCTACACAGCTGGGGGCATCAACCATGGGCAAGCTACTTCAGTCCTTTATGTTCAGGTTTTTTTTTTTTTTTTATTGTTATTTTATTTTTAAAGTAAATGTTCTATTGATATTTCACATGAATATAAAAAATATTCACAAATAATAACTATATATCTTGGTGAATAGAACATAATAAGCATTTCAATAGCTATCACAAAATAAAAAGAAAAATAGACTAGAATTTTATAGTAAACATAGGTAATAATCACATATATTAGGAAATTAAATGTTACTACAATCCAGAATCCCTCTCAACTTCTTCCTAGGATAATTTCTACCTATCCTGTCCTAGGTAACTGATATCTTGCTTTACAGAAATCTCTGCATATGTTCAGGTTTTTCACCTATTAGAGAGAACAGCCATTTCACCAGCTTGCCATGAGGACAAACTTCCTTGAAGGTGCTTGGTGCAGTCCTTGACATATAGCAGCTGTTCATTTTCTTTTTGGTGACCTGTAACTATTAGCTGTTCTTTTGTTATCTGATTGGATAAGTCCATACAGTTTGTTATACATTTATAATCTTTCAATGGCACCCCACTCCAGTACTCTTGCCTGGAAAATCCCATGGACAGAGGAGCCTGGTGGGCTGCAGTCCATGGGGTTGCCAAGAGTCAGGCACGACTGAGCGTCTTCACTTTCACTTTTCACTTTCATGCATTGGAGAAGGAAATGGCAACCCACTCCAGTGTTCTTGCCTGGAGAATCCCAGGGACGGGGGAGCCTGGTGGGCTGCTGTCTATGGGGTCGCACAGAGTCGAACACGACTGAAGCAACTTAGCAGCAGCAGCAAGGGTTTCATTAAGATTGATATTTAAGGTAGAGTGTTCAGCTCTGCTATAAATAAAAATGAAAGAGAAAAATCAACTTTGTTCATAACTGACAGACACAAATAGATGGTCCTTTGAAGTGAATAATCTGTATTTTGAGTTACAGTTATTGCTCAGAATGATTTCAATGAAAACTCTTGGGCTCAGCAATTAAATTACATTATGATACACAAAAATTAGAAAATATTAAACATGCTACTGTCCCTTTGGAAATTTGATGGATGATTAGTCTTGGCCTTTGATCTCCTTTGATTTCCAACCCTTCTCTGGTATAATATTAATTGAATCATCTACAACAAAATTCTGATCAACTCTACTCAAAGTTTTAATGGCCTATATAACTGGATTCAAAATTCTTAGTACAGCATTTAAGGTGTTCATAATCTGACCCTAGTCCATTAATTTGGTCCAACTACTCTCCGTTATAACTATACACCAAACTCCAATAAAAATATCCCTATTTATCTGCCACTCCTGGATCTTGCTATGAAAGAAATTGAAAGGGAAGTCACTCAGTCATGTCCGATTCTTTGCAACCCCTTGGACAGTAGCCCACCAGGCTTCTTTGTCCATGGGATTCTCCACCCAAGAATACTGGAGTGCACTGCCATTTCCTTCTTCAGGGAATCTTCCCAACCCAGGGATCGAACCCAGGTCTCCTGCATTGCAGACAGAAGCTTTACCGTCTGAGCCACCAGGGAAGCCTGGATCATGCTATGACTTGTGACATTTCTAGCATGATCTTGGATCTTGCTATTATCCCATTTTCATTCAATTCACCTGTATCCTGCAATCCTACTCTACTTACACGACACTATTAGAGGCTCATCTAATTCATAAAGTAATTCTCCATTCATTTCTCCAGCAGAATTAATTTTATTTTTACTTATTATATATATATTACAGTATTTAACAAATGGAACTATACCTAGATGGACAGAGAAATGACAACTTCAAAAACTAAACACCTTGAAGGTAGAGTCATATACATGGGTACTGAAATAAAATGTATGGAATTAATTCATTCATATATTAATGCTAATGAGAGTCATTTCTGAACAGGAGTCACAACTCAAAGAGTGAAAAATAAAATTATCAGGTATATTTACTTAAGATTCAATATGCTGTCTATTGTTTTCCAACCGTGTAGAGGAACACACGTCATGAAGGCATTCTTCATGTATTAAAATTTTCTGAAGTTTTCTTACCATCCTTCTTTTAAATATCTTTAAAATGTCAGCTTTTAGAGGTAAAAGCTCAGATGGCTATAAAAGGATATTATGTAATAAACACAGTAATTAAAATTAGGAAGGAAATGACTCAGGGCAAAAACAAAACAGAGTTTCATCTCTCAGTATGAATTTTCAAAACCTCAAAAAAAAAAAAAATCCAGGGCAGAGGAATCAATCTCTATGAAATATGTATTTTGCTTCAAAAATATATCCTGTATCAGAGGTAGGAGGACATTTGTTCTTATGATATGATTAAACATTTAAGTGTCCTTCCCAAAGTAAGTATTTATCACATTAAAATTATTATAGAATATTTTCATCCCTATATGATCTTAAGACCCCCCCATTGCAGATTTCTGTTATGACTTAATAAGAAACTTGATTAAATAGTTTCTCTTGTTAATATGTGTGTGCGTATATATATATATATATATATATACATATATATATATATTTATCATGTTACTACTGGGATCATTAGCAATACTATTAGTTATCAAGAGTTTAAGGAATGAAAGCTCCAATATGCAAATTGAGTACAAGTCTACAATTTCTTGCCCATTTTGAAATAAAAAAAACATTTCAGGTCTGGATGTTATTTTGCTACTCATTTGGTGGAGGAAACTAACTTGAATTGACATAGGCTAGCTATATTATTCATTTATTCCATTTAGTGTGAATACTTAAGACTTTTCACTGCAAAACTGATAATGTGTTTAATTGCAAGTACTGGCACAGATCCCAGTGGGGCTAAAACATAATATATGGTATATGCCAGATATCATCTTTCTAAATAGAATTTGAAACAATATAATTCTATAAAAATCTAGACTGTAGGCTTACACATCAAAACATCTTTTTGGAAAACTCCGAGCAAGCTATAAAATTGAAAAGTACATGAGGAGCTAATTTAAATATGGTTATATCTTCAGGTTGGTATAATATGTTCTTATTTTTTCAACAATTATAAATATGAAATAATAGCAGTATCTGTTTTTGACAGATGTTCATTTTGCAATAGATTATCTTGGTAATTGTCTGAACTCCTCTAGCTTTTTACAAATCCAAGTGTCATTTATATTATACAAGTGTTTCTGTGAAATAATGAGCTTAATGATATCTGCTTTCCACTTTATAGAGAAGATTGGAACCAACAGTTACTTTACTTTTGCCTCTACATCCTTGTTTATATTTTCAAATCTTCTGTTTTCTTTCCCTTACAGAAAAAGAGTTTATCTTCACTTTAAAGCTAGCCTCCACTTTTATGCTCAAATAATATCTATTTAATTCAATTCTTCAATAATTCCTTCTAGGTGGATTATTTAGTATATTATTCAGTATATTGATACTCAGTTACCTTGAATAATTAAAGCAATTTCCATCTATCATACCACCTTCTTTAGCTATTTTCCCCCCTTTCTTTCTCTTATTCCATTATTATCTTGGAATAAGAAAAATGTCTATTTCCATTTCCTGACGATGCTTCAGTGGTATAACCTTTAAAAATCTGTTTCCCTTTTTCATTACTCCATCGTAACTTCTCTCATGGAAACCAAGATACACCTGTAGTAATCAGATTGAATAGGTGTCTGTGAGCCTCGGTTTTTTGTGTATTTTTTTTAATTCCTCTAGAGTCAACACTGGAGAAGGCGATGGCACCCCACCCCAGTACTCTTGCCTGGAAAATCCCATGGATGGAGGAACCTGGAAGGCTGCAGTCCATGGATCGCTGAGGGTCGGACATGACTGAGCAACTTCCCTTTCACTTTTCACTTTCATGCATCGGAGAAGGAAATGGCAAACCACTCCAGTGTTCTTGCCTGGAGAATCCCAGGGACGGGGAAGTCTGGTGGGCTGCCATCTATGGGGTCGCACAGAGTCGGACACAACTGAAGCAACTTAGAAGCAGCAGCAGCAGCAACAGAGTCAACATGCTTCTTGTCTCTCTTTGACCACTGTGACACTATCACTGCCTATTTCCTCTTCTTTACTGACCACTTTTTCCTGTTTCTATTTGTATATTTTCTTCCTTCTATAGGTTTTCCTCTAGACACACTGAACTATTCATTATCCCCTAAATATTACTTCTGTATCCTATGGTTATTTTATGGATTTGTTCTATTTCTTCTATCTCAGAGTAAAAACTTTGTTCATTCCTTAAGCCCTAGCTCAAATTTCATCTTATGTATGAAGTCTTCCTGGAATAATGATCAATATTCTATCCCTCCTTTTGAAACTCTCACACTTTTATTTATACCTAATCAATAGCATGTTACTTTATACCTTTTATATTTTCTGAATATAAGTTCTGTGAGAATGGGGTTCATGACTTTGAAGAGGGTTCATTTGAGAATCACATTCTCATTCAAATGTAAGGTTCATGTGAACCAGAATATTTATTCTTATTACTCCATCCTCAGCACTTGGAGAAGTACCTGACACATACCAAAAACCTAACAAATATTTGTTGAATAAATATTCAGCAGAGCATCTAAGACAGTGTCATATACTATATATACTAAGTCACTGCAGTCATGTCCAACTCTG
This sequence comes from Bubalus bubalis, assembly GCF_019923935.1. Classification (NCBI taxonomy): domain Eukaryota; kingdom Metazoa; phylum Chordata; class Mammalia; order Artiodactyla; family Bovidae; genus Bubalus; species Bubalus bubalis. The sequence goes on along the minus strand of NC_059169.1, from coordinate 84,204,859 downwards.
CAACCCCATGGACTGTAATCCACCAGGCTCTTCTGTCCATGGGATTCTCCAAGTAAGAATACTGGAGTGGGTGGCCATGCCTTTCTCCAGGGGATCTCCCCATATACTTTACACATACACATAATAAATAAGAAATGCATAATAAATATACACAATAAATACTACACAAAAAATTACTGAGTTACAGTAAAAATTCAAAATATATGATTTCAGGTAAATGTTCCTTTTTTTAAGTGGTGAGTTCTGGAATCATACATTTATGCCAGTGATGTGAGATCATGTATTCAGAACTATCCTCAGATTTTGTTTTGAATAAAAACATACTTTTTTTTATCACCAATACAGTATACTAACACATATATATGGAATTTAGAAAGATGGTAACGATAACCCTGTATGCGAGACAGCAAAAGAGATACAGATGTATAGAACAGTCTTTTGGACTCTGTGGGAGAGGGAGAAGGTGGGATGATTTGGGAGAATGACACTGAAACATGTATAATATCATATAAGAAATGAATTGCCAGTCCAAGTTCGATGCAGGATACAGGATGCTTGGGGCTGGTGCACTGGGATGACCTAGAGGAATGGTACAGGGAGGGAGGTGGGAGGGGGGTTTGGGACGGGGAACACGTGTACACCCGTGGCGGATTCATGTTGATATATGGCAAAACCAATACAATATTGTAAAGTAATTCGCCTCCAATTAAAATAAATAAATTTAAATTAAAAAAATGAGCAAAGGATTTGAATAGACATTTGCCCAAAGAAGATATGCAAATAGCTAATAAGCAGATGAAAAGATGCTCAATATCACTAATTACTAAGGAAATGTAAACCAAAACCACAATGAGATACCACCTTATACCCATTAGGATGGCTGCTATCAAAAAAGCAACACCAAAAGCCTAGTGATGATGAGGATTTGGAGATACTAAAACTCGTGTAAAAGTTGGCTTAAAACTCAACATTCAGTGAAGATCATGGCATCTGGTCCCATCACTTCATGGGAAATAGATGGGGAAACAGTGGAAACAATGTCAGACTTCGTTTTTGGGGGCTCCAAAATCACTGCAGATGGTGACTGCAGCCATAAAATTAAAAGACACTTACTCCTTGGAAGAAAAATTATGACCAACCTAGATAGCATATTGAAAAACAGAGACATTACTTTGCCAACAAAGGTCTGTCTAGTCAAGGCTATGGTTTTTCCTGTGGTCATGTATGGATGTGAGAGTTGGACTGTGAAGAATTGTGAAGCGCCGAAGAATTGATGCTTTTGAACTGTGGTGTTGGAGAAGACTCCTGAGAGTCCCTTGGACTGCAAGGAGATCAAATCAGTCCATTCTAAAGGAGATCAGCCCTGGGTGTTCTTTGGAAGGAATGATGCTAAAGCTGAAACTCCAGTACTTTGGTCACCTCATGCAAAGAGTTGACTCATTGGAAAAGACTCTGATGCTGGGAGGGATTGGGGGCAGGAGGCAAAGGGGACGCCAGAGGATGAGATGGCTGGATGGCATCACCGACTCGATGGACGTGAGTTTGAGTGAACTCTGGGAGGTGGTGATGGACAGGGAGGCCTGGCATGCTGTGATTCATGGGGTCGCAAAGAGTCGGACACGACTGAGTGACTGAACTGAACTGACTGAAAACTGGTGTACTGTTGCTGCTACTGCTGCTAAGTTGCTTCAGTCGTGTCCGACTCTGTGCGATCCCATAGACGGCAACCCACCAGGCTCCCCTGTCCCTGGGATTCTCCAGGCAAGAACACTGGAGTGGGTTGCCATTTCCTTCTTCTACTGTTGGGGAAATGTAAAATAGTGTAATAAATATGGAAAAGAGGACATAAGTTCTAAAAAATTAAAAAACAGAATTGCCATATGACCCAGCACATCCAATTCTGGATATATATACTCTAACAAACTGAAGGCAGGGTCTTATTTGTACACTTATATTCATAGCAGAATTAATCACAAAAGTCAAAAGTTAGAAGCAATCCAAGTATTCAAAGACAGATAAATGAATAAACACAATATCCATATGATATATTATATATATATATGAAGTGAAGTGAAGTGAAATCTCTCAGTCGTGTTCGACTCTTTGCGACCCCATGGACTGTAGTCTACCAGGCTTTTCTGTCCATGGGATTTTCCTGGCAATAGTACTGGAGTGGATTGCCATTTCCTTCTCCAATAGATCTTCCCAACCCAGGGATCGAACCCCGGTCTCCCGCGTTGTAGACAGACACTTTACATCTGTCTGAGCCACCAGGGAAGTTTTATATATAAAATGTAATATTATTCAGCTTTAGAAAAGATGGAAATTTTGACATATGCTCAAATGTGAATGAACTTTGAGGACCACTGCTAAGTAAAATAAGCCAGTTAACAAAAAAAGCTAATAAATTCATAGAGACCTAAAGTAGAAGAATGGCTGCCAGGGGGAAGTGGAAAATAGAAGTTGGAGTTTTATTTTTACAAAACAAACATATTTCTAGAGATTGGTTGCACAGATGTGACGTGTATATAACACTATTGAACTGTATGTTAAAAAAATGGTTAGATGGCAAAATATTTTATGTTATACATATTTAAACACTATTTAAAAAATTTTAAGTATGTAACTGACCTAAAGACACACATAAACCAAGAGAATAATATAGAAAGCCCAGAAATAAACTGAATTGCATACTCACAAGTGGTTAAAATGATAAATATCATGTTATGCATATTTTACTACATTAAAGAACAGAAAAAATAAAACCAAACCTGATTATTTAAAAAAATAATAAAATTAAATAAAAATGGACTTGTCTAGATTGGCTTAATGAATTGATTTAATTTGGCTCTTGATTATAATTGCTGGAAATGAAATCTAAACACTCTTGGCTTCAGTCAAATAATTCATGTAGCTGTCCTCCAGATTTTGCCTTGTCATAGAACATACCGATTATGCCTTGTCTCTTTGCTGATTGAACAATTGTTGAACTTTACTTTTTCCCAACTTCTTACTGTTGTTTTTAGCCAGATTCTGGCATGGATCCTATTGCCTTTTCTCTCAATAATCCCTGTCATCGGTTTACTTTAAGTATGATACTATGTCAATGGTTTCTAGCTTATATCGCCAACCTCTCCTCTCATTCAGCTCAGTTCAGTCTCTCAGTCATGTCCGACTCTTTGAGACCCCATGGACCACAGCACGCCAGGTTTCCCTGTCCATCATCGGCTACCTGAGATTATTCAAACTCATGTGCATAGAGTCAGTGATGCCATCCAGCCATCTCATTCTCTGCCTTCCGCTTCTCCCCCCGCCCCTAATCTTTCCCAGCATCACGGTCTTTTCCTCTCGTTACCAAATGGTAATTTTAAGTTGTCTCTCTGTTAATCTTCTAAATGGCTTTGACTTTCCAAATGCTGTCCCCATGATACTATCACACTGTGTCTACCACTTTACTAAAACTCAGTTACCCAAGTCACAATCCTGAATCATTAGCACACCAAGTTGTATACTACCTCACTGCTTTCTGAAACTTTTCTCAAAGATCTATCAAACTGAAGTTTCTCCTTGTTTGTTTTTCTCTCTAGCATTCTTGAATGGTAAATTTGTTTATTAAATTGATTCCTATGTACAAATAAACATTGATCTTTCAGAGAAAAAGCTAACATCTCAAATATTTATGTGTTAATTTACTATGTGTGGTATATACTACATAAGACTTACTTAAATGCATTAAAATGCACTAAATAATTCAAGTGATATTCCATTTACTTGAGCATCAAATTATTTTTTCCTTTCAGTTCAGTTAAGTTCAGTCACTCAGTCGTGTCTGACTCTTTGCGATCTCATGAATCACAGCACACCAGGCCTCCCTGTCCATCACCAACTCCCGGAGTTCACTCAAACTCACGTTCATTGAGTCAGTGATGCCATCCAGCCATCTCATCCTCTGTTGTCCCCTTTTCCTCCTGCTCCCAATCCCTCCCAGCATCAGAGTCTTTTCCAATGAGTCAACTCTTCACATGAGGTGGCCAAAGTACTGGAGTTTCAGCTTTAGCATCATTTCTTCGAAAGAACACCCAGGGCTGATCTCCTTTAGAATGGACTGGTTGGATCTCCTTGCAGTCCAAGGGACTCTCAGGAGTCTTCTCCAACACCACAGTTCAAAAGCATCAACTCTTTGGCACTTCACAATTCTTTCTTCACAGTCCAACTCTCACATCCATACATGACCACTGGAAAAACCATAGCCTTGACTAGACTTAAGCCAACTTTTTCACTTTCCTCTTTCACTTTCATCAAGAGGCTCTTTACTTCTTCCTCACTTTCTGCCATAAGGGTGGTGTCATCTGCATATCTGAGGTTATTGATATTTTTCCTGGCAATCTTGATTCCAGCTTGTGCTTCTTCCAGTCCAGCGTTTCTCATGATGTACTCTGCATAGAAGTTAAATAAGCAGGGTGACAATATACAGCCTTGACGTACTCCTTTTCCTATTTGGAACCAGTCTGTTGTTCCATGTCCAGTTCTAACTGTTGCTTCCTGACCTGCATATAGGTTTCTCAAGAGGCAGGTCAGGTGGTCTGGTATTTCCATCCCTTTCAGAATTGTCCACATTTTATTGTGATCCACACAGTCAAAGGCTTTGGCATAGTCAATAAATCAGAAACAGATGTTTTTCTGGAACTCTCTTGCTTTTTCCATGATTCAGCAGATGTAGGCAATTTGATCTCTGGTTCCTCTGCCTTTTCTAAAACCAGCTTGAACATCTGGAATTTCATGGTTCATGTACTGCAGAAGCCTGGCTTGGAGAATTTTGAGCAGTACTTTACTAGCGTGTGAGATGAGTGCAATTGTGCGGTAGTTTGAGCATTCTTTGGCATTGCCTTTCTTTGGGATTGGAATGAAAACTGACCTTTTCCAGTCCTGTGGCCACTGCTGAGTTTTCCAAATTTGCTGGCATATTGACTTCAGCATTTTAACAGCATCATCTTTCAGGATTTGAAATAGCTCAACTGGAATTCCATCACCTCTACTAGCTTTGTTCATAATGATGCTTTCTAAGGCCCACTTGACTTCACCTTCCAGGATGTCTGGCTCTAGGTGAGTGATCACACCATCGTGATTATCTGGGTCATGAAGATCTTTTTTGTAGAGTTCTTCTGTGTATTCTTGCCACCTCTTCTTAATATCTTCTGCTTCTGTTAGGTCCAAAGCATTTCTGGTCTTTATCGAGCCCATCTTTGCATGAAATATTCCCTTGGTATCTCTAATTTTCTTGAAGAGATCTCTAATTTTTCCCATTCTGTTGTTTTCCTCTATTTCTTTGCATTGATCGCTGAGGAAGGCTTTCTTATTTCTTCTTGCTAGTCTTTGGAACTCTGCATTCAGATGCTTATATCTGTCCTTTTCTCCTTTGCTTTTCTCTTCTCTTCTTTTCACAGCTATTTGTAAGGCCTCCCCAGAGAGCCATTTTGTTTTTTTGCATTTCTTTTCCATGGGGATGGTCTTGATCCCTGTTTCCTGTACAATGTCACGAACCTCAGTCCATAGTTCATCAGGCACTCTGTCAAGCATTTCTAGTCCCTTAAACCTATTTCTCACTTCCACTGTATAATCATAAGGGATTTGATTTAGGTCATATCTGAATGGTCTAGTGGTTTTCCCTACTTTCTTCAACTTAAGTCTGAATTTGGCAATAAAGAGTTCATGATCTGAGCCACAGTCAGTTCTCGGTCTTGTTTTTGCTGACTGTATATACCAAAGAGCTTCTCCATCTTTGGCTGCAAATAAAATCAATCTGATTTCAGTGTTGACCATCTGGTGATGTCCATGTGTACAGTCTTCTCTTATGTTGTTGGAAGAGCATGTTTGCTATGACCAGTGCGTTCTCTTGGCAAAACTCTTTTAGCCTTTGACCTGCTTCATTCCATATTCCAAGGCCAAATTTGCCTGTTACTCCAGGTGTTTCTTGACTTCCTACTTTTGCATTCCATTCCCCTATAATGAAAAGGACATCTTTTTTGGGTGTTAGTTGTAAAAGGTCTTTTAGGTCTTCATAGAACCGTTCAGCTTCTTCAGCGTTAATGATTGGGGCATAGACTAGGATTACTGTGATTTTGAATGATTTGTCTTAGAAACGAACAGAGTCATTTTTTCCTTTAGAAATCCTTATATCAAAATCAATTTCAAGTGACTACTAAGCAATTCTAAAACTTTTGAATCTTCCACTTTGTTCCATTCCTTTCTTTACCACTCTAGGGTTCATACTGTCTTGCCTTGTGTTACTTGCCCAGCTTTCTAATTGTATTCCTATTTCCCCAAACACTGCCATAACTATCATACCTTTAAGAAGAAGTTTGAACCGTTACCTCCCAGGGCTGTGTTTCAGTGGTCCCATCATTGGGCTTCTACTCACCTCCCCAGGCTCTATTCTGCATTCCTATTCTCACACATCTCTGCTCACATGCCTCTAAGCAGCTTGCCAAACTCTGCTTCCTTTCCTGTGTTTCTGAGTGCCTGTCATGTTCCCACCCACTGCAACTTCACTCTGCCAAATGAGCTAAACATATGCTGAAGAGTCAGCTCTGATGTCTTCTTCTCCAGGAATGTTCTTTGATCCTCCAAATCCGAGCAGGGTTTCCATTCTCCTGACTCCATTGATACTCAGGGCAAACCTCTCAGTGCACCAATCTCATGATTGTGTGTCAAATTCCCTTAATACATTGTGAACTTCTTGAGGACCCAGCCTGTGTTTTCATATATCTTTGTACCCTTGACACAATCATTTATTAAAATATTGAATGAATGAATGAAAATCTCTTTTGGCACCACCATTCCTTAGCATGCTAAGAAGGTATCAAGGACCCACAGTTAGGAGAGGTATAGGTAATGTATCCAGATTGAGAAGAATATTTATTTCAGAATGCCTGGTGACAAATAATCCAGAAGCATCAGTGTATAGCTTAAGGAATGATACATTTAATTGACCTTTTGGAACTTTAATTCAATATCTTTATTCAATATATATAAGATATATGACTATGTGAAGTATTTATTCAATATGTATGAAAGAATCAAGCTCTGGAGCATGGCAATTGACTTCTTCAGATTAATAAGGAAAAGAAGTATGATGATGAATCTGAAGTGCCTCTTCAGAGATTTTGAGGTGTCTATTAATGAGAGACAGGAATGACACAGAAGGATGGAAAGGGCTCTAGACAGAAAATTATAAACCTGGAATGAGTACTACCTCTTCGGCTAGCTTGAAGACCCCATGGAAGTCAATCTGTTTTCCTATATACACAATAGAGGAGTTATACTTCAAGGATTCTTACCATGAAGTTCTGTAATATGGCTTTCAAAAGAATAGAGAACCTGCAATATTAGAACATGTTATTAAAGTGAAATAACAGGAAATTACTGGGAGGTTTTAGACCAAATGACATGATTTTCTTGCAGTTCTTAATTAACAAAGGAGCTGATAACCATTTTATATTTTTAGCATTTATGGGCACACTCCTGCTTTCATATAAATGCATATGACTAGTACAGAATTTTACTTATAAAAATTAAAAAATACATTGTGATTATTTATAAATATTATTTAAAAATTTAAAATCCTCTAGTTGATTGGGAATATTTGAGAGTCTGTAATTCTAAGGCTGGGGAGGGTTCCATTGCCCCACGTATACAGCAAAACTAGTTTCAAAAGTTTGGGAAATACTCTCCCAACATTTCCTAATTGGGATGTTTCAGCAAAAGTCATTGCTGTGCTTATTAAAAGCAAGAGAATCTCAAAATCACATTGAGTCTATAGTAAATCATGCAACACTTGTTAGAAAGGCTTTACGATGAGCAACAAATGTGAGAGTGATAAAATCTCTCTATTTTCATGATACCAGATGCTGAATTCTAGAAGCAGATGTTTGCACATGAGAAAAAGAGATGTCATTGAAACTTTTAAAGTTAGGTGAACTATGGGACAGTTGCAAAGCCTGGTAAGCAAAAATAAAGTGAAGCTGCTCACAGTTTGAAAAATATTTTTTCTAGTAAAATGTAAAGCCAGATGAATTTGGAAGGTCCTAAAAGACAGTACAGGGAGGTGGCGAAAATGATATTACAGTGCTCTTGGATAGATGCAGCCTAATAAAAACTCACAGGGCTTGAAAATAATATGAATTCTTGGCAAATAATACAATTTCTTAAACACCATATATGCAAATCATAAAGCAGAAGTTCCTCTAAAATTTCGTAAATTATTTCTCTCTGGCATTAAATATTTAACAGTTCCTTCCCGTCCCCTATATATGGCTGTAATTTTCCATTCCCTTCCTAAGACAAATTTCCTATTGTTTATAGCAACATTTCTTTTAAAAATTATTTTCAGAGACTGCCAGATGGCTGCTGAGAAGATGGACACAGTCACCATCTTCATGTTCTTACTTCTGTAGAAGTAGATTTGCTGTTGCCTGTTATGGGTAGGCCTGGGAAAATGCACTGCTTGATTCGAAGGTAACCATAATGCAGAAGAGAAAACAGAACAGAAGCTTGAGAATATAGAAGTACTATGTAGCACTTTTTTAATCAGGGTCAGTTCTAGGGGAAATTGTAACGTAGGTCACATTTGTGTCTGGCCTCCCAACCCTCTGTCTCAATAAGCTCTCCCCAGATCCTGAATGCATTGCTCCCCATTCACTCACATGAACAAGGATCTCAACCTCTACTCCCCTGTTTCCCTACTACTGCTTTCTGAAATAGCTCCTTTGTGGTAAAGCAGAGGCTGTGGAAACTGTTTCCTTTCCAGACATAATTAGAAATATGGTGCCATTGCAATCATTATGCAGTGAATTAGGGAGGGAGATTAAAAGGAGTGGACCTCAGAGTCTCACCAAACTCTGAAATCATATAACAAATACTGCAGTCATTGAAACTAGTATAAACCTGCTATGAAATATGGGGTCCAGAAACAACATTTAAATACTAACTTAAAGAAAAAAAGGAACAGCTACAAAAAAAAAAAAATCTCTTAACTTTAGTTTTGTAGTTTTCTAGAATGTCCTCTGGAAAGAGGAAAGGCAACCCTTAAGAGTGCAATTAGTTTTAAAACTGAATTCACTGGAGCAAACCTATTTTATTTGATATTTCATTTATTCTCAACTTTCTACTGACTATATTTTTATTAGATTATAATCAGGGATTCCATTGTGAAATGTTTTGAATTCAAAACATAATTTAAGAAGTCAGATTTTTCTGGCAGTAGAGAGAACAGGGGAGACACAGACTTGAATAGAATAAAAGAAATCATAAGGCAATTAAATAAAATGAGAAACAAAAAAGAATGTGAAAGGAACAACTCCTGAGGCTCAGAAATGTCCTGGAGTCCAGTCACCAGGGAGGGCACCAACAATCTGGCCTCCACAGGGTATTACATTCCATGTGAGTGGTGTTCCATTGCAGTCTCTAGCACAAGCCAGGCCATCAGTACTCAGGATGAACAATGCTACTCCACTAGCGTTAGACTTCAATTCAAGGAGTTGGTTTCAGTGACCCATAAAGATATCAGAAGACAGATAATCCTTGAAAAATTGAGAACAGTCACTGAGCTATCAATAAGAAGCTCAGAGAAATTGCTGGTCAGCATTTATGATAACTGCACATTTATTATTTGGTAATCAATAGTGACTACTGAATTTTAAGGAAAGCTTATTACATCTTTTTTTTTTTTTTAAAGCAATTATTGCTAAAAATCAAAATACTTTACAGGTCTTCGATGGATAGAAATTCAAGGGTACCGTATTTCCTTGAAGTCAAAGTATAAATGGTATTCTGAGGTATAAGTTGTAAATTACCTTCACAAATTTTTGAGAGTTTTTCTTCTTTGTAAAATTGTGACTCTTGTTTACAGAAGTAACATTATGCATTTTTATTAGTTCTTGATATAAATTAGCTTTTCTCATTCCAAAATATAAAATCAGCAGAATAAGATCAAATGTATTTTAGTCAATTTTCTGTGTCATTCCGATAAACAATGACTTATTAAATAATATGTGTGTGTGTGTGTGTGTGTGTGAATGTGCTACTATGGGCACCATATGAATTCCAAAACATTCAGATTGTTTTACTATTATCTCCCTCCTCTTTCTATCTACCAACTAACCTACCTATCTACATTTAATATTTGATGGAGAATATATGCAGAAAAATCTAATTGACAGAGAGGCAGACAGAAAACTGAACTCAAATAGTAAGAAACTAAGTACATTCTTTGAGAGGTGTTTTTTTTTTTTTTTAAATCACACTAAGAGAAACTAAAATAACTGCTTTCTATTAGAGGGTTTATTAACATAAAATCCTTAAAGCTATCTTCAGCTGTAGTGCATACCATCAATTAGCTACTGAATCCTTTCAATTTTTTTTTTCTAAAATAATGGGCAACACATACTAGCGCTGTATATCTGGGATGCTTAAAATGATGGTAGCAAAAGTACACAAATAACAGGAATAAAACAAATGGAAAAAATCTAATGGTACAAAAGAGAAAATAAAATAGCAACAGTTGAGTTAATGAAATAAAATTTCAAATGTACTAACCTATTTGCAAAGGGAAATTATTATTAGCGTAGAAAACGTCCATTGAAAATATAAAGATTATTTTTTAAATTGATTTTAATTTCTAAGTTAAAATAGTATTTTAATTTAGAAATAGAACATTATTTTTATTAATAGAGATAATTTAAACAGGGAAAGAAGCCAACTAAATGAATATAAAAATATGAAATATAACATGCTACAACTTTTTAAAAACTATTAAGACACTACTATAAATATTTTAGAATGAGCAAAAGTGATAAATAGATTTCTTTTTGTTTCGTTTTTGTTTTAAGGAAATTTATTTCTATTTTTTATGAGTTTTTTTAAGATGTTAAAAATTAGTGTGGCGGATTCATTTTGATATTTGGCAAAACTAATACAGTTATGTAAAGTTTAAAAATAAAATAAAATTTAAAAAAAATTAGTGTTTAACATATGAAACTTGGACATGAGATAATTATTTGAATACTGCTGTCATCTTCTTTCATCTGTAAAGGAAATTACTCTTTATAGGTGTACATTAAATTAATTTAGCATTGGCGCTTACGATGCTTTTCAAATAAATTAACAGAGTACAATGACCAAGACAATGGCTGATTGCTTCGTCAAACATTTATTTATTTGTTTATTTTTCTGAGTAAACCATTCATTATATGAATAGTATAAAGCATTGGTTAAGAGGACAAACCCTGGAGGCATGCTATTTTATTTCTGATGCTGACTTCACTACTTACAGCATGGAACACTGACAAAGTTTCTTAACATCTATAAATGTGAGAGGAACTATATTCATCTATTTATAAATGCAATGAACACCAAAAAGAATATTATGTTTTAGTCACTAATAATTCCATGCATATAAGTCATTTTGATATTTTCCCCCAAGGTTCATATACATGAACTCAAGTTTTAACTTAACCTTCAATGTTTACTTGATATCTAGTCATAGCAATGAATCAGAATGTATATTTGAGTAAATTTGACTATTTGGAGATAAAGTTCTATAGAAAAGATATAAATTTTGGTCATATCCAGATCTAAGATAAAATTCCAACCTGCTCTGCAAGTTAACAAGTTCCCCATAAGTTCAGTTTTTTTATATGTAAGATACAAATGCTAACTATTTTAGAGTTTTCAGGTTAAATAAGCTAATGTTAAAATGAAGTTAGCATAGTTTATGGTAAGTAGTAAAAACAATAGATACTAGCCTCCTCTGCATCTAGATAGGTAGGTAGATAGATGTACACATAAGATACATAGATAGGAAAAAGACAAAACATAAGGGAAAGGAGCCAGGGAGACAAAAAGATGATCTAGGTGATGGACAGAAAAAGACAGATTGGAGGTAGACAGAGAGAGAGGTAGGGAGACAAATAAGAGATACAGGTAAATGAGAGAGGAGATAGGAGAGAGAGACACAGAGAGAGTCTCCCATCTCTACCACAGTTACATACAGTTTCTTGAAGTGTGAAGTCGGTCAGTTGTGTTTGACTCTTTTGCGACCCCATGGACTATAACCTGCCAGGCTCCCCTGTCTGTGGGATTTTCCAGGCAAGAATACTGGAGTGGGTTGCCATTTCCTTCTCCAACAGTTTCTTGAAGGCAGGATCCAAATCAAATTTATTTCTGATGTCCCAAAAGTATCTAATTTTCCTTACTATTGAAAGCATCTAATAGATATTTATTAAATAAATGAATTAATGAGCCAAATCCATCCATCAATCAAATACTCTTTTAGTTAATCCTTCAAAAATCATGTTTTAAAGTACAAGTCAGTCTCCTATGTAATTCAGAGATTATCTTCTAAGTGTGGCCTTCAGATTCATAATTTTCTCATGTTTGTTAATACATGAAAACTACTTTTTTTACAGGAGATATCTCTATTAGCATTCTTACTCATAGACTAGAAGTTATTTTATGTGTAATATTAATTAAAATATACATCAACTATATGTTCTTTTAATAGCTACCCTTCTAAGATATTACTTTTTGATGCCAAAATAGGAAAAAATAACAGGTTTTCAATATAAACTACATTTTCAGACATAAATGTCCTTTACTTATAGGGTTTTTTTTTTCATTCTTATCAATTACATTGCTCATTCAGTGTATGGAAAGGAATTAAGAAGTTCATAGTGAGCATCAGGGGAGAAGGCAATGGCACCCCACTCCAGTACTCTTGCCTGGAAAATCCCATGGATGGAGGAGCCTCGTAGGCTGCAGTCCATGGGGTCACTGAGGATCAGACACGACTGAGCGACTTCCCTTTCACTTTTCACTTTCATGCATTGGAGAAGGAAATGGCAACCCACTCCAGTGTTCTTGCCTGGAGAATCCCAGGGACAGGGGAGCCTGGTGGGCTGCTGTCTATGGGGTCACACAGAGTCGGACACAACTGAAGTGACTTAGCAGTAGTAGCAGTGAGCAGCAGGCTGGTTTTAATTAACAAATTTTCTCATAAAGATATGACAGTAAATGTAAACGCTTTACTTACTCTATGAAGCTTTACAAATAGTAGCCAATGAATTACATGCAAACCACTTTATTACAGACGTAGATGAGTCTGTTAGGCTATGTATTCACATACCAAAATCCAAAAATTCATTACCTAAAATGTGCCTAAAATATTTATATGATTTTGCATAGTCAAACACATAAAGACCACATATGTCACATCAAATAATCATTCAAATTTGCAAGAACTGTGAATATTAGGTAAGTATTCAAATAACTTTTGTTTAAAGTAATTTTGTTTAAAGTAATTTTAAAAACAATATTGCCTTGTTATGCAAAAACTTGCTACAATATATCTGGCACTTATTACTTAGAAAACAAGGCTTTGGAGAGGGTCATTCTTAAAATAAGGCCAGCATAATTATATTGATTGCAGAAACATATATATTAATTAATTTCTGTATTGAATGTATATATATGTGTGTATGTGCATATTTGAATTGAAATTTCAACATGATTAGATAAATTAAAAAGCATTCTATCTGCTGATATATATGTGATAGGAGAGATTACACTAGAGGCAAAAATTTACTTTCTATGAATCATCTATCATTAAATGACTTAGAAAGATAAATAAGTTCAAATAGTTTAAATATAGCTCCTCAAAACTTAAATATCAAACATACTTGCATATCATCAATATTTTGAAAACTAATATTAACTTAATATAATATGCATTTGTAACTCTGAAATTCAACTTATGCAACAGTTCTTTTTACTTTTTATAATTGGATATTAAAAAGCTTTTTCACAACATCTAAGTCTTATACAAAAGAGTAGCTTAATTCTCTTTGGGTGAATCATTACTAAACATTGTACTGTGTTTAAAACAATAAAAAATATCACAATTAATAAAAAGATATATCGAGCTAATAAATTGAAGTTAGACTTTTAGAAAAGACATATGTATTCATGAAGAAGCATTTCTTTTTTACCTCTATCAGAGTAAACAAGTTCATGTTTATTTGATATCCAGGAAGACTTAGATGTAAATCAAAAGAAGGAGCCAGAACTCTGGCTTAGCTGTTATTTGACTCTTGAAAAATGACTTTGGAGCTAAAACCCACACTAAAAATAATACCAACCCTGCTAAGAGCTATACAATTTCAATCAAGTTTTCATTTCACCTAAAAATGTTAAATTTATTCATTTAATCTTTATATTAATATAGTAAAATGTGCATATCTAGTTAACATATATCATATTTTCCTTTACTAAAATGCAAAACAGCAAAGGTTAGTAAATGTTCATAAAAATAAGTATAATCTAGTGACTTTGGAAAAGTTCTCATTTTAGGAAGATTTCAGGCTAGAATCCATGAACTTCATTTTTCTGTGGTTACTGAAGTATTGATGTTTATTTTGCTATATAATAAAAGCTCCATTCCAAGGTGATAAACTACAACTAGTATTCTGAGGTTTAATATTGCTTAAGTTTTATACTTGGTAAGCATTGGAAGGCGTCACTCACCTTGTTCAAGTGGTTGGCTTTTAGTTGAAGTCGTTTTCATCTTGAGCGCCTCCCTAACAGACATGTCACAGCAGGAGCCTTTGTTAGTGTCTTGGTCACTGTCAGCCTGATCACTGTCCCCGTGCCCACTGTCTCTCAGGCTGGCTCTTTCTGGGTCCTTAAACGTGGAGCTACTGAAATACATATAAAGAAAAAGAAGAGAAAGTATTGTCTCTACAAGTTTGAACCTGAAGTGTAGACTCTTGCAAAGCAATTTTGACACGAATGCAAATGGGGAAGCCGAGAAAGTTATTTAATAGGCCTTACCTTTGAACAAACTGCTGCCTGCTGCCCATGTAATTGGGCTCTGCGGGAAAATTGTCTGTCTGCGAAAAAGAAGGAAAAAAATACGTATAGTTGTACACTGGACAAATCTCCTGCAGAGCAACAAGATTTCCTAGTGGAAAAATGATTAATAATTCAAAAATTCCCTTAATCTTCAGATTTGTACATTTTAATTAAATTGGAAATTGCTGACATGTAATTATGTACTCAGAACAATTAAATGATTCCAGTCCACAAATTACCTGTTAAAGTAAACAATGAGCCTGTCATAACTGGCATTCTCTGTTAGTACCAGGATGGATAACACTCTCTGTGTTGTTTCATTACTTAGATATTAAGATTGAACATTTGTGGGAGGCATGGAAAAATGACCTAATTTCTCCATATTAAAAACATGAATTATTTAATAATACTCATTTTGAAAAAAATTTGCATCATCTGCTGGGGTTCTTTGCCCTCCTTGATGTATTAAAGTCATCCCCGCCTCAATTAAGAGATATAGAGCCTTTCCTTCAAATTGTACCAGTGACAAACACAAGCATAGCACCTATGACTGGACTCATCTCTGTAATTCATTCTTAGCTGCATCCTTACACTGGAAATTGTACTCAATACACGGGAGAGGGGTGTTAGCTCTTGATTATTAAAACAAAGTGAAATCAAAATGAGAATTAAAATGTTACTTAAAACATGGAGAATTAAAGACACTGAGAAATGAGACTTGTTTTTGTGGTTGTTTTTACTGCTTCCAAACTGACATGGAGGTCTGCCAAATAGAACTGAATTCTCCTTGTACCATGGAACAGAGTCTTTTGGGAGAAAGAGAGT
Organism: Bubalus bubalis; assembly: GCF_019923935.1. Classification (NCBI taxonomy): domain Eukaryota; kingdom Metazoa; phylum Chordata; class Mammalia; order Artiodactyla; family Bovidae; genus Bubalus; species Bubalus bubalis. The sequence goes on along the minus strand of NC_059169.1, from coordinate 84,189,130 downwards.
AGATCTTTCATAGATCTCCCTATACTGTACATTCATACACATTACTTCTTCTTGCAGCTGACTCAGCGACAAAGGTTCTCCTGTTTTCTGCCTCACTTCATATCACACCATTGTGCTCTGAAGCAGCTATGGGTTCCTACAAGATCATCAAGCGTGCAAGTATCCGTGACACAGAAGCGCATAATTCATGAAGCAGGGGACCCAAGGTAAGGCTTAATGTAGAGCAATATGTGTTTTCCTTATAAATAAGGCTAATTTAAACTAATAAGACTCTTTTCTTGTCCCATGTTAATAATTTATTTGGCTTTTTAAACTATTACTGGAAAAAAATGTTGAGAGTAATAGCTTAAAGTACTCTCTAAGGTTCACTGTCTGCTAGAAGTTGGGGGACAGGAAAAACTTCCACAAATTTCTTAATCTGTTTCTTGCTGTGGTTCTAATGACCTTTTGTCAAGATAAATGCAAAGATGACGGTAAACAAGGTAGATTAATTTCTCACTCCTAATCTATTTTAACTACTAGTTGGTAGCAGATATATTTTATTAATATGTTTTACAAATTTCCAGATTCTGTGAAGCACCTTAATTGCTTCCATAACTACCTATCCATTGTTAAAAGATAAATATCTTCCATTAAAGTAGTAATGGAAACCAACACCAAGAGCAAAAATGTTTGCAAAAGAATTTTGCAATTTTAAAAACTAAAATTACTTAGAAACTCCACATATAAACTTAAAATCATCTAGTTCATTTTTTTTAATTGGCTGAAAACATGAATCAACCCATTTTTCTTGTCAGCTAAAAGCTAAGCCTGAGTATTTAGATCAGAAACAGAATCCAGGGTATTAGGGAGAGTGTGTGCCCAGTTCTGTCTGACTCTGTGTGACCCTATGGACCACAGCCAGTCAGGCTGTTTCATCCATGGGATTCCAGGCAAGAATATTGGAGTGGGTTGCCATTTCCTTCTTCAGGGGATCTTCCTGATCCAGTGATCAAACCCACATCTCCTGGGTTTCCTGTGTTTCCTACATTATAGGCAGATTCTTTACCACTCAGCCATCGGGGAAGCCCATTACGGAAAGAGTAAAATGTAAAGTGAAAAGTGGAAAACCCTGATATTTGCTATATCAGGGCTATTACAGCTAATCTTGTAATGTTAATGGCTTTGGTTATGTGGAACTTCATACAATATGGATCCCTATTCAGTTAGACACAGGGAGATAGACTAGGAAAGCTTTTCTTCCCCTGATGTAATAGAGACAGTAACTAAAAACGTTTGCATAATATCAACGTTCTAAGCAATTCTAATAGACTTAAACTAAGAAATAAAATACATTTTCTAATTAAGTGAAGGGTTATTTTAAATTATGTGCTAGTGTGTGTGCAGACGTGTCTTTGTAGGTTTCTATGTATGTCTCAGAGTGTTTGTGACCACTGGGCAATGGTAATGCTACCAAATATTGTTTTGATGAAAATAAAAACAAACAACAGACAGTCAGAAAAGAAAGAATTTTGGAAAGGAAAGAAAGAGAAAAAAATAAAGGCAGGGAGAAAGGCAAGAGGAAAATAGAGAGAGGAGGAAGAGTAAAATAGAAAGATACATACAGGAGAAGAAATGAGGGTAGTTTAAAAAAAAAGGCAAAAAAATGTTGGCTTATTATTATGGAATTTCTCAAAGTACAATTTTAGAAGTCTGAAACTTAATAGTAGCAGAGTATCAGAAGTTGACTAATAATGTCTATCTGCATTTTTCCATTAAAATAGGTAGGAATGTGAGAGATAGTGTGTGTTTATAATTACCATAATGAAATAGCCATTTAGCCTTTAACAAACTTATGACTAATGCACTATAAAAACCACACTGATTTTAATATAGAAAATAACATTTTCATTATCCAGTTTCCAAGGGTATCTGAAAACTCATTAAAAATAATCCGAATATAAAATAACAGTATTTACAGAGTAAAACAAAAAACAGACAAAAAGCCATATATATCAAGTGCTAAATTTAGAAATAGAAGGGCTTTTAGCTATTTTCCAACAGTGTATTCTAAAAATTGAGTTCCACATTTTACATTTAAAATTCTTAAATTTTAAGTCTAGAAAGAAAGTAAAATTTGAAGTCAAAGACATAGACTTTTAGGTCTCAGCAGAGTAATTAAATTATGAATATATTTAACTCTTGAAAACTTCATTCTTTTCCATAAAAATGAATCACTAGAATGTTTTCCCTTCAAATGCAACTTGAACACAGCAAGTTTTACCATTTATTTTTAAAGCATATAATTTGTTTATTGTTAAAAAACGGATCCATAGAATTGATGAGTAGTAACAGAAAAGTTCTAAAGTAAACATTTTGAATTAAACTGTAGGATATGATCATTTTAAACTATTTCACTCAGAAATAAAATGGCAAATATTTGGTACTTTTTTTTTAAATGATCATTTGCTCAGAATGATTACTTAAAAGAAATCTAAACTAATTTATAAAACTAATTTGATTTTTCTGGTTTGTTGTATTGATTTTTGATGAAGATAAAAATTTAGATATTTTTTGATTCTTTTTTATAGAAAACATAAATAAAAAATCAAGTAAACAAAGTAGATAAAGTCTGTATGATACAAATGGTTTCTTTGATATTTTCCTTTATGCATTTTCTTCTAGTGCTCAGTAAACTGTCGTAAATTATAAATGATACTTGAAATCATAATTTTTATTAGCAGTAGGTGGTAATTAACTATTCCTAAGATATACTATTTTCTACTACTTGCTCATCAGTTAGAACTCTAAAAATAAATCTATAAAATACCAATTTTAAAAATTAGTATCTCTGAATAAAGAAAAGAAAGCACCTACTAAAGCTGAACCATGTTGCCTGAAACTGGGAAAACTTTTTATTTGTGGAAGTAGATTAATTTGATATGACCACTTATATGTACATAAAAAAGTTGAGCTGAAAATAGCAAAAGGAGTCAAAATAGATTTTTTTAAAAACTATTAGAAGCATACAGATAGAAATTTTAAAAATATGTCCAACATTTGACACAACTTAACATCTATATTAATGATAAAAATTCTCAGCAAATAGGAATAGAAACAAACTTCTTCAGTTGTATAAACAGCATCTATCAAAAAAGAGTATAACTAACACGACTGTGAGAAACTTAGACAGCATATTAAAGAGCAAAAACATCACTTTGCTGACAAAGGTCCGTCTAGTCAAAGCTATGGTTTTTCCAGTAGTCATGTATGGATGTGAGAGTTGGACCACAAAGGTTGAGCACTGAAGAATTGATGCCTTTGAATTGAGGTGCTACAGAAGACTCCTGAGAGTCCCTTGGACTGCAAGGAAATCAAACCAGTCAATGAAGTGGACACTGCCAACACCTTGATTTTAGCCCATGTCAGACTTCTGATCTATAGCATAATAAATCATTTTGTATGGCTTAAAAAAAAAAAAAAAAAAGAAAGAATGAAAGAAAAAGAAATCAACCCTGAATATTCATTGAAGGACTGATGCTAAAGCTGAAGCTCCAATACTTTGGCCACCTGATATGAAGAACTGACTCATTGGGAAAGACCCTGATGACAGGAAAGATTGCAGACAACAGGAGAAGGGGGCAGCAGAAGATGAGATGGTTAGATACCACCACGGACACAATAGACATGAATTTTAGATAGTGGAGGATAGGGAAGCCTGGAATGCTGCAGTTCACAGGACTGCGATGAATTGAACATGACTTAGAGACTTGAACATATAAACATCACACGTGAAAGACTGAAATCATTCACCACTTCTATTCACCACTGCACGAAAGCCATGCTGCTGCTGCTGCTGCCAAGTCGCTTCAGTCGTGTCTGACTCTGTGCAACCCCATAGATGACAGCCCACCAGGCTCCCCTGTCTCTGTCTGGGATTCTCCAGGCAAGAACACTGGAGTGGGTTGCCATTTCCTTCTCCAATGCACGAAAGCCATAGTATGGTCAATAAGGCAAGAAAAATAAAAGAAGGACACACAAATTGGAAAAGGAGGAAAAATTTTTCTTACAGTGTTGTTGTATACTCAGGTAATAGTATTGCTCAAGCAGAAAATAAGAATCAGGACAGATGAAAACAAACAAAACTTCTCAAAACCAACAAATAAATTAAGCAATGTTGCCATATTCAAGGTCACCACACAAAAATCAATCATATTTCTATATTATAGCAATGAACTATTTGGAAACTTAAATATCTGAAGCAATAGAATTTATAATATTTTCCTGAGAATCAAATACTTAAACAGATAATTTACAAAAATAAAAAATAAAAACAAGTACAGAATCTGTAAGTTGCACATTACAAAAAGTGATGGAATAAGTCAAAGAAGGCCTAAATAAATGGAAAGATATATAATGTTTATGTATTAAAAATTCAACATAGTCAAAACATCAATGTTCCTCAAATAATCTATACATGTAATATAATTCCATTCATATTCTTTGCATGACTTTCTGTAGCTATAGACAAGAGGATTCTAGAATTTAAAACAAAAAGAACTATAATATTCAAAATATTTTTGGAAAAAAAAGATTAAATTTGAAGGAATCACATTACCCTATTTTAAGAGATACTATGAAGCTACAATAATGAAGACAGTGTAGTATTGTCAATGGAAAAGACACATAGATCAATGTGACAGAGGAGACTATTCAGAAGTAACCAACAGAGATATTCAACTGATTTTCTACCAGGTTGCAAAAGGCAAGTCAATAGAAATAAAAAACTTATTAAAACAAAACAAAAAAACTTTAAAAACTTGAAATTGATCACAGATCTAAATGAAAATATAAAACTTAAGAAGAAAGCGCTGCAGAAAATCTATGTGACCTGGTGTTAGGCAGAATTCTTTGACATAATAACGAAAATATGATCCATTGGGGAGAGAAAAGACCAAAATTAACTCAATAACTTGGTATTTACCTTAAATAAATGAAAACTATGATCACACAGATATCTGTACATTTTTCAAGAGCTCTCTTTGCCAAAACTGGAATCAGCTCAGATAACTTTCAACAGGTGAACAGACTGTGGTATATATATAGAATGAAAACTATAAATAACAACAACAAAAATGAACAATTGATCCAACAACCTGGATGAATTGCAAAAGCATCATGTTGAGTGATGGAAACCAATCTCAAAAGAATTGTACATTGTATGATTCTATTTGTAAGACTTTGTAAAAAAGCAAAAACTGTTATGACAAAGAATAAATCAGTGGATGCCAGGGTTAAGATTGACTATAGAGATAGAGCATAAGGAAGCTTTTTAGGGTGACAGAACTCCTTAGTATGCTGACTGTGGTGTCAGTTTCATGAAGTTATACATGAAAACACACACACACACACACATTCATAAAAGGTTCATTTTACTGGATGCTAATAACAGGTAATTCTAAATATAAATGTATATGGTAATCATCTGCATCTCATACACACTGAAGATACTTCTGTCTCACAGAGAATTATAAAACTAAAATTGTTTTCATTAAACAGTCTCAATAAAGAGTACTTCTGAACTTTGTCTTTAAAATGTATACAGTTAACTTTCAAAACCCTATGTAGAGATCCAATGTTTATTTGGACAGGCTACAAAGAGATTTGACCTATAAAACTCTATATACCCACACTAACAAACCCAAGCAACACTCTATAAGACAGTCATCTTAAATATGAATTATTTAGCTTAATTTTCATTTTTTTAAAAGATCATTTTCTTGTGTGTAGTTCTTGTTTACCCAGCCATAAAATACATACTTTAAGTAAATAAAGATTTCAGACTGCATTTGTGGCAAAGAAGCTTTTCCTTTCAATGCATGAAAAAATGTAGCTATATCATGAAGAAATAGGAACCAGCCTTAGAAATGGTTAGTCTTTTAATTTAGAAAATATCTCATGAAAGTCACTCTATATTTGTAAATAAGTGAATCTTTGTAAAGACTAAAGACACTGAATATGAAATTATTAGCATCTAAGATGCCCCAAAGTGTATGAAAAATTATCAAAATAATTTTACAACTTTGACAGTATCAAAGGATAAGACGATCTAAAATGTGTGGTTTTATATTTTATATGAGATAATATGTGAAAATTTCTTAGTTGTATAATAGCTTTCCTGTTATAACTTTTTAACTTTTTATTTTTTGACTGTACTTCACAGCTTACAGGATCTTAGTTCCCCAACCAGGAACTGAACCCAGGCTCCCTGCAGTGGAAGTGCAGAATCCTAACCACTGGACCACTAGGGAATTCCCACTTTTAAAATTTTTTAATCCTATAAGCAGCACTGTAATAATCTCAAAATGATGATAACTGGATGAAAGTCCGGTAAACTGTAAAACACTACCGAATTTCTAGAAAATGAGAAAATGGTGGAATGAGAAAAATAAAATCCTCATCATTTTGAGTCTCATTTCAAAAGAATTTTAAGAAAAAATCAGAATACTATTCTCCTATTGTATCCCTACAAAAGGAAGAGAGAAAAACATTGTGAGCATTAGGAAAGCAGACTCTTATCTAGAGTTATTTTTCACCATCATAGATACTATTTAAGTAAATGACGCTAGAACTCAATCTATGATTAGTGCAATAACTATACGATAAATATATACACAATACCTTGGTGCTAATTTACTAGCAATATCTTACATTTCCCGTTATAGAGTCATGAGGCAGTCAGGAAACTTCCTATAAGAGATCAATTTTGACAAACCGAACAGCTCTGGCATTTCCAGAATCGTTGTTGTGGAAACACAGAAGACAGTGGTTTAAAAACTGCTGGCATTTTTTTGATATTATTTTGTGTTTATTTGTCTGTTTCTTACCAAAGAGGAGGCCTTTGGGACAGAGGTTCAGTAGGTAAACTCATTCCACAAGCATTCGTTTAGCTCAAATTATGCACAATATAAAAATCTAGCATTCAACAATGTAAAATTTGCAATATCTGAGATTCAATCAAGAATTACAAGGCATGCAATAAACCATAAAAATATAAACCATACCTAGCAGAAAGATCAATCAATAAAAAGAGACTCTGGCATGAAAAAGATGACAGAATTAACCAACAAGGACCTTAAAGTCTCTTAGAATATTGGAAGAATGACCAGGAATGTAAAAGCATGACCCTGAGAGTAAGTGCCTCAAGTTTTGAGCCCTAAGAACCTCTCTTGCAGTATCCTCGTCTTGGGCCTAAAGACAAGAAATAGAGTGAAAATTAAAGTTCTAAAATTGAAAAATTAAAACTAAAATTCAAAACTATAATATTTGAAAATAAAGATACAATAAATAATACTGACAACAGATTAGACAATGAAGGACAAAAGATGTAGCATTTTGCACCAAGTTCTAGAAGCATCTACCTCACCAATTATATATATACACATACATATATATGTGTATATAATATAAATGTTTTATGTTTATCTGAATAAACTTTATATATCTGTGCCAGCAGCCTGTTTATAATTTTGTAACATATGAGAGCAGACAGATATGTCAAATACAAAAAGGTTCTTTCAAAGGCTGCAATACAAATACGAAGAAAACTTTCATTCTAGTGTTATTGATCTAGAATTGGAATTATTGAAGAAAAACGAAAGTGTGTACTTGACTCTTTGAAGTCATCATTAAGAGAAAACTTCTCACAAATGAATGGGCAGTTGGATGTGTAGTTATAGTTTCAGTTATACTTAGATGATCAGTGTTTTCCTAATTCAGAGGAACAGGGGAGTGAAATTTTAAAAGTACCTTTGAATTAAGGACAGAAGATTGATAGTATGTATTGATGCCACTGGGTTGCAAACAAAATGAAACAAGTTGAACTTTTCCCTTAATTCAAAGGCACTGCTTTTCACATTGATAACAAGCATTCTCTTTGCAGCAGTCTGAACACAAGGGAGTGTTAAGGGGTGAATAATTCACTTGAAGCCTTTTCATACTGACATTGCTTCTGATAGCTCTGCCTTCAACAGAATATATGGTGTGGTTCTCTACACATTGCTGAAGTAGGCAACAACATTTTAAGCCACCACATATAAAGTTATCTGACAGCACCTATGGCTTTGAAATTTCTAAAGTGCATGAGGTATGGCAATAACTGTATTTATCAATGATTTCCAAAATAATACATTTTATACAAATATAGTGTGGTCCATACTTGTGTTACATTACTAAAAGCACAAGGGAAAAAAAAACACCAGAAATTCTTACCACATTGAGCAAAAACTAACATTACTTTAAATTAAAAAATGGGAGGACAAGCTATATCCTGTAAGTGAGAACTCTAAGCCCACTATTCAACTCGGATGACTTAGATGAATTTTTGAAGTGATGTGGCTATATCTGAAAAACTCTTGAAAATGTTAACCCTTTTATAAATGGCGCTGATAACTTTAATAATAGCTGGTATGCCAGAATTTAATTATGCAATTTGTGATCTTAAAGTCATCTTTGACAAGAAAGAAGAAAATTGAAATACTCAAAAGGTAAAATGAGAGCTATTTGTTACCTGGAAAAGCACACAAAATAGAGAAAAATGCACATTTTCTTTATATATTTGCTGAAAGTTGGGGCCCAGAGGCCACCGGGATCCACCAAATGCTAACTGTGCTATCCCACTGGCAAGGGCAGCACATTAGGCCATGAGTTGATGTCTTAGGAAAGGAATCCAAACCAGTTTACTGAAAGATTGCTAACTTTAACATTCCTAATTAATCTATACTCTTCAGGATGCTAAGCATCTCCATCTCAGCCCTATGTAATATGCAGTTCCCTTTTTCTTCCAAGTAGCAGAGGAAGTTTGATGTCTTTTGTTTACTTTTTAACTCTTTATCAGACATTTAGTCTTAAGAAACTCTCCTCTGCTTTCCTTCTATTGTACTCTTTTTCCATCTCTATGAAGAATATAGAAGAATCTTTCCCCCGGAGGGAATATATGAAACTAAATTCTCTGCAATTGGGCCTCCAAGAAACTAACAACACAAATATACATCACCAACAGAAATTCATTATAAGCCTGAACTTCTAGAATGCTCCACATAAGAAGAGAAATAACAAAAAGGGAGGGAGAAAAATTAGTGACACATTATTTGACTTCTTATCACTATGAATGCTGTCTTTCTACAAAATACATTTCTTTAAAATCTAATTTTATTAATTTTGAGAAACTTGCTCATAACCAAATGGAAATTTTAAAAAATTGAATTATTTGATTCAAACCAGCTTTTAGTCCAATTAACTTAGCTAATATGGAAATGCTTTGAAACTCTACCTCACTGCATCTAAATGCATGTAAATGGTATCACAGTGCCATTATCACTATTCTATACTTGGAGATCTGCAGTATGCTGCCCTACATTAGGATCTACAAAACAGTATTATTGATATTTACTATTCATTCTCTTCAGTTGCCCTAGGAGACCCAAAACAGTCACTGTACACATTTTTTTTTTTTAAACAGAGAAACTACAGCTGACTTTCATAGGGTCACTTGTCATGTCCCTAATTCATTGTACAACAGTAACACTTGCCAAAGGCTGCCAGGAACCGTCAGTTGATGCACTGCCTCTCTGAGAAATAGAGAAAAATAATTCTTCATCCTCCAATACTTTCAGAAATAACTTAATGAGACATTAATGTGAATTGCCTTGAAATGATCTTAAAAATTATTGTTACATACTAAACAAAATAATACTACTATTACCCCTGATAACAAGATGGCTCTTTGGGCATTTGTACTTTTCTTTTTATACTTTCATATTAAATTATTTTAATATGCTTAATATTATATTTAATTCTAATGACTAGATTTTTCCAGTCACTCAGTCATATCTGACTCTTTGTGACCCCATGGACTGTGTAGCCTGACAGGCTCCTCTGTCTATGGAATTCTCCAGACAAGAATACTGGAGTGGGTTGCCATTTCCTTCTCCAGGGGATATTTCCGATCCAGGGTTCAAGCCCAGGTATCCTGCACTGCAGGCAGATTCTTTACCATCTGAGCCACCAGGGAAGCCCTAAAAAGGTAATAATGGCATCTATTATCAAATATGTAGTGCATACAGTAAGCTTAACTGTATAATTACCATCATTATAGTCATATATTATCAATTGTCAAAATAGGCACTTCTGAATACTTACCTTTTAAAGTGCAAATTTAAGGTATTACATTTAGTCAATCACTAGGTAAAATTCCTAAAAAGCAAATAACTAACCTAAAAAGTAAACCAATCTGTATGGCTGTTATCTGTTTCATTAGTTTTTCACAATACACTAAAATTTAAAACTTTATGCATGCAATGATTTGGTAAGCACAATTCACCAGTCTTGCACCTCAAAATATTGACAGTCAATTATTTTTAAAATGATTATATTCACAAATGCAAGAAAAATTTATCAACAAGATCAGTTTCTGATATGATTTTGCATCAGCCTTTCAAGTCATCGGCTGTATAGGTACATTCCAATTCTTAAGAGAAGAAAAAAGTAGGAGGAATTCAAGATGAAATTAAATGGTGTAGTACCTTTCTCACATTTCCTTCCTCTAACACTTGATAGGCATAGAGAATTTTTAACTCTTTATTAAGTAATGATTCAGCCAACCAGCTGAACAGACAATGTATTTTACAGTAATTAGTACATACTTTTGAGGAATTCTGAGTCCTCAACATTTTGCAAGGATTTAAAGATAACTTACTAATTCCTTCCAAAGAACAAAAATTATATAAAAATGTAAATTAAAAAATACCCATTGGATTTGAATTTCTGGTTTAAAAACAAAAGAGTAATTTGAAAGCACAGTTATGGAAATTAGAAGATAACATACAGGAATCTGGAAGACTTGTCCTCAGAAATGAACATTACCAAGAAAAAGGCATTCCTATATTTGAGGAAAAATTAATTATTAATCAAATTTATGAGTATTAGATTACTAGAATATTTTTCATTTCCCTCTGAAATATAAGAATAAGTATCACATTTAAAATGCATGAGTCAAAGGAAATAGTCTATTTTAGGTTAGTGTTCTTACCTGAAATTAAAATAAAGTTAAGTGTCTTTACTAACGTTAACATATTTTTAATTAAACATTAGCACAAAATGAAATGAAATATCTCTACTCTTTATCAGGTTGTCACTTAATTCCTAATTCAAGCACCCCCCCCCATTCTTTTTTTGCTTGAAGACTTTAATTCTTAGAATTTTTCTTCTCTAGTACTCTTTCCTAGAGAATCACTTCATGAGACAAAAAGAAAGCATTCTTCCAATATATCAAATATCTAGTTTTGAAGTAACAGTCATTTTTATTTTGTTAGAAACCATTTAAAGTCTGGGCTTCCCTGGTAGCTCAGTAGTAAAGAACCTGCCTGTCAAAGGAGTAAAACTCAGGTTCTATCACCGGGTTAGGAAGATCCCCTGGAGAAGGAAATGGCAACTGAATCCAGTATTCTTGCCTGGGAATTCCATGGACAGAAGAGTCTAGTAGGCTACAGTCCATGGTGTGGCGAAAGAGTTAGACATGACTTGGTGACTACAATAACAACAATTTAAAGTCTAAATAGTGCAGTTGTTTAACAGACACTCAAATAGAAAAAAATAAGAAATATTATTAACAGGAATGACTTACAAAATTGGTTGGTGAACTCTGAGCGGTTATGGGACTCATTCTCTGTTTTTGAAAATAAAGTTTTATTGAAACTCAACCATGCCCTTTCACTTATATGTTGTCTTTGGCTGCTTCCACCCTTCAATGGCAAAGTTGAGTAGTTGTGACAGAGACCATACTGCCCCTGAACTTTAGAGTAGATACTATCTGTCCCTTCATAAAAAAAAAGTTGCAGGCTCCTGACTTAGAAAGACTAAGTCTCAGTTCTTAACATATAATTAACATTTTTTACTCTACTCACTTCTGTATATAAAATATCAATAGTAATGAGGCATTTTCACATATGTGATTAGTTGCTTAGTCATGTCTGACTCTTTGCAACCCTTTGGACTGTGGTCCACCCGGCTCCTCTGTCCAGGGGATTTTTCAGGCATGAATACTGGAGTAGGTAGCCATCCCCTTCTCCAGGGGATTCCTGACCCATGGATCAAATTGTGTCTCCTTTGTCTCCTACATTGCACGTGGATTCTTTATCTGCTGAGCCATCAGGTCATGATTTAGAAAAAACTCGTCATTTTCATCCTCTGTGAGACATAGACTTTCTCACAGCGTATGCATTTAGAAGGTATCTGATTGAAAAACAAATCATATTTTTAAGTGGATTTAGGCCTTAGGTGATTTATAGCATGTTTATATTCAATTCCAAACAATTTAAAACTGCAGAAACAGTACCATCATGGGAACACTTGAAAGCAAAATTCACTTAGACACATGAAGTTTCCTGAACTGTATTGAAAGTTCTTCTAGAGTGTTCTTAAGGATAACAGTAACCCATTCCTTCCCAAAGAAAAGAATTCTTCAGTTTGCTGAACTTTGTCTCCTGTGCTTATTTCTTTACATTTTAGAGGTTGATGTCATCACAGTATTTCAACTCTTTCAAGTCTATTATTTCCTTTCAGCCTGACTGACTGCTGCTATTATAATTATTTCTGTCTTATGGATGGAGAAACTGATGCCTGTGGACTTCATGAAAGACTAGCCAGAGGTTCCAATATGAGTAAGTAATATGAAGAAGTTCTTTTGACTCAAAATGTTACACTCTTTCAAATAAAAAACCTGCAAGTGCTATATGATTCATCTTGCTTTTGTGTGTATTATCCTTTCTTTCTTTTCTATTCTACTTATCATTGTCTGATGCATCTCACGGATTATTTTCATTCTAAGCATGCTTGTTAACCAACACTCTACAGACTTCTAATACCAGGTCACACCCACTTGAATGGCTTTATTCCTATAATTAGTCAGCCCTGAAATCAAACACAGATAAAAATAATGATGTTTACTAGATAATTTTTGATGAGAATAAAAGAATCAAAGCCAGTTCTATGATTAAATATGAGATTCCAGGGCTGCTTCTAGAGTCTCCAAAATTTGAAAGTATTTTCAGTACTTAGGAATAAGTAGAGAGCCTCTTGACACTACTGCTGGTTTCTCATTGAGAGACTCTGTAACAACATGCTGTACATAGGCCCTGGTGGAGTGTTTGACGTTTACTATGTGGAAAGTGAAAGAAAGTGAAAGTGAAGTCGCTCAGTCGTGTCTGACTCTTTGCCAGCCTATGGACTGTAGCCTACCAGGCTCCTCCCTCCATGGGATTCTCCAGGCAAGAGTACTGGAGTGGGTGCCATTTCCTTCTCCAGGGGATCTTGCCGATGCAGGGATTGAACTCGGGTCTCCCGCATTCCAGGCAGATGCTTTAACCTATGTGGAAGCCTTAAATAATTATCTTTTAAATTGACCTGCAGTTTAGGAAGTAAGTTGTATTACTTCATAGCAGCAATTTTCATGCTATAAGATGTTCTCATGCTCTACAGATACCTCAATAGAAATGCATGTCAAATATGATATCCCAACTGGTGTAGGAGTAAACACCCTAAACTCTGAGTCAGATGACATTAGTTCTCTATTCCTGGCAAGCTGTGGTAACATTTCTGTGCTTCGATTTTCTCACATGAGAAGAAGTGCAAATGAAATCAGATGCTGTCATATGTCTCTAACTTTCTAATGTTCATTGCCTACAATTCTTTCATGGAAACTTCTCTTCACTTTCTACCCCATGTGAGCTTTATTTCTCACAAGGTCTCCCTGAATAAAAAGCACAATTCTAAGGAAGACTTAATAACATCTCTCCCCTTCAGAGTTTAATTTGGTGGTTTAAGAAGTTTTAGACATCTAGAAACAAATTTTCACAAGACAAATTCTATCAAAAATCAATCATGTTTTAAAATGTCTAATATTAAACAAAAGTGATCACTCTTAGTTTAAGAGATCAAAATAGAAATTTAAAGTAAAACAAATTTGCATTCCAGTAAAATTACATTTTTATAATCATAAATTTGGAGAAGGAAATGGCAACCCACTCCAGTATTCTTGCCTGAAGAATCCCATGGAAGGAGGAGCCTGGGGGGCTATAGTCCACAGGGTCGCAAAGAGTCAGACACAACTGAGCGACTTCACTCAATCATAAATAATTTAGGATTGAGGCCTACTGAAATTTTGTTTTTTCAGGAAATATGTCTACATATTAGAAGCCCAAAGTTTAACTTCTCCAGAATGTTTTCTGTCTTTTGCTGTTAACAAAAATACTAATATGGTTAACATTTATTTGGAATTTAGTATCATTAATATTATTTTTCAGAACAATCATATTTCATTCTTAACACTTATGACAGCATTATGAGTAACAAATATTATTATTACTCCTGGTAAGAAAACAGGCACAAAGAAGTTATGCAACTTGCTCTGGACTGAAAAGCAAGTTTTATTTGCTTTTAAAAGACAAGGCCTTGAAAATAGAATCTCACTGTAAGGAATCTGCCAATCATGTGGATATGGGGAGAGTGGAATGAACTGAGAGAATAGCACTGATGCATATACAACACCATGTGTAAAATGGATATCTAGTGGGAAGCGACTATATAGCCCAAGGAGCTCAGCTCTGCAGTGACCTCCATGAGTGAGGTGGGGGGATAGGGGTGACCTAGAGTGAGACAGAGGAGTGACATGGGGAGGCCCAAGAAAGGGAGACATATGTATACATATAGCTGACTCACTTTGTTGTACAGCAGGAACTAACACAACATTGTAAAGCAATTATATGTCAATAAATAAATAAATAAATACAAACTAAAAATAAATAAATAAAAACTAATTTGGATAAAAAAAGAGTCTGTCAATGAGAGTAAAATTAAATGAATTGTAACATGTTCATAATTGGCCAAGAATTCCATCATTTATATGAAAATACATCATGGACATAGAAAGATATCTATGCTATATTATATAAATTTGAGTAAAAGCAGCTTTAATATATTGTTTTGAATATATCAGATTTTAAAATTGAAATACAGCTGCCTATAATATTATACAGTAAAAATCTAGTTGTGTGTGTGTGTGTGTGTGTGTGCATATGTGTGTGTGTATGTATGTCATGTATTGCCCATCCTAGCAGGGACTGGTACAACAACTCAAAATTAAACATATTAATATTTCTTTGAATTTTTGAATATCAGGGTTTTGTAATAGTTGTTGTTCCCAACTGTCTTCTTATGGAGACTAGTGACTTGCTAAAAATCAAACAGGAAGGGAGTAACTTTTCCTGTGGTCAAATGTAGTCCCTGGAGGATGACTACAAATTCCCAGTTTGATGATCAGTTCAGTTCAGTTCAGTCGCTCAGTCTTGTCCAACTCTTTGCGACCCTATGGACCGCAGCACACCAGGCATCCCTGTCTATCACCAACTCCTGGAGTTTACTCAAACTCATGTCCATTGAGTAATGCCATCCAACCATCTCATCCTCCATCGTCCCCTTCTCCTCCTGCCTTCAATCTTTCCCAGCACTAGGGTCTTTTCAAATGAATCAGTTCTGCACATCAGGTGGCCAAAGTATTGGGGTTTCAGCTTCAACATCAGTCCTTCTAATGAATATTCAGGACTCATTTCATTTAGGATGGACTGGTTGGATCTCCTTGCAGTCCACGGGACTCTCAAGAGTCTTTTCCAACACCACAGTTCAAAAGCATCAATTCTAGAGCAGTTGAAATCCAAAAGGCACTTGACCAGCAGTGCCTGGGTCTTAACCACACAGATATAGAGGCACAGTCTCAACAGAGAAACTTATTTTTTAATATGTCACACACAAAAAATAATGGTCCAAAGATTTTATTACTCAACATGTATTTACATATCCATTGTCCTTGAAGAATTCTTCTTTATAGGTTACCTAATTTTATATGGGATTTTTGGTCAGTATTTGCACACTTATTTTATTAAAATGTGTAATTATTCTTGAAACTTTATTTAAAGTCATTATCTGAATATTTTCTGGGTATGCCAGGTCTTCTGGACAAATATTCTCTAGTTTACTTGCAAATACTTAGCTTTTCAAAAAAATCTGTTTTCAGACCTATGCCAATTAATATGGAAATTAGCTTTTAATATCTTTGACCATGAAGGATAGCTAGGTGCCTCTCCTTGTAAAAATAGATATTTTCCTTTTTTCCAAGAAATTTTGATTATTTTTAGAGCTGTAAGAATTTTTTAAGAAAACTTTTAAAGGTCACTTTCCATTTACAATAAATGCACTATTTCCCATCTTGTGTAATACATCTTTGAACATCTCTTACACCCAGCAGATTGTACTCCCACACCTATCTTGACCCTCTTCCCACTGGTAACTACTAATTTGCACTCTGTATCTACAAATCTACTTCTTTTTGTTGTTGTTGTTATTTTCACTAGTTTGCTATATTTGTAAGATTCCACATATAAGTACTATCATACAAAGTTTATATTTCTTTGACTTATTTCATTTAGTATAATGCCTTCCAAGTTCACCCATGTTGCTGCAAATTGCAAAATTTCATTCATTTGTATGGCTAAGTAGTATTCCATTGTGTATATATACAATACATGTTATACATCTTTATTCATTCATATGTTGATAGACACTTAGGTTGCTTTCATATCTTAGCACTTTTAAATAATGCTGCTATGATCTAGGAACACTGGGCTGTATATATATTTTCAAATTAGTGGGTTTTTTAAAAATGTTTTGCAGATATATATCCAGGAGTGGAATTGCTAGGCCATATGGTAGTTCTAGTCTTAGTTTTTGTGAACCGTCCATACTGCCTTTCATAGTATGGAGTAACATGTAAATGGCTGCACCAGTTTACATTCACATCCACCGCGTATAGGGTTCCCTTTTCTCCACATTCTTGCAAAAGTGTTATTTGTGTTCTTTTTGATGGCAGCCATTCTGACAGCTGTGAAGTGAGGGGTTTTGACTTGCCTTTCCTTGATGATTAGCAATGTTAAAAATATTATGTCTCTTTATTTTTAGTCCATTAGACACATTTTTTTATAAATATAAGACGCAAAGTAGGTAAATATCCCAAGAGAGATAAAAAGCAGAAGAATTGTTCTAGTCACTGACGGTCTGTTTCCTTTTTCCTACTTTATGAAATAGGGAATGGAGAGGTCACATATAGTTTGAAAAACAGGTTTTTCCTCTCTCTGAAGGAGCATGGGTTTATTATTCAAGCAGAGTCAGGTAAAAGCTGATAATAGCTATGCACTTAATATAAAAAAAAGACAAAGTATAAAACTCTTCCTAGTCTAATTTGATTTAAGAATCTTGATACTCTTTTTTCTTGAGAGGACAGAATGTCACAAACATGAAATGGTGCACCTAGTAGCATGGTTAATAAACAGCTCAAACTGAAAGCATAACAATAAGTTCTCCATCTATTATTGCAGAACCAATAAATAAGCAAAATGAAAATCATGACACATTATTATATTACTCTGTATTGCCTCTATTCATTAAAAAAAAGGATAAGTGCATTTAAAATAATTTCACATGTCAAATGACATGCAAGGCCTTGCAACTGAGATGATGCTGAAGGGGATATTTGTAAAGGGCAGATGCATTGTCATATATGGTATATATCAACATTATGATAAACGTATGAGAAATTAGTTATAGTTGCTTCACACCAAAGTGGTAGTAGTATAGTACCTAAAACACTTACATCATTCACCTGCACCATGTGTTTTCTAAAAGAAGTCAATAAAAAAAAAAAAAACAATAAAAAGAGCTTTAGAGAAACCCTTCCCTGTCAGTGAACCCTTAAATGGATTCTTTTTCAGTTTCCATGTCGATTTAATATACTAGATTACATTAACAGCACTCGCTTGTAAATAAGGGAGATCTGAATCCTATTAATGGAACTATGCTGCCAAAATAATCAGCTTCATACTTAACAAGTTTCCAATTATTTGGAAAAGCTGCAAAATGGGATTATAAGGTTAAGCTTTGTACATCTGGCTCATCACTATATAAATATTTCAGAAATTTGATCTCAAAGGCTGAAGAAACACCTGTTTAATCGTGATTCTTTCCCAAGTTACATGAACTTCAGTGAACAGAGCTCTGACAAACACTGACAAGAAATCATGATCAATTTACATAATTATTTCTTCTGTTAGGCATATAATTTTATTACATTTCACTCTTCTGAGTGAAGTGTAAGAAATATTTTAGGAGGGTTCTGTAGCATCATATTTATGTTGGCATAAGGGGCTTGAGGAGTGCCAATTTTTTTTTTTAATTAAGGATAATCACCTGTAATACTAAATACTGTTTTTTTCATATGTCATGGTAGGTAATTTTAGTGTAATTGGATGTTGTAACTATAAATTAGTGTAATATAGATCCAGAGAATAATTAATGAGAAGTAGGAGTTTGTGAATAAAGCAACATAAAAAGTTTGCCAGTCTTTTCAGTTAATAGAAACCTTAATCAAGTTGAACATTAGTTGCTTTAACCAGATCCAGAATTAAATAACTATGCTGATGCTATTGTCAAATACACACCAGCCCATTAAGCCTGATTTTATTTTTTGAAATTCTGTTCAAAAAGGTAATTGAGTTAAAAATGTACTGAGTATGGTTCTGATCAAATTAACTTCAAATATCCAACTTGAAAACATAGACTTTGGAACTATGATCCAAAATGGCAGCTAAAGGTCAATGAATCAAATTTCCAATTATATTTCCTGGGAGCAGATGGGTGCAATAAAACCTAATGATTGAATTTTAAATGCTTTCATGCACCTTTTATCTATTTCCCAACATGTTGATTCTACCTTAATCCTCTAACATGATAATAGGTTTATTACAATTAACCAACTGAAATGATATCTCCATTTTCCAATTATTTATATCATATTACCTGGGGATACTGAATTAGAGCCCCTTTCCTTTTCTAACCCCTAGCACCTTTGCATCCCACACTTCCACCAAACAAAACCCAACCTATAATATCATTAAGTAACAGATGTGTCCTTGGAGATTAAATTTCTCTAGTTAAATGATGACTATTTAAATAAAGCAGTTCACTGAAGCTTAACCGGAAATTTCAAATGAAAATAACTTTAAAGAATTTGTTGACCAAGTTTAACTATAAATTTCCTTTCCTTATGTTAGGAACTGATATGTTAGTATATTTCTCTGACTTGCATAGACATAAATAAATAAAGAAGATTTATCAAGAGGTAAAAAGCTAAGCATTCTATTTTCAGGAGTGGCAGATGGAGAATCCTTTCTCTACTATATCTCAATAGAGCACACTCTTGCCTGAAGAACAAAATGAGGGAGTCATGTGGAGAGGTTCATTTTATCATTTTTATATAAAAAGAATATCAACACTTTACTTCTTAAAATATACACTCAAGTCTAGATTAAAGGAAATAAGAAGCTTTTTAGTTTTAACTAAATAAATGTATCTTGTCTATTAGGTGCATTTTAATAATGCCAAACATAGTACTTTGAATCCAACCCATCTGAAATTCAACGTACCCCTGTACAGCTCCACTATGTGAAATCAACTACATGATCTTAAGTCCAAATGTACATATGGTCAGCTCTCCATATCCCCAGGTCACACATCCCCAGATTCAACCAATCTCAAACAAAAATCATTTGGGGGAAAAAAATTCCAGTAAGTTCCAAAAGGCAAAACCTGAATTTGCTGTAAGTTGCAACTATTAACCTAGCATTTACATTATATTTACAACTATTTTCATAGCATTTACATTGCCTTTGGTATTGTGAGTAATCTAGAGATAATTTAAAGTACATGGAAGGATATGTGTAGGCTACGTGTAATTACTACACCATTTTATATATGGGACTTGAGCATCTTTAGATTTTGGAATTCAGGGTGTCCTAGAATATATCCCCCACAGATACTGACAGGCAACTGTACAGTTAAGTAGTAATTTGGTGAGAAATACCACCACGGTCTCATCAATCTATATACATATATATATATATATATGTATATAGATTGATTATATATATATATATATATATATATATATATCAGAAAAGGCAATGGCACCCCACTCCAGTACTCTTGCCTGGAAAGTCGCATGGATGGAGGAGCCTGGTACGCTGCAGTCCATGGGGTCTCTAAGAGTCGGACACGACTGAATGACTTTACTTTCACTTTTCACTTTCATGCATCAGAGAAGGAAATGGCAACCCACTCCAGTATTCTTGCCTGGAGAATCCCAGGGACGGCGGAGCCTGGTGGGCTCCCGTCTATGGGGTCGCACAGAGTCGGACATGACTGAAGTGACTTAGCATAGCATATATATATATTCTTTTAAATATATATACATATTTAAAAATAGTTAAGTTATACATAAATGTAGAAGCTATCTACGTAAAAATATGTTTTCTGAATGGATATCACAGAAAAGATACCAGAGGGCAAAGATAGGAAGAAAAAAATTAGAACAGATCAGTATAAAATATAAACAATAATTTCTTTCCATTTGCTTCACTCAAATTATGTGTTTGGATGATGTTTTTCAGTTATTTAAACAACTTTTTGAGAAATTTATAAATAGATGACACATGTGTTTAGATTATTTGGTTTTATGTGAAAAGAAATTAAACTCATGAAAAATAGTATATTTGCAAATCATTCACATTCTACCAACATTATTTGGAAGTCACCTTTCCAGAAGATTTCTCAGCTGTATTCTTTAAAAAAAAAAAAAAAAAAAAAAAGCACATATGATAGTTCAAGAACAAGCACATTCTGGAAAGAAGTAAAATTCAGACAGATTATGAAATATTAATATTTCAGGTCCAGCTTGGATCCACTGTGTAGGGGTATGTCTGCCCTGGATACACGGGCCTTTGGTATCTAATAGTTCCATGAATCAAGACCCAGCCTGACTGCTCATCTGGACAGAACAGCGCTGACTGTTGATGGGCCCTCTTCCCCCCAAATAGCAAATAATCCAGGGTGAATTTACAGATGGACTTGAACTATAATGTTTATATAATTGTGAATATAAATATCGCCATTGAGAACTTATTATTCATAGGCTAATTGATGTAATATTTGACACTCTTAGTTTACTCTTTATGAAAGTCTTTTGCTTTTTCATAAATGGGAGTTGACAATGAATTTTGAACTTCCTAAATGTTTATTTCTATGCTGCTTTCCATTGTTTTTTTCCATCACTTTGAATCTCGA
Source organism: Bubalus bubalis (assembly GCF_019923935.1). Lineage (NCBI taxonomy): Eukaryota > Metazoa > Chordata > Mammalia > Artiodactyla > Bovidae > Bubalus > Bubalus bubalis. The sequence goes on along the minus strand of NC_059169.1, from coordinate 84,167,869 downwards.
CTCTTCTGTGAAATGAGGATAATTAAATTTGTAATATGGTGTGAAAGCTCATTCTGCTTGAAGCCTTTGTTCCACCAAGCCTCCTTATTGTTTGACCTGAATTTTCCATCAAAATTTAAAATTCAGATAAATAGTAATTAAGTCCTGTAGTAGTTTAAAAGCAATGTGTATATGCATGTGTGCATTTAGTCTATCTGACTCTTTGCAGCCCTACGGACTGTAACCTGCCAGGCTCTTCTGTCCATGGATTTTCCAGGGAAGAATAGTGGAATGGGTTGCCATTTTCTACTCCAAGGGATCTTCCCAACACAGGGATTAAACCTGCATCTCTTGTATCTCCTGCACTGGCAGTAAAGTATTTCAATTAAGAGCTCTTTAAAATATTTCATGACTTACTCTTGAATTAATGAATATGGCTTGAACAACTCTGAAGAGTGTGGATGCATTTTAAACAACACTGTTGAAATGGGAAAATATTGTTTACATGAATGTGTAATTTATGTTCCCCCAATATGTGAACTGAAATATCATATCACCTAAATAAGATAGATTCTGAAATTTTAAGAAAAGTTTTTGTAAATTGGGTTATTACTACATGAATTTGATAATTGCCCATAGTGATTTTCTTCTCCCATTTATAAATGGCAAATGGCTGTTATGAAAATGATTAACTCATAAAATTAGATGTCAATAAATACAAATAAATTTAATCAAAATTTACTAGTTACTATTTATCATTTCATTTTATTAAAAATTAATTTAGAAAATAAGTACATTTTATGGAGTCTCTATACATATAATTATCTTAAAATTAAAACAGAAAAAAGGATCACATTAGTTTCTTTTTTAGTCTTTATTGAGTTTATTTATCTGGTGTGGTACACAGGCTTAGCTGCTCAATAGTATGCAGGACCTTAGTTTCTCAACTAGGGATAGAACCTGCGTCCCCTACATTATAGCGTGGATTCTTCACCACTGTACTGCCAGGAAAATCACTACTTTCTTAGTTTACTACAGCTGTGGGGTTTTCAAAGCCTTAAAATATATAACATATAACATCTGAATTGAATTGTTTCAATATTTTATAAACCATACCAAGTAATAGAATAAAAGGAAGATATTCTGACCAACACTGTTTCTGTTGATGTGATGTAAATTAGAGATAACATACATATATATTTATATTTATATATGCCTGCATACTAAGTGACTCCAGTCATGTCTGACTCTTTGCCACTCTATGGACTGTAGCCCACCAGGCTCCTCTGTCCATGGGATTCTCCAGGCAAGAACACTGGAGTGGGTTGCCATGCCTTCCTCCAGGAGATCTTCCCGACCCAGGAATTGAACTTTCATCTCTTATCTCCTTTATTGGCAAGTGGGTTCTTTACCATTAGTGCCACCTGGGAAGTCCATATTAATGTATCTACACACATCAATATAAACATATTGTGGAAATTGTGAACACTGACCACCTGTTTTTTTCCCATGGAGTGGCAATATTATCAGTATAACATAGAAATTTTCATTGCAGTTATTAAGAATGTAATAACTATGAGCAAAAATGATCAAATAGGCCACCTTCAAATACATTATTTACCAACAGATCAATATTTCAACATGTTTCTATAAACAACCTTAGCTTTAACCTGAATAGCTTCTAGGTTTGAATCTGAGCCCCAGCTCACATCTGATCAGTAATCATATGACATCACAAATAAGTCATATTTTAAGTGCCTACTATGTATTAAACTATGTTAAGTTCTGTCAACTACAAAGACAAGATGGATGTGATCACTCTCTTCAACCATTCTCCTATCTAGACCACTTTGTGATAAATTAACTTTATGAATAGAGTTATAACACTGAGCCAGAGATTCAAAACTATTCAAACTTAAAAACTTTAGTTATTTTGAGTGTAAATCAATTAGATCTTTATTAAGAATATAGTTTATACATCTCAGGGCTTCCCTGGTGAATCAGATAGTATAGAAACTGCTTGCAATGTAGGAGTCCAGGATTTGATCCCTGGGTAGGGAAGATCCCTTGGAGAAGGGAACAGCAACCCATTCCAGTCTTCTTGCCTGGAGAATTCCACAAACAGAGACTGGTGGGCTACTATAGTCCATGGGGTTGCAGAGCTGGACATGACTGAGTGCCTAACACTTTCACTTTACACATCATAATGAAAAGAAGGAATGAACGGAAACTGATGGAGTATTAAATCTCTTGTTAGCTATCCAGCCTCAATATTTTTATTGTGACTGTTTAAAAATCTTATGCATTAAGTAGCTAGAGATGAAGCACAGAATTAAAATACTTTTATCAGCTTCTGTTGATTAGATATTATTTCATAGTTCAAAAGACTGCACTTTTCTTTTTGCCTGCTAGTCTAAGTCCTACTTTTTCAACACTGCCAAATGGTCCTGCTACCATTTACTTCAAACTTAACCCAACAACGGAGTGTGATGGAAAATAATAACTACTCCTTTGCTGAGACGTTACATGTCAACTTTTCACCTAAGGCCAAATTTAATGGCTGACTTGTGAATCTTCATTTCTAGAGATTTATTATGGAAACACTGACATAACCTTTAACCAGAGCAAACAGAGCCACTCTAATAAGCAGGCAACACCAAAACTAAAAATGCACAAGGAACAGAAAGATCCTGGCAGGAATTAATCTGCCATTTTCACACATCTGCCCAAGGGAAGCATTGTAATTGCAAAATTTACTCTAAGACTGCTGAGACTCATAGTAATTATGTTTCTTTTTTTTTTTAATAGAAATAGCCACAGGTGGTAACAAATTGGGTTTTGAAACGGGGAACTGGGCATGCATTCTAACCCAAATTACTATGTAATTGTCTCAATTATTAAAAAAAAAAAATCATGGAAAACCTATTGCTCAAAATCAGAAAAAAAAAAAAAAAAGTCTCCTTAAATGTATTCCCTGTCTTGTTTCTCCCAGCTTAGTCATTTTGCTTCATTTGTTGGTATTGGCACAGCTGATGTGAGGGCCACACTGCAAGGTTACTCTTGTCAGTAACCTTATCTTGACTGGGAGTGGGATTTGTTTATTAAGATAGTTCCCTTATTTTCAGCCTTATTATCATCTAAGAATAAATACTAGCCTTCCTAGAAGGTCAGGATCTGGAAATTTATCTAATAATTATTATCCGTGCATCTGCCAACACTTAAAGTATAAGGTTATAAACTATTTTTTTTCAACCTATGTATTGTATCAAAATATTTCCTATTTTTCATATAATATCTTCTCTCAATAAATTGTCTTTATCCTACATTTAAATTCATGCATTAGCACCAATATATTTTCATTGCTCCTAAAATTACAAATGCACTTTGTGCCTATGCCATACCAAGTAAGAGTCACCTATATCTCCAAACATTTCTCATTAATCAGAAATTTCCTATTTAATCAATCAAGATTAAAGAGAATAAGGGTTGGTTTAAAACAAAAAGAAAAAACACAATTCATTAATGTTACACAAGGTCATCCAAAGCTAAAATAATAAACATAAAGCAATCAAGTGTCTTGCCTTAAAACTATGTGAAGGCAAAATTGCACAGAATCTTTAATTCTATCTTAATGGGAATGCTTGTAATGATAGATGGCTGATTTATCTTTCATTTTGCATGGTTTATATCTCCTCTTATTCATATTCTCAGTGCATTAAGTTGATTTGGGATAAACTATTTTAAAACAGATGCAAAACTGCCAAAGCAAAATAGAAATTTTGTGTCTTAAGAAGACACAGTAATAGAAGTCACCAATATCAAGCAATTTCCTGGGTTTTTGCTGATAAAACTATTGAAATCAAAACTAATTATTTTTCAAGTTGCCCAGAAATTTTTATACCTAATATTTATATAAAGATGTATAACTAAGCAATTGCCAAATTTGAAATGGAAAATATTTCCTTTTTGAAGCTAAGTCTTTTTTTTTTCTCAAAAATACTAAGGGATAACATTTTTTCTAGCAAGTTTTTCTAAGATTTTAAACATATTATTTCTCAAACATTCTAACTTCTTACTGTTACCTCATCTACTGAAATAGGGACATCAGTAAAAGTGAATTTTGGTAACCTCATACTGTGGATGGATAATCCTTCTCGTGGCAATTATAAGTGAGTTGTTTATATATATATATATATATATCAGTTCTTCATATGCAGTTGCTCTGGTGTTGTGGAAAAAGAGCAAAAATCTATCAAACATTCAGTCCTAAAATAATCTCAGTATATTCTGTTAAAAGATACTGTGTGCAAAATAAAATGAAGAGCTTTTAGCAAAGGTTTTTACTGAATTGGAGGACACTAAAATTCTAGGTATAAGTATAATTCAATCATTGCTTAACAATGATTACTGATTCAGGTAGAAATATTGTAAAAGTATACCAGTTGATGACTTATGCTTAAATTACATTTTTAAAGTTACCACCAAGTGGAGCTTAAGAAAACATACCTAAGCACCACAGTTGCTGGAAAGAAATTAGTTGAGTCATGTAAGTTAAACCTATCACTTAAAAATAAATATGCCATCAAAATAGCATTAGAAAAGTTGAGAATATAGTCATTATCCATATTATATATATCCATATTAATATAATTTACAAACATGTATCCGGTGTTTCTTGAAAACAGCATATATCTACAAAACGATTATGAATATATAGCTTTGAAAACATGAAATAGAGCTTTAATGTTCACACTTTCATATTCTACAAAGGCTGCTTCTAGTTGATAGAAGAAGTAAACAAGAAATTTTCCTTTAAATGGTCCCTTTAATATGTTTCATTAATTAAAAATCAATCAAAACTATTACAAGCCTAAAAAATAAATATTTTTCTTACAGCGTGTATTCTACCAAATAAGTTTCAAGATGATAACCATCTTTACCTTGCTTGTTTTTCATTCAACACAAATATGGTTCACGACCATTTCAGAGAATAGAAATATATAGAAAATAACTCAAATCTTTAAATATTTCATAATGTATGAAATAAAATGCATTTCTTATACCATTAAATTATTTTAATATATTCCATTCCCCTAATCAGAACAAAGTCTATTTATGTAGATTAGTTACATCTAAAGTCTAATTTATCCAACCTGTATTTATCCTTTGATCACAAAGCTTGTTAACTTAAATGGTCTTTTATTGTTATGATTCATTTTCCCATAATTATGCTGTTTAACTGCCTTATTTTTTGAATAAATATATGCAAACGTGCCAATCATATTTAGCACAGTTATGCTAGATGCTCAATGAACTGTAAGAGTCATTTCACTACAATAAAACTCCTTGGAATAGATCCAGGGCAGAGCCTACAAATACCAGTAATCAGAATGTCACTAGGATCAGAACAGACAAATAGAAATGTGCCACATGTATATCAATAGATTCTCTCAAACACTGTCTGAAACCAATTTTACAGTCTATCACTGGAAGAACACAGTGCACAAGAGTGAAAAGTGCCACCCACACTCCACAACTTGGCATCTGTATTTTGCTACATCTTTTTTTTTTTTTTGGCTTTACCTTAAAAATATTGAATTTATACTTCTGCAGTAGCAAGGACGCAATAACAGGCTTCTGCTTAGTCACAGGACAGAATGTTGATGCCATTAAGAACTTCTTTATTATAAGATAATTTATTTCAGGAGACCAAAGGATAGCAATACATCACTGTCAAAGCTAGTGGTGAAAGCTATGACTAACTGTAAAACACTGTGTGCCTTTGAAGGGAATTCTTGTCAACGTCTCCTTTGCTAAAACAGGTTGACAATAGGTTAGTGTAGGTCCAATGAAGATTTAAAAGCATTTCGTAGATGGGTGTCAGAAGTCAACACTATCTTCAAATTGATAGGCAAGATGACCATTATGTTAGTCTCTAACAAACAGACAGTCATTGGTTGAAGGAATTCAATAGGAAAAAAAAAAAACAAAAAAAAAACACCCTCTCCCTAATGACTTTACTAAAAGATGGCTTTAAGATAATGCCCAACGGGATTTATTAAACAGAAGCATCACTGAGGGGAATACATTCTGAAGCAATGACTAAAATCACAATTAGCAGGTGCATTTGTAAGAATTTACCCACTATTGAGTGTATTGCAAGACTTCTCAGCATAGGGGAGTTAAGTTTCACTTCCTAACTAGCATGAGACCAGTTCCAGTGGCTTCACCTTCCCCCTCTGGTTTCATCAGCAGGCTCCCAGCATATACTCTCACAGTGCCTCTAGACACCCCACCACACTACCTAGAGAATCAGAAAACTTGGGTTTCCTGCATTGCAGGCAGATTCTTTACCATCTGAGCCACCAGGGAAGCCCCAATCTACATAAACTCCAACCTACTGTCCACTGAAAGCCAGTTGTTCCTGAACTACTCTGGAATAACCGCCTCTATTTTAAGGAACTTCAAAATGTTTGAAGCTTGAAACAGTGAGATTATCAAGTTTAAAAATATTTTCAAGGAAAAAGCAAGGTTTGAGTTCATCCTAGAAAAGAAAACTACCTTTGAAATAAAAAAGTATAAAAATGGGCTAATATTTGTGCTTGACCTTTACGTACATTATACTGAAAACGTAAAGACATATACACATGTACATGAATACATTAATTTTTCCAGGAAGTTTGATTGTTCACATTTTCATAAATATGGGCAGAGCCAGCCTTCACTGAATTAAGGCATGTAAACCTTTATTAACCTTAAATTTTTAAAAATATTTTCTTAATTTACATCTCTTACTTATATAGATGTATTTCCACTGCATTTATTACATAAGCAGCACTAACAGTGAAAAATTTGAAACTGGAAAATAGTAGTGAAACATGATGAAGTATAAATATTATTGTTTTCAACAATATTAAATATTTATCTACAGATTTAAATATGTATATTTCTTAGTCTTTTAAGAGATAATGTTTGGGATTATTTTAAAAATAACATTTATTTTAACCTCATATAAATGTATATCTATGCATCATAAAAAAGTGAATAAAATGTACTATAAGAGCAACTTTTATAAATAAAAGTTTTTTGGTGTTCTTATTTTATTTTTTGAGTTTGACTTGATCAATATAGTGACAGGCAACAGGTAATGCTTTAGAACATGTAAATTTATTTTCTTGAATAAAAATATGTTCAAGCAGTTGAAATAGGAATTTTAGAGCATGCTTTTCTATGGCCTGATTGTACACAGCCTTAAATAGCAAGATGATGCCAAGAATAAAATCCTCCGTCCAGACTTCTATATAATAGTATTTATTGATATTACAAAATTCACTCATAGAATTCAAGAAAAATTATAGAAGTCACTCAAAGAACTTAAAATTAAAAATCATCTTACTCTTACATTTTAAAAGACTGATAAAGATGTAAGAATAAGACCTTAAAGATAATAAAGTACTATCTAGCTACTATTTTGAAAATTTTCTTGAAAACTAAAAAATATTGGTTAAAGAAACTATTACCTCATGAGCAGTTAGATCAGCTGATACTAAAAGTGAGCCTCGGGGTTCTAGTTCATATAGTAAAAATGTTATGACTTTTGTTTTTTTATTTATTATAAAATAGAGAAATGCACAGAGATTTACACTGCAGCTGAGATTTTCAAAAGCAAACACAAAACTAAGAATAAAAATAATAACATATTAAGAATGATAATAATTTGAATTTTAAACTCTTCTCCAAAGAAACTCAAACTGCTGAGCATCCACCTTAACTGCTGAGTAACTTTTAAAGTTTATTCCTACTTTATTCGTACTATTTTTAATATATAGTAAAAACAGGAAGCCAGCTTCCCTGGTGGCTCAGATGGTAAAGAATCTGCCTATAATGCAGAAGACCCAGGTTCAAACTCTGGTTTGGGAAGATCCCCTGGAGAAGGGAATGGCTACCCACTCCAGTATTCTTGCCTGGAGAATTCCATGGACAGAGGAGTCTGGTGAGCTATAATCCATGGGGTTGCAGAGTCAGACATGACGGAGTGACTAACACTTAAACTTAAAAAACAGAAAGATATGTTTTATGATTGTGTATTCATGTGAATTTGAAGTAGAACTGAAACCTACCTTTTAAACTGGACAAGATAATTCTAGAGGCATGCAGTAAGATAGGGATATTCCCTTCCTATTCAGCCCATCACAAACCCTAGAAATAGAGATGTATATCAAGTTTATGGAAATAAGTGCATGTAATTAATAAAATAGTTTCATCTTGGAATAACACTGCAAAAGATTCTTTAAAATCATGAATGGAAAAAAAGTTATTCACATACTTTGTGCTTGTTACTGAAATGCCTACCATACCAGAATACGAAGTTTTGAAAATTGTGGTCTTGAGAACTCATCTGGGCCCCAAGCCCAAATCTCTTGTATTAGAGAAGTAGCAATAAGACAGACAACAGTTAATGTTGCTAGGAAAGATGTATTTTGTCTTTCACCCTTTCATTCTAAGATACTGACTTTATTATCTGCATTATGATACTAGAGTCCTCTATGCCTCAATCTCATTTTTATATATTTGGATTGACTGAAGGTATTTTCATATGTTTAATTCACTTTTATTGAAAAGGCCATTCAGGTATATCAAAAGGATTTCCTCTTCCAGGATAAAAAGTCTAAAGTCAACCAGAATGTGAATCTTTTAAAATTGAACTGTAAAACACTGTGTAAGAATGTATTCCTTTCAAAAATTTATTTTAGTATATCTTATTCTGTTGGCTCAACATATTTTCTTCTATGACAGCATATTAAGATGACTACATTTTATGTGCTACAAAAAAAACAAAAAACAAAACTGAAAACACAGAAGTTCAAACAAAACTGGAAATTCTCCCACCAGTGAGAAGTCCCCAGCCTCCTTCCTCTTCTCAACCAGGCCATCATTGAAAACACCTGTGGAAAATTTACCCCGCTACCTAGTTATTCTTGATAAGTCACGATTAGCAGTAACTCGTGACAATTTGTAATGACCTCCACTTGATTTTAGATTCTCATACTAAACTATGAAATAATTCACATGAAAACTGCTCCGATGAAGAGTGCTTTTATAAATTTGTGTAATAATCTATTTGTCTAACTGACCACAAAATCTGTGTTCCTGTTTTATTCCAAATTACTTTTGTGGCTTTAAAGTTAATAAGATATTTCACTATAATAATATTGTATTATGATTCACACTACTGAGGATGTTTTAATCATTAGTCAATTGTTTGAACACTCTATAGATTGACTTTAAATGGGCTGAGAAACTTGAAGAAAATCTTCAATAAAATACTTTTTCACAAACCACTGTTTTTACACCAACTTACATGATTTTTTGGCATCTATTCTCAATAAAAATTCATGCTGAAAAATCTATAGATATTAATCCTAAAATTTTAGAGCCTGCAACTCACATAAAATCTTTTGAAAAATTTTAATTTGCGTTGTAACATGAGTCTTATAATCCCAAAGTTCCTAAATTCATTTCACCACCCTTTAACAGTGTATCTCAAAACAGTATGATTTTTTTTTCATTTTATACTCTGAGAATATTCTAAACAGCACCCAAGATGCTGGAAAATAAAGATAAACCAGATCCAATAGCTCCTTCTCCATCTGTATTCTGTGGATTAAAAACCTGTGGCGGATTCATTTTGATGTTTGGCAAAACTAATACAATTATGTAAAGTTTAAAAATAAAATAAAATTAAAAATAAATAAATAAATTCTTAAAAAAAAATTCTTCCTTCAGAAAGACACGGGTTTAATAGTATGTTTCCTCAGCAGGTTGTGTTTAATAAACACACATTAATAAATGAACTTGAAACAAGATATGGGATGCCTGAACACTTTAATTTGAGCTTGTCAGTTCTGCACAAAGTGTTTGCAGCACACTAGTTTAAAAAAGAAAGCAAAAAAGCAAGGTCACTGTACTCAATTTACTCTGTTCCCCATAATAGGCACTGAGAAAAACTTGACACAGTTACAAGGAAATTAACATATTAGGAACTTAAAAGGCATCCCTTATAAGACTGCAAAAACTCCCAGTGTAGAAACAATATGAGCAACTGAGCCAGGTTGGAAACCATTTCAAGAACTTAAACTTATCCTGTGTCTTTATGTTATGAAGTAAGATTCTGGAAGAAAGGGAATAGCAGGAAAACAAGGAAGTTTGCCTCCTTTGTTTTCTGTTTAAACTCTCTCTCCCCAGCGTGTGTGTGTGTGTGTGTGTGTGTGTGTGTGTGTGTGTGTGTGAGATTTGCCCTGGCTTAAGTTTTACTGCTAATGAGAGGAATCATCATCATCTGTCCCTCGGGCAATGGCCAGATTCAAGAACAGTATGGTGTAAACACTGCACAAGGACCCCTGTCCATCAAAGCCTCCTGGGTACTTCCACCCTAAACTGATCAGGAATCAGGCTTGCTGAGGATTTCACTGCACAAACTTCATTCTTATTGGACACTAAATAAGAATTCAACTCATAGTACTTGAAGAGGAAGTTTAAGCATTAACCCTCTGTGATATCTTTTTAACTGTCAATGGTAAACTATAAGAAAGTATATAACAAGTGTATTTATAGAAATTATCATAAATACCAGTTTTACACAGACTTTCATAGAAACTATAATTTTTATGGGAGAAATTTCTTGTTCAGTTTTATAGAGATCTCCAAAAATCATGATTACTAGTGTATAGCAAACATTGTAAAAAATGGGATTTAAAACTACAATGGGTACTCTGGTATTCAGTAGTGTTCAGTATGAGTCTGATTTACAAGGACATTAAAGTATTATAAGACACTGTTTTGCTGAGTTTTACTATTTGTTACACTTCTGTTTAAAATAATAAGATTATGAAATTCTACTACTCTGTTTTATAATAATAAATGTTTTTAATAATAAAAACATTACTGAGTCAAGTGTCACTAAAAGGTATTTGTTTTTCCAAAGCACAAAATTCTGAGTAAATTATTTTCATTTGCCCCAAACTAATTTTCCTCCCAAAATGTCACTTTCAGTAAACTCAATTTCAAATTGCAAGTATTGCTCATCCAGAGTAATCTTTAGCAACACACATTGATAAGCAAAAATTAAGTTTGTTTTTGTGACACAACCCAATAGTAGATAAAGAAACTAGGCAATAACTAAACACAGTACAATCAACTGCTTTTGTTAGTCTAGAGCCCATGCTGGGTCAGTTAGTTTTTTTCATATACCAATAATGTGAATCTACTATCTGATATATATTAAATATCACTTAGATATACTGAAAATATGCAGTATGCAAACTAAATGCATCCTGGAATTCTTTTTGGTACAGGTGGCTTTAGTGCAACTTTGCCTCCTGTTTTCACAGCAGAGAATGAGACCAGCCCTCTAATGTACTCTGTTCATCTCTCAATGACTTTAAGGAAACAGATCAGGAAAACCACAGGACAAAATAAATATAAACTTTTCATAGATATATATAAGTCATATCTAGAGCCTATACTTTTTCAAGTTTCTCAAAGATCTTCAGAATATAATTCACATTTCCAAGCTTAAGCTACACTAATGCACTGTCTGCAGTTTCAGCTGAAGAATTAATAAGATTTGTGCCCTTTAGAATACTTTTTAAATAGAAACACTGATTTGGGGGTGGTGGTAAAAACTGGTATTGATTCAGGCTCTGAAAATTCTTTACGGCTTGTTGGTTGATATGCTGTACTTAAGTAGTTAGCTTCTTTTAAAAAGTAATTAGCTACTTAATACTGGCGAATACATTTCTTTCTTTTGCCATCAGATTTTTTTAATGAAATACAAAAATTTTAAGTGAATTAACTGAAAAAAATGTTCTACTCTAGTAATCCTCTGTTGTGGAGAGAAATGCAGACCAGCAAAGTAAAATAAACTGTGAACACTGAACCCGGGTAACATTTTAAGACCTATAAAAAAAAATAAACGTTTAAAATGCAACAAAAGTAAGACATTTTACATCTTATAAATTTTCGACTATTCACATGGGAGGGGTTATGTGTAGACTATGCTGTGCAGGCAGTGGCCAAAGTGGAAATCCTTTTCCGTAAGTGCCCCTCTCACAGCTGCTGGCAGTGTGGCTCTTCCTGTTTCAAAGGTTTCAGGAGAGCTCCCCAAGCCAGCAAGAAAGCGAAGTCCCAGTGATGCTAAAAGTCTCCTACCTGAATTATGGACATCCGCGTGGCTGGGGTCTCGCTCGCGTTAGTCCCTTGTCCGGTAAAGCTGGTGTGGCAGCCCGCGTGGCCCTGGGGAACAGTCAGGTTGTTGGAGGCCGGTTTGAGATACATCACCTCTGACCGGGGCGAGCTGAGCGGCAGGCGCGTCTGGTAGTCGAAGTACATGGGGGAAGTGGCCAGGGAGGGGCTGCTCACCACATTCATGACGTTCATGGCGTTCCTCTCCTCCACCTCGCTCTGCACCAGCATTATATCGTTTTTGTTGATCTTCTTCTTCTTGCCCTTGCCCCCGCCCAGCTGCGGGTGGCTGTACTCGGCGATGCGGCAGTTGTAAGTGCGAATCTCCTTGTTCTCGCGCTTGCACTTAACAGCGATGGTGATCATGGCCGCTAGGAGGATGATGGAGATGGTGCTCAGGGTCACGATGAGCGGCAGCGACATGTCCCAGTGGCGCTGCTCACCGTTCACCCGGGGAACGCCCTCGGGCAAGGAGCCGCTCACCGAACGGATGATGAGCTTGGCCACCGCGGACAGGGTGGGTTTGCCGTGGTCCGTCACCTTCACGACCAGCTCCACCACTGGCGTCACGTCCTCCCAGAAGGGGTGCAGCGTGCGGATCTCGCCGCTGGATGGGTCGATTTCAAACAGGTGGTCGTCGTTCCCGTCCACGATCTCGTAGGTGAGGCGCCCGCTCTCGCCGAAATCGCTGTCGAGGGCGCGCACGGTGCTCACCAGGTAGCCCAGACCGGCGTTGCGCGGCACCTGCAGCTCGGCCGTGTCGTTCTGCAGCGTGGGCAGCACGATTACCGGAGCGTTGTCATTCACGTCTAGCACCGTCACCCTCACCGTGGCGTTGCTCTCCAAGTGCGCGGGCGCCCCGGAGTCCTTAGCAAGCACCTTGAACTCAAACGCCTTGGTCTGCTCATAGTTAAAGGAGCGCAGGGCGTAGATGGCCCCGTTGGTGGGGTTCACGGAGACGTAGGTGTAGATGGACACGTCGCCGATGTGCGAGGGCAGGATGGAATAGGACACCGTGCCGTTTTGGCCCAGGTCGGGGTCCTGGGCCAGCACCGAGCCCAGATACTCTCCTGGGATGTTGTTTTCGTGCACCTGCAGCACGTAGAGCCCCTTCGTGAAACGAGGCGGGTTGTCATTCTCGTCCAGAATCTTGACGGCGAACGACTTGGTGGAGTTGAGTGGGGGCGAGCCCCCGTCCCGCGCCACGATCGTCACGTTGTACTCGTCCTGGGTCTCGCGGTCTAGAGGGCGGTCGGTCACCACCGTGAAGAAGTTGTCGTAGTTCTCCTCCAACTTGAAGGGCACGGAGCCTCCCGGGCCGCCAAGGCCGCCGCCGCCGCCCGGCCCGCCTCCTCCCAGGACTCGGCACTGCAGCTGCCCGTTCTTGCCCGAGTCTCGGTCGGTGACCCGCACTAGGGCGATGACGGTGCCGGGCGGGGCCGCCTCGCTCAGCGCCCCCTGGCGCACGGAGACGAAACCGATGGACGGCGCGTTGTCGTTGCGGTCGATGAGCTTGACCGTGACCTTGCAGTGGGCCGGAATAGGGTTGGGACCCAGGTCTCGGGCCTGCACGTCGATCTCCAGCATCCCGTTCTCCTCATAGTCCAGGTTGCCCTTGACCCGGATCAGGCCGGTCTTAGGGTCGATGGAGAAGAGCTCCCGCACGCGGTCGGGCACGTAGCTGCTGAAAGAGTAGAGCACTTCGCCATTGGGACCCTCGTCGGCGTCGGTGGCGTTCAGATCAATGACCACGGTGCCCAGCGGGGCGTTTTCGGGCAGCTCCACCAGGTAGGAGGGCGCCTCGAAGACGGGGCTGTTGTCGTTCGAGTCAATCACCTTCACGTTGATTTGCACCGTGGCGGAGCGCGGCGGCTCGCCGCCGTCCAGGGCGGTCAGCACCAGAGTGTGATGGTTCTGCTGCTCGCGGTCTAGCGCCTTCTGGATAACCAGCTCTGGGAACTTGGAGCCGTCGCCGCGGGACTTGACGTCCAGCGCGAACAGGCCGTGGTCATCGCGCGTCAGCAGGTAGGTGCGGAGCCCGTTCTCGCCGGCGTCGGGGTCGTGTGCACTGGTGAGCGGGAAGCGGGTGCCCGGGGCCGCGTTCTCTGAGATGTCCATCTCAATCTGGTCCGAGGGGAAGGAGGGAGCGTTGTCGTTGATGTCCTGAATCTCTACCTTGATCATACAGATCTCCTTGTCATTGGCGAACACCTCGAGGGACAGCTGGCACTTGGCGTTGTGGCGGCACAGAGACTCGCGGTCAATGCGCTGCTTGGTGTAGAGGAGCCCGCTGTCCGCTTCCACGTCCAGCAGGTGCGGCGCCGAGTTCTCCAGCACCCGATAGCTGCTAGACTTGCTTCGCCCGCCACCACCGCCGCCTCGCTCTGAGGGCGGAAGCCCGGGCTGCAGTCGAGCATCCTTGCCGATGTTGCCGATCACCGTGCCGGCCCCTTGCTCCTCCGGCACTGAGTAATTCAGGTTTTTGAGCGTCAGGGCAGGAGCCCATAGGAGGAAACAGCAACAGATGGATAGATACATCCCAGACCGGCGGGGTGTTGGCAGAAGCAGCCGGACTGGAAGGGCTAGCGGATGGGTGCGCGCCAGCTTGGGGCTCCGGCGCAGCTTCCGCGCCCGACGCGAGCCACAAGTCTCTGTATCCTCTCTTCCTTCCGCTCCCGGGATGCGGCACCCGGCGGTCTCTCCTTATTCCGCTCAAGTTCCCCGAACCTGTTGATCTACAGCATCCGCACTGGGCTGGGAGCAGCGGTGCAGCGGAGCTGCAGGGACACTGAGCAAGGCGGAGGCTCCCTGCGGCTGGGGGCGAGCCCGGGGCTTTGTCTCTCCCTCCTGGACTTCGGGCGACTCAAACTTGAGCGATGAGAGCAGCGATAAGAAGGAAATCGCGTCTGGGGAGGATGGTAATGAGCTGAAGAATCCGTAGGTTTTCCTCACTCCCGCTAGGGCGCTGCAAATCCACTCCAGCTTTTTGCCTCCGGAATACTCTTCACATCGGGTGGGGGAGGGAGCTGGGAGGTGTGTCTCTAGGCAGATCAGAAAGTGAAATCCTTACTTTTTTCTCTTCTCCAGTGATGAAATTGATGGGAATGAGGAACAACGAAGAGAGAGAGAGTCAGATATATTGAAGCTTCCCCGAAGCCTTGTGAAATGTCTGCTTGCTTCGCGGGTTGGTCTGTTTTCAGGCAGTGTTTTGCTGCATTTAGAGATCTAATCTCGCATTGGCGGCCGAGGCAGCGGTGGCGGCAGACTGCATCTCCAAGCCAAGGGTGTTTCTTTCTTTATTTTTTTTTTCCTCCTTCTCTCTCTCCGTTCCGAACAGCCGAAGGGAGGGGAGAAAATGCAGCGCAAAGAACTAGTGTCCGGATTTGTAGTTTCCTCCCTCCACGAGGCTCCTCCCTCTCTTCCTCGCAAAAGGCTCTCCCCAAAGTCGAGGAAGCCACAGCCTGATCTGCGTTTGCGGTTTGAGTCTGTTGGGAGGAGGAAAATGTAGAGATGTATCTCCGCCTCTGTTGGTAGAACGCACTCTGATTTCTCTACGCTCAGCCAGTAGCCGCCGCTACCATCCCATTCTCTGCCCGCGAGCAAGGACTTCTCTCTCTGCAGTTTAATTCCAGTTTGCTTTTCTTCCCAGGCGAAAGGAAATCAACAGGCAACTCATGGTTGGATGTGCAGATTTGAAGGGGAAGGGAGAGGCGGAATAAAAAGGAAGGGGGAGCCACCCTCCCAGTCCTCGCACACACACTCTCCCTGTCTCTCGCTAGAAGGGAAACAGTCTCTGCATTCAGAGGGTTGGGCTGTCAAGTGCCTCTCTTTTCTTTCTATTCAGCATCTCCTTCCAATGGCCCTGCCTCCCAGTCCTCTTCATCTAGAAAGGAAAACCTTGGCGAGGAATAAAAGTGGTGAATATTTGAAGCGAATAAAGTGCGGGCTTTTTCTTTTTTCTTCAATTTTTTTTTTCCTATAGTAGGAGTGGGTTGGATGAAAGGAACACATCAAGGTTTGGCGTGATGCATTCTGCAGTCTCGCTCTCGCAGTCTCTCTGGGCGAGTCGCGAGGGCAGCGGACTAAGAGCTGCGGCCGCGGCGGTTCAGCCGGGGCACCCGCCCCGGGGAGCTACCGCCCAGGGGATGCTAGGCACGGGTCTGTCTACACATTATCTCGGATTCTCGAGGCGCCTCGACAAACGGGAATGACACATCCAGAAATGCAGGTGTTCCGATCTGCCGGATGAGTCAGAAAGAGCGGAACGAATCGAATTCACTCTCGCCTCATGGTCCTCCCTTCACAGACATTAGTTGTGGCTTCTTCCTAACGCTTTCTCTGACTCACTCTACAGAAAGAAAAGCCAGATTCATGTTTTGGGGAAAAAAAAAGAAAAAGCGAGAGAAAGGCAGGGAGGGGAGGAGGGAGGTGAAGCTGAATCCAGCAGCACTTTTACTCTACCTCTTTCTGCCGGAGTCCGAGGCTCTGGAAAGCAAGGCGTCTGTTTTGCTAGGTGTTTTTATTTTAAAAATAAAGGCGTAAAGGAACCCCCAAATCTTTCAATCTTGGGTGAGAAAAAAAGAGAAAAAAAATCTGGATTAGAGAGACTGTTCACAGCTTAGCTCCGCATCACAGTTCACGATTTTCCTGTCAGTGTTTTCTATTCACAAAGTCCAGGACTGGTGTGCGTAGTTAATTGTGCAGTCCGTTGTGGAGGCTTTTTTTTTTTTTCCTCCTTTTCTGTCACGGGTGGTCTCTTTCAATCTGGTGCCTGACAGGATCAGCTCACAGCCTGGGAAAGACGTGCGGATTTCAAAGCAAATAAATCCATGTCCGCAGGCACAGCACCGATGGAAAGGAAAGGTAAAAATTCAACAGTTGGAGCGGCGTCCCCCCGGCCGCCCTCCGCTGCCGCAACCGCCAGGCTCTCAGTCCCCGCTCTCTCCCCAGCGCCTCTCGCTGACTGACTCTATTCACCTCACGCCGCCGCTTAAACATTGATACTGATTCCCCGCCAGCCAATAAGCGCGAGGCGCCAGGCCCGGCCTCCTCTGCCCGCGTCCAATGGGAGCGCCGGACAGGCGACTGGGGCGGGGCCTGTGGCCCCGGCGCCTCAGAGCCATTGATCAGAGCCGCGAGACGGGGCCCGGCCGTGCTGGCCCAGCCCCGCGCTCGCTGCGGCGGGGGGCGCCCCGGGCCTCGCCGCAGGGTCCCCCGAGTCTTAAACTGCCGGGAGAAACGCCTCCTCCGTCTTCCTCTGGAAAAAAAGAGAATCTGAAAAAAAAAAGTTTGACAGCAATTTATTTATTGTTTTATCCGATGTACGCGGAACCCGGAATCGCAGAGTGCTTGCAGAATAAGATAGCTGCGGTCTTCCTGTTGGGCTTCTGCTCTCTCTCTCTCTCTCTCTCTCTCTCTCTCTCTGTCTCTCTCTCTCTCTCTCTCTCTCACACACACACACACACACACACACACGAACGCACGCACCGTACATTCACCCATACCAAGGGAGGCGTAGATCTTCCGGCTGCGCGTGTACCCATCTAAATGAGGTGCAGAGGGGTGTGTACTTGTTTCTCAGGCAGGGTGTGTGTGTTGTGTATTTCAGTGTGTGTGTAAATGCGAGGGTGCTGGCGCGCCCGCTTCTGCGCGCGCCGCTGCAAACAAACCTCGAGCAACAGCAATCAATATGTAACTTTCTGCATCCTCAGAAATATCAGCGGTCCCCAGGTACCCTGGCAAGGAAAGTCACTTGATTATGAAAGTGCTTCAGAAGAAAAGCAGAACGAAAGAGAGGCCATGTCTCCCCAGAGGAAAAAGCGCCTCTCCTTTAAGGAGAAAGGCTCACGGGCAATTCAAGCCTGGAGCTTGTTAAAACCCAAATCTGGCTAAATAATACTTAGAGCTTTACCCTTTTCAGTAGCCAGCATCTCAACCCAGATTCAAAGTAAAGCGGACATCCATATACTCACGCATAATAATTTTCAAGGTATTCTGTTTACCGTGATCGTGTTATTGAAGTTCCATGTGGAAATTTGAATGCTGTATCCTTAAGACCAAGTAGGTGTTGATGACCGTATTTGCCAAAGAAACTGAAACATAAACATGAAGACAGATCAGTGGGAAATCTGGTAAGATTCGTACTTTGTAAGTAACACCACCACCACCACCACCACCACCACCACCACCACTACACACACACACACATGCATAAACAAACACACACACAAATACACTCCTGATTCATCTACTTTTTCTACAGCTTTACTTCCTAATCTCAGAGATTCTTTCTCCCCAAACTATTATCACAAACATCCATAAGGGAGGACTTCTTTGTTCATGATCCAGTCATTCTGGGAAAGAGTTAAGAATGCAAAAGAAAATTGAAGTATTGAAATAGAAAAGGTGAGTGTTTTGATTGCTAAAGTATTGATCACAATTCATAAATACTAAAGTAAAGTTGCCATTTATAAATTGTGAATGACTAACACACAAGTCTGTAACATGAATCATTCAAGATTCAAAGAAATCAAATCCAGACCAATTACAAGAAAGTTCTGATGACTGTTTTTGGGATAATTGCTTAAAGATTCAGGTAAAGGAGCTATTATTTCTCAGAAGATTCAATGAGATAACCTATAGTATGAATTTGCAGATGATTGGATCCAAAGTTCACCAGTTCTTTAAAAGACTATCTTTAAGAGTTTAAACATGCAAAAAGGAATTCTTTACAGCCAGTCCTTCAAATCCTAAAATGTTTGTCATGCACATTCGTTTGCTAGACAGGAGAGCTAGAGCTTTGTTGAAAGCTAGGTTATTTTGCGAAGTGGGTGCCTAACCACACTGCCCTGTGAAACATTTCTCAAGCAGGGGTTAGTACCTCTATCCTAACGTGTGTGTCTTGAAACCTGAGGTGTAGAGGCTTTAAAAGCAGCCACTAACTTACGTCAAGAGTAGAGGTTACACATTCCTTTATTAATCATTACTTTTTTAAAATATGAAAAATCTGTTTTTTTTTTTTTTTTTTTTGCATTGCTTACTCATTCAAGGAAACTCATGAAATATTCTTACTTGAGGTTTACAATAAAGCAAACACAAGAGAATGAAAAACTTCCTAGGAAATGGTAATATGATTTATTGATTATTCTTAATTTGATGTTTTATTATCCAAATGAGGGGAAACCCACAATGTCTCAGAAAGACCAGCACATCCTCATGGACACCAATTTGCCCATCACCCCTCCAGAGTAATTGTATCACACCTCCCCCTAGTGTATGGAAAGAGAACTACCATGCTTATGGTGACTACCCCAGGGTTTTAGTCAAGGGTAGCAAAACAAAACTACTGCGTATCAGGTATCTTCTTTTTGTTTTAGTTGCTAAGTTCTTTACCGCTGAGCCACTAGGGGAGCCCTTAAGTCTAATCTTTGTCTCATCGCTATTTCATTTTTATAGGAAATTGAATCAAATGATATTTCCCATTGTTTGACTTCCCTTTAACCAGATACAATTTTTAAAACTATGAGTGAGTGAAGTCGCTCCGTCGTGTCCGACTCTTTGCGACCCGGTGGACTGTAGCCCAACCAGGCTCCTCCGTCCATGGGGATTCTCCAGGCAAGAATACTCGACTGGGTTGCCATTTCCTCTCCTAATTTGTAACACAAATTCTATTTTTCTTAAACCTTTTTTTTTTTTCTGTTTTGAATATCGTTTTGAATAATTTCTTTTTAACTATTCTTAAAATATTGAGTTCAATTTAAACAAAAATAGATTATGTAAGTATTGTTAACATTTCAAAGATCCTATTGGTTTTTATACCATAGGAGGCTATGAACATATGAGATTTAATAAGAAATCCAGAGGATTATAAAGTTGAGCATAACTCATGATATCTAGAATCTCATATTTCTCAAGAAAAGACTGGTTGATAATCATGATTTGAAATTACAATTGATAGTCTTAACCTTAAATCAAAATCATATTATTCTTTTGTTGTTGTTTAATCCTTAAGTCATGTCTGACTCTTTTGTGACCCCGTGGACTGTATAGCCCGCCAGGCTCCTCTATCCATGGATTTTTCCTGGCAAGACTACTGGAGTGGGTTGCCATTTCCTTCTCCAGGGTATCTTCCTGACCCAGGGATCGAACCTGCATCTTCTTCATTGCAGGCTGATTCCTTACTGCTGAGCCACCGGGGAAGCCCCATGTACTCTTCTTTTATTATCACATATATTGAACATCCAAAGTTTTTGTGTGATTCAAACAAAATATATATGCATGATGCCTCATTAAGAAAGAGTACTGAGAAATACTCACATAGACATAGCATTATTTAATTAATAAGATAATGTATTGTAGGTGAGTTTTAAAATAAATTGATTAGGTTGGAAAGCTTCAAACAAATATTAAGGTCTATTTTTATAGGCTGATAAAGGGTGATTAATACTGCTATGTTAAATCAATAATTAAATATCATTATTCATGATTTTTAATTACAAAAGATATTTAATTTTGCCTCCAAGAGACTCTTTAATGTTTATATTGACTAGCTATAGCTATAGTTCCAAGAGTTTATGCATGTTGTCAAAATGGCAGCAATTATAAAATTCTTCCAAAACTTGTCCTATTTGCTTCATTCTTGAATTCAATAAAATACAGTTCTTAAGAGAAATCTTTGCTGCTGATATTTTCAAATGTTTATATGACTGAAAAATTCTCTTCCCACTATTTCCTTTTCTGCCATTTTTACCATTATTTCATTACCTGATTTCATATATTTTTATTTAACAGAGAATTTTCAAAAATGACTTTAATAGCTAAACTGTTTTAGATTTAACAAGTATCAAAAATTTCCATATCATATTTAAATTTACAAGTGAATTTTTTATTTATAACTAGCTCCAGTTCCCATTGTCTGTTAGACATACTTGAGGTTCACCTCTACATACAGCCATTGATCAATTGCTAACTTTTAATCAAAGCTTCCCCTTTTAATAAATAACAAATTTATCCTACTAGAATAACAATGACTAAAACATCTTTCTCCTTTATGAATGTGAATAAAGATAAGTAAAATATGATTTTAATAAAATAATACATATTAAGTATAATTTTTAAGTTTCAAGAGAAACATTTTATAATTAAAACAGTTTGATTACTAAATTGCTCCTCTATAATAAATTAGAAAACAGTAAAGCATATCTATAAACAGTATGATAAATTGAATGTTAACTTTTTTCTCATTTTAATTAAAATGATTAAATCTTGCTATAAAAAATTTGTCAGGAAATGATATATATTGAATCCATTCTATATGATATGTATGTTATGTTACAATATAATATAGTCACATACAGTACCCTTCTCTTGTACACAGAAAGTAAGTTCCCAAAGAGCAGTCAAATTAAAATTACAGGATTAACCTTACAAAAACTTGGAATTTCTAGTAATTTGAAATTCACACAATAATAAAGTAAATTTCCAACTGGTGCTACATATTTTATATACATATATGCATTATTTTATATACATATAAATCAGAAGTGGACATTCATAAATTAGTCACCAGTGATCAACTTTTGAATACATTTTAGTCTGTTTATTTTAAAATATTGAGACTTAAATTTAAGAGGTAATTAAACTTTTTATATATAAGTTTTACAGTTGCAAACTATTTGAAGTGGTTTTAACAAAATGTGTGCATGTACTTGTGTGTAGAATACCTGAGAGAGAGCTCATACAGAAAATAGGAATCATCACCCTAATATGTTACAGTGTGTCTAATGTATTAATTAACATACATTAAAAAGGGGAGTTGGATTACATTGTGTAAAATGTAAGTGTGAGAAAAGTTATCTTGAACTTCATAAATTTCTAATGGCATTATTTAGATCTTCTTATGCCTTAGCCAGAAATAAGAGTTCAGTTAATTGTGAAACCGCCACTCTCCTGCCCCATAAGAAATTGCATGCTAGCTCCCCCTTGTGGCCACGTTGACTATAAAAAAGACAGGCATTTGTTTAGGAAATTCCCTGCGTTAAAGAATATAGATTTCTTCAATCATTCTTTGTATACTAGTTTTCAAAACAAATAAAAAGTTTTTGAATGAAAAGGTTAATTTACAGATGTAACTGATGATTTGTTAAGATAAAATGACTGAAGCTGGAAACAAAAATAATGATTTCATGAATGGTTCAACAATCCCATGCTAAGTTAAGCATGTTAGGACAATTTTAAACCTTATAGTTAAGCATGTCAGGAGAATTCTAAAACTGAGAGACCAGCCCTTGGAGGGAACCAGAGCAATTTGATTCAGTAGGTGGCACTCTTTCCTCAGAGTCAGTTTTGCTATGATGACCTGAAATGATGTTTCAAAAAGCTATGTCATTGGAGGTCCTGCCTTTCAGGTAAGGCAAAACCCAAAAGCTTATAATCACTTATTATTAATAACAGGTCAGATGTTTTTTTCCATTATTCTGAAGTATTTAAACATCCTTTCGTATAGCTATCGCACAGAGATCAATGAAAAGAATAGAATATATAAGAAGTACACTGAGCTCTTCAGAAAGCAAATAAGTACTCTACAAATCCTCTGCATTTTATTTATCATCATAATCATTAACCCTCCCAAGTCTCAGTGACAAGGTCTTACTTGAATAATTATGTCCTACTTATGTAAATTCCTCTTTTCAGTGAGCTAAACATATTATTTCCTCTTATCTTTTAAAAATTCGGAGCAGTTCAATTCAAAACCAAGCACTGTTAAACAGCTATTGTCTGTCACCCTGGAAATAGCAGACTTTTGTTTTAGGTAGAGAAACTTTGTTTAGCTTTTCCCTTCTAAATGTACACAAACAAGTACACATCTAATAACATTACTTCTGCTCTCAAGTGATGAAGTGATGTTTTTTAAATCATGTTAAATGTTAAATAAATGGAATCACTGGAATGAATCATCTTTAAAAATACTATGGCTGGATGGATTTTTAGAGCTGCTGAAACCTAATTTCTAACATCAGCATCTCAGAGAGTGTCCACATCTTTCCAAGTCAGTGTTAACTGTTTCTAGAAAAGATGAGAGAAAAAAGGCCATGGTCACTTATAAATTACCAATACTAAAACAGAAATATAATGACGTATTGTATTTTAATTAAATACTGAAAAACTTAAATCCAACTTTGGTGGTAAAAGAGCAATGTGTCTTTATTTCTCACAAAAATTAGTTACTGCAGTGTAAGTTTGATATGTGACAACCATAAATATAATATTAAACAAAAGAAATTTTAAGGCTTGTGTACTTGTTTAAATATTGGCCTGCTCAACTTCGAAAATGGACAAATTAAATCCCGAAATGTATTGGCTATATTAAGTAGATGAGTTAGGATTATCTTTGTTTTTATTCTAAATGATTTGATTGAGGCATATGAACCAGAGGAAAGCATAAAAAAGAATTTAAAATTATTGCATTGTTCAGTCATTTATACAAATATCAATGAACAATATTCTGAAAGTATATCAATAACATATAGTTTTAATTAAACTCTTTCGTGACAAGGATCCTTTTGAGAATCTGCTAAATGCTGCAGAACCCCTTTCCAATAAATCTGATGGTGATCTATAAATTCAGTTTGTACAAATATTTTCACAATACTTTTAGGAATTGTATATACTTCATTAGCATACTGACTGTGTACAAATATTGAAATAACTCTTTTAGAAGATGTTACAAAAGCAGCTTTGCTCTGCTAATATTAAAATTTTAAGAGAAATGAGAGGAATTTGTGTGATGCACTGCACTTTATGAGATATATTTTAATAATTGAAAAATCAGTTTTTTAAAAGAAAAAGCTTCCTGTACTTTGATCAGAAACCTCACATACAGTGGAAAGCTTAATTGATTGTAACTATTGTGCTACAAAGGATCCTCACAAGCGGCAAGGAAGTAAAAGATTACCCAGGGAGCAGCCTCTTCATTTTAGTACTCAGGTTTAGCAGCCAAAAGACCGTTGAGATATAGAAATCTTCCTCACTCTGACCGCTGAAAGATGGACATATA
The DNA here is from genome assembly GCF_019923935.1 of Bubalus bubalis. Lineage (NCBI taxonomy): Eukaryota > Metazoa > Chordata > Mammalia > Artiodactyla > Bovidae > Bubalus > Bubalus bubalis. Next base: position 84,143,592 of record NC_059169.1, on the reverse strand, counting down.
ATTCTGCCTAGTTAGATATAAAGGGCCCTGTTACTGTGAACAGACAAAAGCAATTGGAGAAGGACATACTCATGGTGAGGATTTAAATGTTTATTTTATGACTCAGCCATTTCAACAAATATGAATTAGCAATATGCTAAAAGTGGTCACTAGATTGTTAAGTTATGGACCTTTTCAGGAATTTGCTGAATGCTTTAGAACCAATTTCCAACACATTTCATATAAAAACATACATAGAAAATAGTACATAGTTTGTAAGGGAGCATTTATAAAGATGCAACCCGTAGAATTCCTTGTGCTCCATGGACTCCAGATTAGAAGACTCTTGAGCACTGTGGACAGTATAGTGTATCCCTCCAAGTTGTTTCAGTCAAGACTGAAAGCATTTGAGAAAAGAAAGTCAAAGTACTTTGAGATACATGCATACATTCAGAGGGGGAAATATTTCTGATTAATCCAAGTCTAAAATTTTGTTTAATTGGAAGTATTAGTTTCAAAGTGAATTGATGACATGTGTGGATGTCACCTATTCCTCCCTTGCCTCAAATCTTGCTAAATTATGATTGACAATATCATCAGAAAAATAAGGGAAAAATAAAAGTGTGCATCTTGTGAAAAAGGCAACAATGACATAATTGAATAACAAAGAATGTTTTGTGGATACAGTTGAGATGGAACTAGATGGAAGGAAACTTCTGAAATCTTAGCTTCCCAGAGTCACTTACCTGGGTGTAAGAGGCAGAGATTTGGAAAAATATAAATATCATGCCCACTGGAGAGAAAAAGCTGAAAGAGCAGGTGGTGGGGAGAGAGTGGTTGCATATTTTATCAGTAGTTCTGAGAATTGCAGCAGATGACTGAGCCTTTGCTTTTGTCTGGATCTGATCAAAATCCGCACAGTCTCTTAGGGAGCTGTCTACCTGTCTTTACTCTCTGTGAAGATCAACCAGGTAAATGTATCATTCTTAAAGATAGGTGCAGAGGGGAGTTTCAGAACCACATTCAGGAAGCATATATTCTCTTGTGAAGTGGAATTAATGCAGAAAGTCTTTCCAAAATTTTGGTTCATATTCTCAAAAATATTTTTGGTTATAGTGAATCCAAGATATTTGAAGAAGAAGCCATGTAAAGGAAATAGTACAACATTTGAAAAGTCATGACTGCAATTTGTAAAACTACAGTAGGTTCGGTCAACAGCAGAAAGAATACTGGAAAAAAAAAAAGTACAGAACTATATGAAAAACATCAGCTTTTTTTTCTTTTTTTTTTTTTCTGTAACTCAGAGGAAAGAAGCCAATGTAGAGAAATTAACTCAGAGAAAAAACAAATACAATGACAGGTGAAGGGTATCCATTAACAAAACACAATAGTAAATAACAGAAATTGTAAAAGAGATAAAGAATAGAATGGGAAAATGAGGAAGATCAATAACCTTGAAAATATGAGGGAAAAGGTTTTGGGGCTAAACAAATAACCAGTTTTATTAATTGAAATGTTTTATTGACTACCAGGTGAACTGTAAAAGTCAAGTCAGAAATAGTCCTTTAATTTTTGAATTTCAAAGATGGTAAGAATTATTGTTGTGTTATCTCCAAGTGATGCCCCTCAGTGCAGCTCTGTGTGGGCTCCACCCTGTGGGCAGAGGGAGCAAATGAGCAGCAGTTGCTACATTTGTTCAAGTCCCAAGCCCACTGGTCCCAGGGGTGGGTTTCTACCATGTAGGATAAGTGACATTTTCAGAGAGCAAGCTGATGGGAGGAGGAGCAAGACAACATGGAAGTTGAATTCCTTGACCCGTAGGCAAATATCAGAGCTAAACCATAGTAGAAAACAGAGCTCTACATTATCCCAGAAGCTCCTTAGCATTTGGACTCAATTTAAGATTTTTATAACTAATGCACATTTCTCCTCTCATGACTGCCTTTATTACGTAGACTCATTCTACATTCCTCCCTGTAGCCAGCCAATGACATTTCAGTCTTAAATAAACCTTGACTCCATATACTCAGAGTCCTACCTTCTCTTTTCTTTTCTCCTGTATTAGAGTAAAAGTGCAATGTCCACAGTTATGCACATTTCTTCTCCCTATTTTGTTTCTCTTTATTTGAGGTTAGCTGAACAATTTGTTTCCTGATTTTACCAAATGATTTTTTTTTAATTATTTCTAGTAACTAACTTTAGTGCATTTTTTTTTCTCCTACAAGATAGATTTTTCTTCTAAATTTCTCATCCTAACAATACTACACATTTAATACAGAACTGGCTCCTTCAAATCAAGAAAAATGGAATCATCACATGAGACCAAAAAAAAGAAAAAAAAAAAAAAAAAACACCTGTACAAGTGACACACATGCAGAAATATAATTCATTCACCGATTTAGTAAAGGAGATGTACATTTTAGGTCCTGGAATTATAATAGTTAACAACGCAGACAAGAAAATTCGTCTGTCTGTGATTCAGTATTATTGGCCAAATTCACATCTATGTGACCAGAAGAATGAGATTTCCGCTTTTCGGCCAGGAGTCTCCCTCAGTCCCCTAAGACTGTCGGCATCACTCGTCACATTGTCCTCTCCATCTTCAAAGCAGCAGAGCCCGTTTCTTCTCAGGCTTTGAACCTCTCCGACTTCCCTATCTGTACATCTCTTTGCCTCCAACTGGAGAAAATCCTCTGCTTCTAAGGGTTCATGCTGTTAGATTTAGTCCACTCAAATAACTCAGGCAATCTCCCCAAATGGAAGTCTGTAACCTTATTTATGGGCCTCCCTGATGGCTCAGACGGTAAACAATCCGTCTACAATGCAGGAGACCAGGGTTCGATCATTGGGTCTGGAAGATCCCCTGGAGAAGGGAATGTCAACCCATTCCAGTATTCTTGCCTGGAGAATTCCATGGACAGAGGAGCCTGGCGGGCTACAGTCCAAAGGGTTGCAAAGAGTCAGACACAACGGAGCAACTAAGCACAACCTTATTTACACCAGTGAAGTCCCCCTTTCCATATGCTGCAACATATTTGCAGAATCCAGGGATTAGAATGTGGACATCTTTGGGAGGGGCATTTTGCCACAGGGCTTTACACAAAGAGGTTGGATAAATAAGTTACAGAACAGCTGTATGTTAGCATTCTACTCCAAAGTTAATATAAGAAAAAGTAATGAAATGCAACAGCTCAGAAATTTACATTAAACAGCATTTAATAAAGCAGTATATACAATATTACAACTTTCTCAAAACTTGTATATACATTAGTTCAGTTCAGTGGCTCAGTCGTGTCCGACTCGTTGCGACCCCATGAATCACAGCAAGCCAGGCCTCCCTGTCCATCACCAATGATCAACTCAGGGGTCAAGAATCTGCAGGAGACAAGAGTTTGGTTCTTGGGTTAGGAAGATCCCCTGGAGGAGAGTATGGCAACCCACTCCGGCATTCTAACCTGGAGAATCCCATGGATGGAGAAGTCTGGTGGGCTATAGTCCATAGGGTGGCAAAGAGTCAGACAAAACTGAAGTGACTGAGCATGTACCCTTGTTCATATAAGCAATGTTAATTACCATGTTTGCTTTTGTTCTTCTCACCTGACAAGTCTTTTCCTTGCATAAATGATTCAGTTTCCTGAAACACTAGAATTCTACAGGAAACAACTGACTGCTAGTAATTACTATCTCTTGTTTTCTATTGTTGCATTCATCATAAATAATTTTTTCTCTAAGTAGAAAAGCAGCATCCTTGGGGTAGGCTCTTGACTAATATTCTGTTTTATTTTAGTGCATTGTTGGGAAACCAGTCAATGTTAAAGAGAAGAATTAATATATATGAACATGAAATAAGAACCCTTGATTTGGTATACTGTAACATAAGATTTCAAAGTGAAAAAACATCAATACTTTTCACTGTTATTTATGTAGCTTAAGTTTTCAAATAAGGCATCCTACTTTCTATAACTTAATATTGCTATTTGTGTAAGGTCCAAGATTTGATAGATTTCTTTTAATGAATCAATTAGATGAGTGCCACATTAATAAATTATTTTTCTTAAAAAAGTGAGAATTAAATCATTAATATCCAGTTATCTGCATTTCATTCTTGTTGAATACACTTATTCATCTTGTTGGGCTTAAGGTATTTATGACACAAGAATTAAACAACAATAATTACTTGATGTGGTCTTAGTGAGCATTTTCAACAAAAGCTGTAATCAATAAATTTATTCAGCAAAACACTCATTCATAAATATAACCATATTTAATAATAAATTACACAGAGTCATTGGCAGTCTTAACTGTGCCTAAAAGTTTCTAACAGCATTGGTGTGGGGTCGGGTGAACTGTTCAGCATAGACTGCTTCACTAATGATATTGAAAATGTTACTGGGAGACTAGTTTCATCTGGTCCAGTAAGCAAATCAGTTAACTTCTCAGAGACTAAATTTTATCATCTCAGAAATACTAATAAAGTATCTGATGTTCCTTCTTCCAAAATTTTTGGGGACCAGATATTTGATATTCTGTTAAAAATACAGAATTGTATTTTTAAAATTTATTATTATTTTGTATAACAGTATAGTTGGGGTCGCACAGAGTCGGACACGACTGAAGCGACTTAGCAGCAGCAGCAGAGTTGATTTAACAATATTGTATTAGTTTCAGGTGTACAGTAAAGTGCCTCAGTTATACATCTTCATGTATCTATTCTTTTTCAAATTATTTTCCCAGTTGTTACATAGTATTGAGCAGAGCTCCATGTATTATGCAGTAGGCCCTTGTTGGCCATACCAATGTGTAAATGTCAGTCTCAAATTCATTCACTATCCCTGAGCTTTAAGCCAGATTTTTCACTCTCCACTTTCACTTTTATCAAGAAGCTTTCTAGTTCCTCTTCACTTTCTGCCATAAGGGTGGTGTCATCTGCATATCTGAGGTTATTGATATTTCTCCTGGCAATCTTAATTCCAGCTTGTGTTTCTTCCAGTCCAGCATTTCTCATGATGTACTCTGCATATAAGTTAAATAAGCAGGGTGACAATATACAGCCTTGATGTACTCCTTTTCCTATTTGGAACCAGTCTGTTGTTTCATGTCCAGTTCTAACTGTTGCTTCCTGACCTGCATACAGATTTCTCAAGAGGCAGGTCAGGTGGTCTGGTATTCCCATCTCTTTCAGAATTTTTCACTGTTTATTGTGATCCACAGTCAAAGGCATTGGCATAGTCAATAAAGCAGAAATAGATGTTTTTCTGGAACTCTCTTGTTTTTTCGATGATCCAGCGGATGTTGGCAATTTGATCTCTGGTTCCTCTGCCTTTTCTAAAACCAGCTTGAACATCTGGAAGTTCACAGTTCACGTATTGCTGAAGCCTGGCTTGGAGAATTTTGAGCATTACTTTACTAGCATGTGAGATGAGTGCAATTGTGCGGTAACTCAATATAACAATCTCTAAATCCACCCGTGTCACTGAACATGGCGTTATTTCATTCTTTTTAATGGCTGTGTAATATTCCATTGTGTATATATGCTCTTTTGTGTTGTGCTCAGTGTCTTCAGTCATGTCTGACTCTGCAACCTCTGGACTGTAGCCGCCAGACTCCTCTGTCCATGGGATTCTCCAGGCAAGAGTATTGGATTGGGTTGCCATGTCTTCCTCCAGGGGATCTTCCCAACCCAGGAATCACACCTGTATCTCCAGCATCTCCCACATTGCAGTCAGAGTCTTTAACCACTGAGCCACCGGGGAAGCCCTGAATATGTACTATATCTTCTTTATTTATTCTCTGTCAATGGACATTTAGGTTGCTTCCACATCTTGGCTACTGTAAGCAGTGCTGCAATGAACACTGGAGTGCATGTATCCTTTTAGACCATGCTTTTCTCTCTGACTATATGCCCAGAAGTCAGATTGCAGGATCATACGTAGCTCTACTTTTAGTTTCTTGAGGAACTTCCATATTGTTTTCCATAGTGGTGTCACCAATTTACATTCCCACCAACCATATAAAAGGGTTCTCTTCTCCCCACACCCTCTCTAGCATTTAATGTTTGTAGATTTTTTGATTATAGCCATTCTGACTGGTGTAAGGTAATATCTGACTGCAGTTTTGATTTGTAATTCTCTAATAATTAACAATGCTGAACATCTTTTCATGTGCTTCTTAGCCATCTGTATTCTTCTTTGAAGAAATGTCTATTTAGGTCTTCTGCCCATCTTTTAATTTTAATTGTTTCTTTTGGTGATATAGAGCTGCATGAGCTGTTTGTAAATTCTGGAGACTAATCCTTGTTAGTCACGACATTTGCAAAGACTTTCTCCCATTTGGTGGGCTGTTTTTTAGTTTTGTTGGTGTTTTGTTTAATTGTGCAAAAGCTTTTGAGTTGAATCAGTTCCCATTTATTTCCATTACTCTAGGAGCCCGATTGAAAAAGATATTGTTGTTATTTATGTCAAAGAGAGTTCTGCCTCTGTTTTCCTCTAAAAGTTTTATAGTATCTGGTCTTCTAGTTAGGTCTTTAATTCATTTTGAGCTCATTTTTGTGTGTATGGTGTTAAAGAATGTTCTAATTTCATTTTTATGTGTAGCTGTCCAGTTTCCCCAGCACTATTTGTTGAAGAGACTGTCTTTCCTCCATTTTATAGTCTTTATTACTTTGTCATAGGTTAATTGACCATAGGTATGTGAGTTTATTTCTGGGCTTTTGGTCCTGTTTCATTGTTCTATATTTCTATTTTTGTGCCAGTGCCATACTGTTTTGATTACTATAGCTTTGTAATATAGTCTGAAATCTGTGAGCCTGATTTCTCCAGCTCCATTTTCTTTCTCAATTGCTTTGATTATTCAGAGTCTTTTGTGCCTTCATACACATTTTAAGATTTTTTTGTTCTAGTTTTGTGAAAAATGCCATTGGAAATTTGATAGGGATGGCATTGAGTCTGTACCTAAGATTGCCTTATATAGTAGTTATTTTGACAGTATTTATTCTTCCAATCCAAGAACATATCTTTCCATCTGTTTATGTTGTCTTTGATTTCCTTCATCACCATGCCTTTGAAAGCTTTATTTCTAGGTTTTTTTTGTTTGTTTGTTTGTTTTGTTTTTTGATGTGATGGTAAATGGGGTTGTTTCTTATACTTATCTTTTGATCTTTTGTTGTGAGTATAGAAATCCAATAGATTTCTGTGTATTAATTTTGTAACTTGAAACTATCAAATTCATTGATGAGCCCTAGTGGTGTTTTGGTAACACCTTTAGGATTTTTGATGTATAGTATGTTATCTGAAAACAGTGACAGTTTAACTTCTTCTTTTCCAATTTGGATTCCTACTATTTATTTTTCATTTCTGATTGCCATAGCTAGGAATTCCAAAACTATGTTGAATAAGTAATAACAGTGGACATCCTTGATTTGTTCCTGATCTTAGAGGAATTGCTTTTGGCTTTTCACTGTTAAGTATGTTAGCTGTATGCTTGTTGTATATGGCCTTTATTATGTTGAGATATGTTCCCTCTCAGAGAAGGCAATGGCACCCCACTCCAGTACTCTTGCCTGGAAAATCCCATGGACAGAGGAGCCTCATGGGCTGCAGTCCATGGGGTTGCTAAGAGTAGGTTGAGACTGAGCAACTTCACTTTCACTTTTCACTTTCATGCATTGGAGAAGGAAATGGCAACCCGTTCCAGTGCTCATGCCTGGAGAATCCCAGGGACGGGGGAGCCTGGTGGGCTGCCGTCTATGGAGTCACACAGAGTCGGACACAACTGAAGCGACTTAGCAGCAGTAGCAGCATGTTCCCTCTATGCCCAATCTGGAGAGCTTTGCTCATAAATGGGTATTGAACTTTGTAAAAATCTTTTTCTGCATCTGTTGAGATCATCATATGATTTTTATTGTTTAATTTGTTTATGTGATGTATCACATTGATTGATTTCCAGATATTAAAAATCCTTGCATCACTGGGATAAATCCTACTTTATCATGGTGTATAATCATGGTATATGATGGATTAGGATTGCCAATATTTTGTTGAGGATTTTGTGTCTCTGTCCATCAGTGTTATTGGACTGTAATTTTCTTTTTTTGTGGTATCTTTGTCTGGTTTGAGTATAGGGTAATGTTGGCCTCATAGAATGATTGTGGGAGTGTTTCTTTCTCTGAAATCATTTGGAACAGTTTAAAGTGGATAGGTGTTGGTTCTTCTCTAAATATTTGATATAATTCACCTGTGAAGACATCTGCTCCTAGACTTCTGGTTTTGACAATTTTCTAATCATGGTTTTGGCTTCAGTACTTGTGACTGATCTGTGCTTTTTTTTTTTTTTTTTCCTATTTCTTCCTAGTTCTTTCTAAGAATTTGTCCATTTCTTCCAAGTTTTCCATTTTATTGGCATACAGTTGCTTGTAATAATCTAGAATTGTATTTGTTTATAATTACTAATTTTCTGATCATCCTACAGGTCATTTGTTCTCAAGTGCTCCAAATGTTTAGAAATGTGCTTTCTAGGTCAATATTTTATTAGATTACTACTAAATATTTTACATATTTGAAAGTAACTGGCTTTTGATTTATGATTATCTGTAGAGAGCTAAGTAGGTCACAGTCTTACTTTTGGTTACTTTTTCATTGTTTGCTCCTGCATGTGTAGAAGCATAAACACAACTGTAAAGAGCACAGATAAGCTCTCAAAATGTTACATGGCATTTTACCCAAACATCTGTCAAGTAAAAGGTTAGAATTTTCACTTTGAGAAGAAAAACATACACCAATTAGCAACAATATTCTGCTGCCTATTGCATGACTCTTTCTGGGGGGTGGGGATTGACGTGTTTCTTGATTATATAGAGGGCATTTCTACATGGGGCTTTCTTTGCTGAATATCTGCAAGTTGATTCAAAAGATAACTTTTACATATTGTTTTAACATTTAGCACATAGACATTTATCTTCAGCATGCAATTTGCACTATATATTGGACATGTTATCAAAAATTATCAGATTAATTAATAATAACCTTACATATTCCAAAACACTAGTGAATACAATTTTTTTTTCTGAATTTGTAAGAAGAATTACTATCAGAAATCCTATGTTGAATGAAATACTTGAGGTTATGATAATATTAATATTTTTAGATGTCACTAAAATTCTTAGAGGTGTCTAATGTCAGAAAACTGCTAAGTAGTAACATTTCTAAAGTTTTTAATGGGAAGTTTTAATTAGATTGGAATTAAAATGTAATTTTAAAAATATTCTACATTTGTGTGTTTGATATGAAATAGTATTTAGAACAAAATAATACTAATATAAAATTTTTTGAAATGTAGTTCAGTCATAGTATTTATAAAAGCAGCCAACACCATACTACATTGGTAAGATATACCACATAGACAGGGTTGTTGTTCAGTCAGTCAGTCATGTCGGACTCTTTGCGACCCTGGACTGCAGCACGCTAAGCTTCCCTCTCCTTCACTATCTCCCAGAGCTTCCTCAAACTTATGCCATCCAACCATCTCGTCCTCTGTCATCCCCTTCTCCTTCCGTCTTCAATCTTTCTCAGTATCAGGGTCTTTTCAAATGAGTCTTTTCATTTTCTCTAATGAACATCAGAAAGTGAAAGTGAAATCGCTCAGTCATGTCCGACTCTTTGCGACCCCATGGATTGTAGCCTACCAGGCTCCTCTGTCCATGGGATTTTCCAGGCAATAGTACTGGAATGGATTGCCATTTCATTCTCCAGAGGATCTTCCTGACCCAGGGATCAAACTCAGGTCTCCCGCATTGTAGACAGACGCTTTACCGTCTGAGCCACCAGGGAAGTTGAACATCAGGGCCTTTTCAAATAATAGGTAGGGTAGGTATGTGATTACAGTACTAATCACACTTTTATATCACTTATTTTTCTCTCAGTAATGATAAATCAGGCACATCTTTCCATAGCAAAACATTGAGTTTTATTGTGTGACACATCATCATGTGTTATTAGAGTATAACTAATTCTTAGTAGATATAAGATTGTTTTGATGTTTTAAAGTATTGAAATTTACACAATTATTAATATATTTTTCTATACATGTGGAAATATTTTCACACAAAATATATTTATGAGAAGTTAATTAGCTATGTCTAAAGGGATGTATATTTTAATAAAAAAATATAATGCACTAGAAAGATAGGTGGCTTTCCAGGTGGCACGGTGGTAAAGAATTCGCCTACAAATGCAGGAAATGCAGAACTACAGGTTCAATCCTTGGTCAGAAAGATCCCCTAGATAAGGAAATGGCAATTCATTCCAGTATTCTTGCCTGGAAAATTCCTTGAACAGGGAAGCCTGGCAGGCTACAGTCCATGGGATCACAAAGAGTCAGATAAGACTCTGCAACTAAGCACGCACGCTAAAAAGTTAGGAGAACTATATTCTTCGCAAATGTCAATGTCAAATGACAGAGAAAGGCTTTGGAAATAATTCAGATTAAAGGAGACTAAAGAGACATGACAATTAATTGTAATACCTGATTCTGATTCTAGACAGAATTCTGATTCTGTACTGAATTTTAAAAATGTTATAAAAGGTATTATTGGACAAAGTGACAAATCTGGAGTACACATAGTCAATTAGACAAAAAGGTATCAATGTTAGATTTTTTTCATACCAATAACTGTACTAGGGTTATGTAAGGCAATATTCTTATTTTGAGAAAATATACATTCAAATATTCAGAAAATAAATGTCTATGGTATATAAAACTTTCAAATGATTTAGAAAAAGTGTGTGTGTGTACACAGATTGTATACAAATGTGTATATAAAATACATATATGCTTATATAGATGAATTTGTTTGCACTCATGTGCCATATAAAGAAGATAAGAAAACAAATATTGTAAAATATTTATAAAAGGTAAATCTAGTAAATGATATATAAGTATTCTTTGTACTACTGTTATTGTTGCAATATTTCTGTAAGTTTGAAATTATTTCTAAGTAAACATTTATAAATATCAATAGACATTTACAAACAGCTCTCCCAAAAGCAAGACTGATTGTTCTTGTTCCTCTTTTATTCCCCCTCCTTCTCTTTAAACAGCATTTACCACTTACATCATTCTATCTTCCTCTCTCCTTGCTTCCCTCCTTTCTTCCATTGTCAACATTCCCTGATGCAAACTCAAATAAGGCAGGCAGCGCTGGGTGAAGTAGGCAACCCTGGGCAAGGCAGGCTTAAGTCAGCATAGGAGCCACCCTTGCGAGGTGTTGGAGCCCAGCATCAGTGAAAGATTGGCTGCACTCAAGAGGATTGAAATAACGGGAGTTCTATTTCTCAGTCCAGCAAGGAAACCATAAATTTGGAAGTGGGTAAAGGCAGTGTGACCTCTGTAGTTTTGCAGTGAAATTGTAAGTACTGATTTCATGGTTATCAGCATATATGCATAGATACATATTCATTTTCTGATTTTCCATCAAAAGAGCCTGGGGCATATGACACTCCAGTATCAATGAGCTCTTCTAGTTCCTACTTGTTCTTCAGGTATCACTCTCCAATTAAGAAATCATTGAAGAAAGGGCTGATTCTAGGTCTGGGGTAGAGACAAAAGTCTGAAAAATTTTGTTTTGTAAGAAAGTAAAGAAATGACCAAGGAATGATAGTGATATAGTAAAAAAAGAAATAAAAACTTATAGGTTAGAGTATCAAAATAATGTTAGTAGTAGATTATAAAGACTGGCCTTGCCTGGTGGCTCAGGCAGTAAAGAATCCTCCTGCAATTCAGGAGACCTGGGTTCAATCCCTGGATCAGGAAAATCCCCTGGAGAAGGGATATAACATAATCTCATAAAGGTAGTTCCTACTGTTAATAAGTAACATTACAATGGCAAACTCTATTATCAGCATTAATGTTATCTATTAACAAAATCACTAACATTAACAAAATCTATTAACATTACAGTTGCTGATCTATTATCAGCAAATGATTAATATTAACACTACTAATAAAGGAACAAATAGATATTGTGTGCTGTGCATTGATGTGCAATAAAATGAAGCAGCATACGTGATATCCCTACTGAAAATACTCAAGAAAACACTGGAAAAACTCAAAATGAGAGGCTGTGGTAAAAGGGATAATGTCCATATCCCTAGAATGTCAATATTTTTGGCTATATGGCAAAGGAAAATTAAGTTTACAAATGGAACAAAGGTTGCTAATCAGATGACCTTAAAATAGATTATCCTGGATTATTTCAGTGGTTATGAGGTAATCATAAACGTTCTTGTAAGTGAAAAAAAGGAGTCAACAGAGAGAGAATCATAGAGGCATCAATGTGTAAGAAGACTTAGCCCAATGTTGCTGACTTCAAACAGGGAGGAACAGGATCACAAGCCGGGCAAGTTCTTTACCACTGAGCCACCTATGAAGCATTCATCACTTTAACTAAATGCAAATGCAACATCTTTTAAAGATGAAAATTAATCAGTTTTCAAAATAGAAGTTTCTTTAAATGTGGTTCATTGCAAAGATATAAATTATTAATTTGAATTCAATATAGAATGACTAAGAACAGAATGGGATCAAGGAGAAACTCGACAACAGAAAATACTGCCAGTGAATTTGCTGATACATTTGTTGGTTTGAAAGTGAAAGTGAAGGTCGCTCAGTTCATGTCTGACTCTTTGCAACCCCATGGACTATACAGTCCATGGAATACTCCAGGCCAGAATGCTGGAGTGGGTAGCCTTTTCCTTCTCCAAGGGATCTTCCAAACCCAGGGCTCAAACCCAATTCTCCTGCATTGAAGGTGATTCTTTACCAGCTGAGCCACAAGGGAAGCTGGGATTTTGTAGTCCCATGAGTTGTGACTTTTCCAATTTATCCCTTTAAGGTTGCTTGTCAGCCCAGTGAAGGAGGGCTCAGACTTTGTGCTGAGAAGCCATTCCCACCTGGAGACATTCAGGGTAACAAGGCACAAGATCTATGAGAAGACATATTCATTTTGGGAAGCTACCCAGAAGAGGGCAATTTTGTAGGTCTAGAAGAGAAGGACCTGTGTTGATAAAATGTTCTGATTCATGCAGAGGTAGTTGGAATGGTTAGATCATGCATGAGAGAAAGGAAACAGTAAAAGATGAGACCAATAAAATAAGGAGAATCTTGTGAAAAATTTGCTGTACCATTCCAAGGTGTTGAATGATAAAGCATATTGTATAGGGATGTGCTTTGTAAGTCCACATTTTAAAAAAGACCACCCCTAGCAGCTATGAGGTTTACAGAAAGGCAAAATGAGAGGCTGAGATATCAGTAGGCTTTTATCCTGGACAGGGAAGGGGATGGTTAAGAAAACAGTCATAATGATGTGGAATGTGGCACAGAACTATAAAGGAATAGGACATACTGTAACATGGACCCTACACTATGGCAGACCATGACCCCTGTAAATTAAAAATCCCCTTAATATCTTGCTGATGCTACAGTAGGAGTTAACACCCTCTACTTTTTGAGCCATCATCTCCCTTTCTGCTGTGAAAATCTGAGTTTCTAGTTACTCTTACGACTTACCCTCCATCTTGTAATCTTTTGATCCATGTTAAGTATTGGTCTAACTGCATACCTTGTGTAAATCTTCAAGACCTAAATAATTTTCTTCAAAGGCATAAAAGGGAATTAATTTTCTAGTAGTTGTGTATGGATGTGAGAGTCCATATAGAAGGCTGAGTGCAGAAGAATTGATACTTTTTTGAGAGTCCCTTGGACTACAAAGAGATCAAACCAGTCAATGCTAAAGGAAATCAGTCCTGAGTATTCACTGGAATGGCTGATGCTGAAGCTGAAACTGCAATTCTTTGTCACCTGATGCGAAAAGCCAATTCATTAGATAAAACCCTAATGCTGGGAAAGACTGAAGGCAGGAGAAGAAGACAGAAGATGAAATGGTTCACTGGCATCACTGACTCAATTGACTTGAGTTTGAGAAAGCTCCAGGAGACAGTGAGGGACAGGGAAGCCCTGGGCACTGTGATAGTTGGGATCGCAGAGTCCGACACATCTGAGCAACTGAACAACAACGAATGATAAATACATGCATTTCTAAATATAAATTATATGCTTGACTTGTCTTTTTTCAGTAAAAACTTTTGTCTGAGTACCTTGATAAAGCCACAAATCTTTATCAAGAAGATTTAAATCTTCCTGATCCAGAGATCAAACTCAGATCTCCCACATTGCAGGCAGACGCTTTACTGACTGAGTCATCAGGGAAGCCCAAAGAAGCAAAACACTGCTTAAATCACATGCTCTGCTTATACAATAATAAATGTATTGAATTAAATAAATTTATTGAGCTTAAAAACCTGAAATAAATGTAGGAAAATTTTAAATCATTCAAAAATAGGTTTTTTTTTTTACCTTAAATATATATTTAAATGCACTTATTCACTTTTTAAGGCCAAAATGAAGCATTTCTTCCTCCACTGAAAATTGAGGGATTAGGTTGTAACTTTCTGGGCCTATTGGACTAATTTTTACTTTTATTTATGTGTTTACATTTGGAGGGGTGGTAATGGTAAATATGATATTAACTAGAACTTGTATTCTATCAGTTTACAAAACACTTTATACTTATGTTAATTATGCAATACTTGTCTGAAATAGATATATCAGAAATTATTATTCTCATTTTTCAAAGAGGAAACTGAGGATCAGAGAGATCAAATAACTTTCCCAGTGTCACAGAGCTATCAGATGTATAACCAAAGGATTCATGACTTTCTGAATCTATTTTATAATTTTTCCTTTTTTGTGGTTGCTGTTTTGTTGTTGTTTAGTCGCTAAATCATGTCCAACTCTTTGAGACTCCATGGATTGTAGCCCACCATCCATGGGATTTCCCAGGCAAGAATACTGGAGTGACTTGCCATTTCCTTTTCCAGGGGATCTTCCTAACCCAGGGATCGAACTCACCTCTTCTGTATTGGCAGCAGGTTCTTTCCTGCTGAGCCACCTAGGAAGCCCTTTATATTTCCCTACTTTATGTTAATAATGTAACAGGGGGTATGCTGGATGAGGCAGCTGATCTTATGCTTCAGGCTGAAGGTTATGAGGCCAGTTTTCCCCTATGTGAACCCTGTACTCACCATTCACTTGCTCTGTTACTGCAGGCCACTTTCTTGTGCTGTCTGTGCCTGTGTGTTCCTTAGCTAATGATCTATCAGATATGAAAACCTTGATGCAAGTCCTGACAAGTAATGTGAGAAATAAATGTTTTTATTATTATTTTTTGTTTGTTTTTTGTTTTTTTATTTTATTTTTAAACTTTACATAATTGTATTAGTTTTGCCAAATATCAAAATGAATCCTCCACAGGTATACATGTGTTACCCATCCTGAACCCTCTATGAAATAAAAGTAAGTGGTATTGATCTAATAAAATAAATCAACACTATTAAAAAAAAAACAGCTCATGATATATCAGTGTTAAATCAGCTACTGAATGCAAATTACCTAGCTCAGAAGCTGTAATAATAAAGTTCAGTATTTATCATCATCATCATCATCATCATCATCATTATCATAATCATCCTACAAGGAAAAGGTACATGATGTGGCCTAATGTAATATGTCAAATCAATACAAAGGAAAAATTTAAACTCAAAAAGTGCTATATAGATTTTTCTATTTTCTCTTTTTGAATGCACATAAACAAAAGCCCTACTTTTTAAAATTGATATATAGTTGCTTTAGAGTATTATATTAGTTTCAGGTGTACTACATAGTGATATAATATTTTATAGATTATATTTCATTTAAAGTTATAAAATAATGACTATTGTTTCTTGTGTTGTAAAATAGACACCTATTATCTTGTTTACTTTGTACATTGTAGTTTATGTCTCAGTCCCAAACTCCTATCTCATCCCTTCCCATTACCTGCTACCTGTTAGTAACCTCCAATTTTTCTCTATGAATCAGTTGTTTAGTCACTAAGTCGTGTCTGACTCTTTTGGACCCCATGAACTGCAACACGCCAGGCTTCCCTGTCCTTCACTGTCTCCCAAAGTTTGTGCAAACTCAAACTTTGTCCACTGAGTCAGTGATGCCATCCAACCACTTCATTCTCTGTCTCCCCCTTCTCTTGCCCTCAATATTTCCCAGCATCAGAGTCTTTACCAATGAGTTGCTCCTCGCATCAGGCGACCAAAGTATTGGAGCTTCAGTTTCAGTGCCATTCCTTCCAATGAATATTCAGGACTGATTTCCTTTGGATTGACTGGTTGGATCTCCTTGCTGTCCAAGGGACCCTCAAGAATCTTTTCCAACACTACAGTTCTAAAGCTTCAATTCTTCACTACTCAGCCTTGTTTATGGTCCAACTCTCATATCCGTATAGGACTACTGGAAAAACCATAACTTTGACTACACAGACCTTTGTCAGTAGAGCTTTTTGATACACTGTCTGGGTTTGTCATGGAAGAAGGCAATGGCACCCCACTCCAGTATTGTTGCCCAGAAAATCCCATGTATGGAGGAGCCTGGTAGGCTGCAGTCCAGGGGTCGCTAAGAGTCAGACACGACTGAGTGAGTTCACTTTCACTTTCCACTTTCATGCATTGGAGAAGGAAATGGCAACCCACTCCAGTGTTCTTGCCTGGAGAATCTCATGGACGGAGAAGCGTGGTAGGCTGCAGTCCATGGGGTCGCACAGAGTCGGACATGACTGAAGTGACTTAGCAGCAGCAGCAGGTTTGTCATAGCCATTCAAGGAGCAAATGTCTTAATTTCGGGACTGCAGTCACTGTCTGCAGTGATTTTGGAGCCCCCCAAAATGAAATCTTACTGTGTTTCCACATTTTCCATATCTATTTTCCATAAAGTGATAGGACCAAATGCCATGATCTTTGTTTTTTGAAAGTTGAGTTTTGATTTCAGCTTGTGATTCAATCTTGACTTCAGTTTGTGATTCATGCAGCCTGGCATTTTGCATGATGTACTCTGTGTGTAAGTAAATAAGTAGGGTGACAATACACAGCCTTGACATACTCCTTTACCAATTCGTACCAAAGTGTTCAAAATTGGAAAAGGAGTTAAAGATGAGTCTGTTACTGTTTTGTTATGTACATTCATTTGTTATGTTTTTAGATTCCATATATGAACGATAACATAAAGTAATTGTCTTTCTCCATCTGCATTATTTAACAGAGCATAGCATTCTCTAGTCCATTCATGTTGTTGAAAATTGTAGAATTTCATTATTTTTATGGCTCAGTAATATTCCTTTGTGTATATATACCACATCTTTATTCATCACCCATTGATGGACACTAGCGTTGCTTCCATATCTTGGCTGTTGTAAACAATGCTACTATGAACATTGGGGTGCATTTATCTTTTTGGATTAGATTTTTTCATTTTCTTCAGGTATATACCCAGCAGTGGAATTGTTGGATCATATAGTAGTTATATTTTCAGTATTTTGAGGAACCTCCATACTGCTTTCAATAGTGGCTGCTCCAATTTATAGTCCCACCAACAGGTACTTGTATTCCCTTTTCTCCACATCCTCCCAACATTTATTATTTGTAGACTTTTTGATGATAGCCATTTTAGGTGCATAGAAGTAGCTCATTGTGGTTTGGATTTGCATCTCTCTGCTGATCAGCAATATTCATGTGCATGTTGGCCATCTGCATATCATCTTTATGATAACATCTATTCAGATTTTGCACCCATATTTTAATTGACTTCTTTGTTTCTATGATATCGAATTATATAAGCTGTTCATATAATTTGGTTGTTAAGCCCTTGTCAGTCATATCATTTCAGAATATTTTCTCCTAGTCAGTAGGTTGTCTTTTCATTATGTCACTGTTTTCTTTGCAGTGCAAAACCTAAATTGAATTAGTTCCCAATTCCTTTCATATGAGTTCATTTCATCTTTTGAATGATGTTTTTAAAATTAAGACTGGGAAAAGTATTGGTTTTCTTGTAAAATTGTCCCTTGGTATGGCTTCTGCTTCTTCCAGCCCAGAGTTTCTCATGATGTAGTCTGCATATAAGTTAAATAAGCAGGGTGACAATATACAGCCTTGACACACTCCTTTTCCTATTTGGAACCAGTCTGGTGTTCCATGTCCAGTTCTAACTGTTGCTTCCTGTCTTGCATAGAGATTTCTCAAGAGGCAGGTCAGGTGGTCTGGTATTCCCATCTCTTTCAGAATTTTCCACAGTTTATTGTGATCCACACAGTCAAAGGCATTGGCATAGTCAATAAAGCAGACATAGATGTTTTTCTGGAACTCTCTTGCTTTTTTGATGATCCAGCAGATGTTGGCAATTTGATCTCTGGTTCCTCTGCCTTTTCTAAAACCAGCTTGAACATCTGGAAGTTCACAGTTCATGTACTGCAGAAGCCTGGCCTTGAGAATTTAGAGCATGACTTTACTAGTGTGTGAGGTGAGTTCCATTGTGCAGTAGTTTGAGCATTCTTTGGCATTGCCTTTCTTTGGGATTGGAATGAAAACTGACCTTTTCCAGTCCTGTGGCCACTGCTGAGTTTTCCAAATTTGCTGGAATATTTAGTGTAGCACTTTCACAGCATCATCTTTCAGGATTTGAAATAGCTCAACTGGAATTTCATCACCTCCACTAGCTTTGTTTGTAGTGATGCTTTCTAAGGCCCACTTGACTTCACATCCCAGGATATCTGGCTCTAGGTGAGTGATCACACCATCATGATTATCTGGGTCATGAAGCTCTTTTTTGTACAGTTCTCCTATGTATTCTTGCCACCTCTTCTTAATACCTTCTGCTTCTGTTAGGTCCATACTGTTTCTGTCCTTTATCGAGCCCATCTTTGCATGAAATGTTCCCTTGGTATCTCTAATTTTCTTGAAGAGATCTCTAGTCTTTTCCATTCTGTTGTTTTCCTCTATTTCTTTGCATTGATCGCTGAGGAAGGCTTTCTTATCTCTTCTTGCTGTTCTTTGGAACTCTGCATTCAGATGCTTCTATCTTTCCTTTTCTCCTTTGCTTTTCACTTCTCTTCTTTTCACAGCTATTTGTAAGGCCTCCTCAGACAGCCATTTTGCTTTTTTGCATTTCTTTTCCATGGGGATGGTCTTGATGCTTTTCTCTTGTACAATGTCACGAATCTCTGTCCAT
Organism: Bubalus bubalis; assembly: GCF_019923935.1. NCBI lineage: Eukaryota > Metazoa > Chordata > Mammalia > Artiodactyla > Bovidae > Bubalus > Bubalus bubalis. The sequence continues at coordinate 84,124,455 of NC_059169.1, read as the reverse complement.
AGTTCATCAGGCACTCTATCTATCAAATCTAGTCCCTTACATCTATTCCTCACTTCCAGAAACATGCCGGCTGTGATGTACCACGGAGAAGCATGGCTGAGAGGAGCTACCCCCTCACCCAAAGTCGGGGTGGTGGCCAAGAGGAGCTACCCCACGTCCAAAGAGTGGCAGCTGCACGGGCCCAGGAGGGCCAAGAGGAGCTACTCCACGTTCAAGGTCAGGAGGGGCGGCCATGAGGAGATACCCCTCGTCCAAGGTAAGAGAAACCCAAGTAAGATGGCAAGTGTTACGAGAGGCATCAGAGCGCAGACATACAAATCATAATCACAGAAAACTAGTCAATCTAATCACATGGACCACAGCCTTGTCTAACTCAATGAAACTAAGCCACGCTATGTGGGGCCACCCAATATGGGAGGGTCATGGTGGAGAGGTCTGACAGAATGTGGTCCACTGGAGAACGGAATGGCAAACTGTTTCAGTATTCTTGCCTCAAGAACCCCATGAACAGTATGAAAAAGCAAAATTATAGGATACTGAAAGAGGAACTCCCCATCTCAGTAGGTGCCCAATATGGTACTGGAGATCAGTGGAAAAATAACTCCAGAAAGAATAATGGAGCCAAAGCAGAAACAATACCCAGTTGTGGATGTGACTGGTGATAGAAGCAAAGTCCGATGCTGTAAAGAGCAATATTGCATAGGAACCTGAAATGTTAGGTCCATGAATCAAGGCAAATTGGAAGTGGTCAAACAGGAGATGGCAAGAATGAATGTCGACATTCTAGGAATCAGTGAACTCAAATGGACTGGAATGGGTGAATTTAACTCAGATGACCATTATATCTACTACTGTGGGCAGGAATCCCTTAAAAGAAATGAGGTAGCCATCATGCTCAATAAAAGAGTCCAAAATGCAGTACTGGATGAAATCTCAAAAATAATGGAATGATCTCTATTCTTTTCCAGGGCAAACCATTCAATATCACAATAATTCAAGCCTATGCCCCAACCAGTAATGCTGAAGAAGCTGAAGTTGAATGGTTCTATGAAGACCTACAAGACCTTTTAGAACTAACACCCCCCAAAAATGTCCTTTTCATTAAGGGAACTGGAATGCAAAAGTAGGAAGTCAAGAAATGCCTGGAGTAACAGGCAAATCTGGCCTTGGAATATGGAATGAAGCAGGGCAAAGGCTAATAGAGTTTTGCCAGGAGAACGCACTGGTCATAGCAAATACCCTGTTTCAACAATACGAGATAAGACTCTACACATGGACATCACCAGATGGTCAACACTGAAATCAGATTGATTATATTCTTTGCAGCCAAAGATGGAGAAGCTCTAAACAGTCAGAAAAAACAAGACTGGGAGCTGACTGTGGGTCAGCTAATGAACTCTTTATTGCCAAATTCAGACTTAAATTGAGGAAAGTAGAGAAAACAACTAGACCATTCAGGTATGACCTAAATCAAATCCCTTATGATTATACAGTGGAAGTGAGAAATTATAATACTTAGTACAATGTAAATGCTATGTAGATAGTTGCAAACACAATATAAATGTCATGTAAATAGTTCCTGGCATGCAGTAAATTCAAGTTTTTCAGTTTGCAATTTTTTTTTGGCATTTTTTTGGTAATGTTTTCCATTCTCAGTTGGTTGTATCCATGGATGTGAATCCATGGATATGATTTCAATTAGCTAAAGCTTGGACTCTTGACATTTGCCCCAATTCTATGCTGAATTCTCCTCTGTTCAAGTTCCTCTATGAGTATGTTAGGTAGTTAAAATAGGAAAAAGGTGTTCAGAAATGGCAGTGGCTAAAAGACAAGGAAGGGAAAAGTCCGAGAAAATAGAACAAAGGAAGGTCCAAGGACTGGAGTGAGGATCTCAGGTAAAACAAACAGCACTCCTGGCTAGCCCAATTTACATAGGGCAGGACCAGGGGGAGGAGAAAAATCATATGAAAAGAGGAGCAAAAATTGGGTGGGCAACTCTCTTCTCTTCACATCTTTTGGGTCAGCACGTCCTCAGACCTGAAGGATGTATTTTCCTTTACTTTCTAAATAAAACTGAGCTGTAACGTGGAGCTGTAACACAGGTCCAACTGTCTCTTAAAATTTTTGTTGTAACGAGACAGAACTGAGGAAATTATACACTCATATTTAACCTGACTGAAACAACCTCGGCGTGGCCCCTGCAAGGAGAAGGCCAAGAACAGCAGGAGCCCAACTCAACAAACCTCCCGCGGTAGAAGCTGAACGTGAAGAAAACCCAGCACAGGGGAAGTGACAAGAAGCCCAGTGTGCTGGAAACCAGGAGAGCAAAAAATGAACTCAGCAGAAAGCTCATGCGCCTCAGTCTCAGATTCTAGAAGACCTCCAGTTAAGGTAGGATGTCCTTGCTCCTATAGATGGAAGGACACATGCCTAACAAAATCTTAATTCCTTTACAATCTCTTTTTTCTTGTTTCCTTGAACCCCCCGTGAACAGGCGAGCAGCTGTGGGTGCAATTGCGGGACTCTGGCAGGGCCTACTCCTCAGTTTGTCCCAAAGACTCCACTATCTGCTGGGCCCCAGTAGCTATTACCTAAGCCAGTGGGGGTTCATCTGTCCTTAATCTTCTTTCTGCCAGGGATCAGGTCAATGAAAACTGTGAGCACATGTCACGTATTTAGCAGATTTTCCAGCAGTTTATGAAGGGGATTCCTTGGCACGTTTTTCCCACTACTTTTTCCTTCTGTCCTCTCTCCCAGGACTTGAGACTGGCCAAACCCAAGGTATCTGGCTTCAGGACCTAATGAAGCTCAGGCTCTGATGTCTCATTGCAGAAATTCAGTTAGAGACACAGTGATAAGTAAGAGGTGGATTTGTTCTGATATAGAGAGAAGCACACTCTGCAGGGTGTATTCCATTGCAGAGGGCAAGTGCTTTGGCTAAAGAATGTGATGTGGCTAGTTTTTTCCAGCTAGGTGAATTCATATGCTAATGAGTGGGGGGATCATTCCAACCATTGGGGAACCACCCACTCCTCCATCTTTGAGACTTGGAACTGTCCTGCCACCTGGATGTGTCATTAGCTTGCAGTTTGGGGACCAAGGTTTAGTTGAATTTGACTTGTTATCTTGGACCCATTTGATTTTAATCAGTTTATGTTATGCCCTTGCCCTATGTCATTCTTTCAAAAGTTGTGCCCTGCCCCCTTCCCTCCTGTTTCATGTTCTTTTCCTGAGCCCCATCCAGGCCCACAGTGTTACCTCTACAATCTTCTGGAGGGACAATCAGAAAATAGTTGGCCCTTGGGAGGGAAATACTGTATGATATCCAATCCCTCTAGATATTCAGGCCTTCATCCTCCATGTTTCCTACAACATGTGCAACATCAGCATCTCTCAGTGAATTCGCTAGGGCAGGAGACAGGCACACAGTGCCTGCTAGAAGTCCATCTGTTGGCATCCCTTAAAAGGCAACTGGGCTTCCAGGGATAATGTTTGCCACTTTGGGAGTTAGACCTGCAGGCCATTTGGGCCAAAGCCTTACCACCCTTCTCCTAAAGTTACAAACATATCCCAGGATCACATCTCCACTCCACTTTTATGGAATATCTGGTCTTTTGCCTCTTATCAATTTGTTCTTAAGCCACTTACTAACTCCTATAACCAGGACCCTGCCCCCTTGTAGGCAACATTGCTCCACCCTGCTTATTATTAAAATACTCTTAATGCCCCTAACAGGGCCAAATAACCCACTCCTTTGCCATTACTTCTGTTATTACCTAAAGTGAAAGAAAGTGAAAGTGAAGTCATTGGGTCATGTCTGACTCTTTGCAACCCCGTGGACTGTAACCCACCAGGCTTCTCCATTCATGGGATTCTCCAGGCAAGAATACTGGAGTGGGTTGCCGTTTCCTTCTCCAGGGGATCTTCCAGACTCAGGGATTGTGCTAATGAAGTGTTTACCATTGGAAATACCCTAAGCTGCTCTTATGGAGGACTAGGGGAGGAAATCAGTGACTACCTTCCCTTAGAGAAGTAAGAGGATAAGGCTTATATCTCTTTCACTAGGTTCCCAGTCTCAGGGCATATGCTTGGACTGCTTTACATCATGTTGTCTATTCCCATTTGTGGTGAACAAACTGGCAATGAGTTAAAATTGCAACCCCTTAATCCTACCTAACACTGGCCACACTGGAGACCTTGGGGACGCCCAACTCTAGTCCAGGGATCCCAGGAGGTTGACCTGCCTCGACTTGCCTAGGGATCTGGCCCTCAAAAGGTTGTCACGCCTCAACCTGCTCGGGGATCCACCAGTCCAGAGGTCCCAGGAGGTCGACACGTCTCGACCTGCCCAGGGACCCAATTCTCTGGAGGCCAACATGCCTCAACCTTTCCATCTCCAGGAGGCTGTCATGCCTCAGCCTGCCTGGGGATCTTCTCCTTGACCTGGGGATGCCTGGGTCTCAGGTTTCAACAGTACTGGGTAGGATAAGTCTCAAAAAGACTCACCCCTCAAAAAGGAAGTCCACCCAAGGAAATTGAAGGAGGCTTATTACTTTTTTTCTTTTTTCTTTTCCTTCCTGTCATCACTGTCTTTCAGATGGGAAATAACTAATCCACTTCCCAACAGACACCCTTTAGATGCATCCTTGATAACTGGAAGCTGTTTGATCCTCTAACTCTAAGAAGTCACTTAAAATCCTTTTGTGCCACTGCGTGGCCATGCTATCCTCTGGAGGACAAGGAGCACTGGCCCAAGGATAGGATTTTAAATTACAATACCATCCTGCAGCTATATATATTCTGCAAAAGACAACGGAAATGGATAGAGATCCCCTATATCCAAATTTTCTTCCAACTAAGAGATATGAAGGAACTCTGTCTTAAGTATGGGATTGTTGTATGCCCTAAAAGTGAGCCTATTAGGCAAATGGTGTTTGGCCCAGACAACCAAGAGAAGGAACCCCGCTGTGAAGGTTCAACTTCCACAGCTCCCGAGTTGCCTGGTGCTCCTTCTTTGTATCAAAACATGCCCCCATATCTGGGAGCACCCCCTCCACAAAAGCCAGCTCAAGTATGTCCCTTAGTTGAAACTAGAGAAGAATCTGGACCAACCCAGGTCCATAAGCCCTTCTCCCTCTTAGAACCAAGACAGATCAAACAAGACCTGGTAAGCTATACAAATGACCTAGGCAAATATATAGATACATTCCAACACATTACCTTGGCATTTGACTTGATGTGGAAGGATATCATGGTCATATTTAGTCAAACTGTATCTGACTGTGAGCATACTAGGGTCTTAAAGCAAGCCTGAAGGTATGCTATAAGGCTTCACATGTCAAATAATAAATACCCAGTAGGGGAAACTGCAGTCCCCTCTTCAGATCCTAATTGGAATTATAATGACCCTGAGCACATCTGGGAAAAGGATCATTTTCTAATCTGTGTAAAGGAAGGACTGAAAGCAGCCCAGCAAAATGTAATCAGCTATGCCCTGGTCTCAGTAATAAATCAGGAGCCCAACGAGAACACCATTGCCTTTCGGGAAAGGCTAAAAGAGGCCCTCCAAAAGTTTACCAATCTAGACTAAGACTGTTACGAGGGACAGGTGATTTTAAAGGAAAAAATCCTGCCCCAGTATGCATTAGACATTAGGATAGTTACAACAGCTATAACAGCAGGACCCTGCAGCCTCTTTGGATGAGATGGTCCAGACAACCACCAATATCTTTTATAACAGAGAACAAGAGAAGGAAGCCAAGACCCAGGAAAGGGAGAAAAGGAAGAGACAAGGCATACCCAGTTGCTAGCCACCCTCCAAGGAAGCTCTATGGCAAACCCTGAATCCTTGAAAGACAAGGCATGAGGCGAATGCCTAATCTGTAGACAGGCAGGGCATTGGGCCAAAGAGTGTCCAAACCATGACAGGTCTTCTAAAACGGCTTGCTACAAATGCATTGGTCATTACTTATTATCTCCATTGCGCCTGGAGGCCTCAGTCTTCAGGAAATGTAGAAAGAGTCAATCAATTCTTAAAATCAGTGATAACAAAGATAACTCAGGAGACCTCCCTGGGATGAAAGGAGGGTTTACCAATAGCTCTCCTCTGCACCCATATTGCCTCTAAGGCACAGGTTGGTCTTAGTCCTTATGAGACGCTATATGGGAGACCTTTTGTTTATGTCAATGGCCTCTTCCTTGATCCAGAGGCTCAGACTCTCTGGTCTTATACCATGGCCACCAGGCAATTCCAACAGGATATATGCTTGTTGTGTGTCAACCAGGACCCAAAAGATTCTAAAGTCTCTCCACTATATGCTCCAAGGACTCAAGTCCTAATTAAAGTCTGGAAAGGTGGGTCCCCAAAGTCCCAACTCCAGCCCACATGGAAGGTCCCCTACCCTGTAATACTTTCTACCCCCAGAGCAGTTAAGGCACCAGGACATGACTCCCGGATTCACTACCATGAGTCAAGCCATGGAAGAAAACAGAAGAGGACACTCAATACACCTGTGAGCCCCTGGGAGATCTCAGATACGTATTCAGAACTGCAAATGAGTGCCATTCTAATGAACACCCCCAAAATCTAGTTTCTGGGGATAAGATTTCTCAGGACAGCTCTCAAGAGCCAACGCAGCTTGGCAGGGGTTGTATTCCAAAACAGACAGGAGATAGATCTCCTGATCCCTGAACAAGGAGAGACTTGAGTCATCTTGAATGAGACATGTTGTTTCTGGGTAAATATCTCCAGCTAAGTTAAAGAAAGTCTCACAGTCCTCAAGAAAAACATTCAGACCCTACAGGATCTCAAAGAATGAGATGAAGAGGTCTTGGGGTGGCAACAATCTCTATTTGGGGAATATTCCTGGTGATGGGAATTTGGAGTTGGCTAATGCCCCTACTAGTCTTGTTATCATGATATTGATGCTGCTTATGATTGTTGCATGTTTTATTGATTGTCTAATACATTTTGTCTCTGCCCAGGTCAACAAACTACAAAATGCAGTGCCAGTTAAAAAAGAATGTATAAAACTACAGCCAACCATGAAGCTGTAACACCAGTCTATTCAAGGGCTATAACACTGGTCCATCTGAGGGTTGTAACACTGGTCTGCAGCTTCAAATTTTTGCTGTGATGAGACAGAACCAAGGAAATTACACACTCCCCTGACAAATACATATGTACCTTTGGCTTAAAACTTCCCTAATTTTGCTGTTCAGGGAGACACTGCTTTGGGAAGTGTCATGCGAGTGTATGTTCCTTGGCTCTTTGTCTCGTCACAACAAATATTTGGAGTGACAGACATTAAAGCCCCCTTGGCGCGTAACAGCTCTCAGGTCTTGGATAGACCGTGTTATAGCTCTCAGGTCTTGAATGGACCATGTTATAGCTCTTAGACAAATCAGTATTACAGCTCAGTGTTACAGCTCTATTTTATTTAGAAGATAGCAGGAAAATCCATCTTCAAGGTGTGAGGGCACGTCGATCCAAAGACACGAGGAGAAGAGTGTCCCAGTGCGTGGGAGAGAGAGAGCTAGATTTGGCTCCTCTATTTATATGTTTATCTCTCCCTGGGCCTGTCCTATGTAAATTGGGCCAGCCAGGAATGTTGTCTGTTTTACCTGAGGTCCTCACTCCAGTCCTCAGACTTTCTTTTGTTCTATTTTCGTGGGCTTTTCCCTTCCTTGTCTTTTAGCCACCGCCATTTTGGACTCCTTTTCCCTATTCTACCTACCTAACAGAAGGATCCCTGGAGAAGGCAATGGCACCCCACTCCCGTACTCTTGTCTTGACAACCCCATGGATGGAGGAGCCTCGTAGGCTAGAGTCCATGGGGTCGCTAAGAGTCAGGCATGACTGAGCGACTTCACTTTCACTTTTCACTTTCATGCATTGGAGAAGGAAATGGCAACCCACTCCAGTGTTCTTGTCTGGAGAATCCCAGGGACAGAGGAGCCTGGTGGGCTTCTGTCTATGGGATCGCACAGAGTCGGACACGACTGACGCAGCAGCAGCAGCAACGGAAGGATCCCAGGTGTTCTTATTTGCTTCAGGTATCCTACTCTTTGCCTTGCTTGTGACTTTAACTTCCATCAAGAGGTGAACCAGTTTTTCAGATAACTCTACCTGTGTTTGTATCTCAGCCCAAGCAAATGTTAGATGTCTGACCTTGGGTAAGTTACTTTAACGTTTCTATACTTCCATTTCCTCAATGATAACATGGAGATAATAGAAGTGTCTGCTTTAGGGTGATATGATGAGATTAAATTTCAATGGCAAATGAAATAACACATCACGTCAGTGCTGGTGTCATTGATATCACATTTGGAAGAATCCTAATATATATATTTTTAAATCCTCATATTTAAGATATATTAATTAACAAGGACTCATTGGAGTCCAAAGTAAGCAATAGAAAAATTGACAAACTATTATTAGTGTCATCTCCACTCTTCACAAAATGCTCACTTTAAGTAAAACGTGACAAGAAAATTCATCTTACCAAGAAGGCCTTCACTTTTTGCCTATCTTCACTACAGACAGGCTTTGGCCTGACTCCAGGCTTCTGACTTTTCATAAGGTATTTACTTAGCAAACTTGCAATTGCAAATTCTTTCTCTGCCTCTTTGAGATGTAAATCTTTGACAACAAAGGAATGTATTTGTGGAATACCTGAGAGTCATACCTTTGAAATGTAATTATCCCCCAATCTTCTGGCTAACTTCTATAGTGATAATTAGCAAACACAGATAACCTCAGTGACCAAACCTCCCCACTAATGTTCTCTAGTCCTTTTGTACCAACTCATCCCAGCATTTAAAAACTCTCTTGCTTTTTTTTTTTTTTTCTCTGTGAAGTTGAGTTCAGTCTTTCTCCCTTATTGCAATGGTCTTTGATGAAGTCTCATTGACTGTTTAACTGGTAGAATTTTTTTTTTTTTTTTTATCACAGGAACTGTCTCCAGAGTTAGAGAATTTATTACATTATTATGTATAAAGAATTATAGTAGTCTGTTAAGTTTTCAGAGAAGAAAGTCATAAAAATTCAATAAGAATTTATATTTATATTTTCATTTTCCATAGATAGTTATCAATTTTAACACCATGTTAAATACTTGACAGGATTAATTTTTGAATCATTTTATAATATGTCTTTTAACTTGCTTTATTGTTTCAATTATCCTTATGAAGTTAATTTCATTTTTTACTGATGTGTCAGATCCACAAATTTTAGCAAACTGCTTCACTCATATGTGTCATGCATATAATTGACTTGATGCTATAGTTTAAAACCTGTTATGGTAATTAATCAAAAGAGCTTAATTCTACTTTAAGATGAAGACTCAAGAAAGCATTTCTATTTCTTTAGTCATTAGCTTGATCTTAGAATTAAAAATAATTTATGAGATAACAAATTGTCATAAATACAACAGCTTGCTGTTAAAGTTTCAGTTACAATTTATTAATATATAGTGTTAATCAATATAATAAAATATTTATATATTCTAATTTTATACATATTTCATGTGATAAGTATACAAAATAAGTTTTTTAATTTAAAGTGTAGATGTCATAAGTTATTAGAGAAATGCAAATCAAAACTACAATGAAATATCACTCACACCTGACAGAATGGCCATACTTTAGAAAACCTACAAATAACAAATGCTGGAGAGGGTGTGGAGAAAAGGGAACCCACCTATATTGTTAATGGGAATGTAAATTGATGCATCTAGTATGGAGAACAGTGTGTAGGTCCCTCAAAACACTGAAAATAGAGTTGCTGTATGATCCAACAACCCCATTCCTGGGTATATATCCAGATGAAACTATAATTTTAAAAGGTACATGCTTCCTCTATATTCATAGCAGCACTATTTGCAATAACCAACACACAAAAACAACTTAAGTGTCCAGTGACAGATGAAGAGATAAAGATGTGGGACAGTAAGTCTCCTACATATGAATGAGTTCCCTTCCCAGAGCGTGTTCATAAGTCCAAATTTTTCCTACAGCCAACAAAGTTAGCCTAGGTACCCAACTAACACAATCAGCTATTTGTGTTATGCTCAATCACTCAGGCATGTTCGACATTTGCAGCCCCATGGACTGTAGCCCTCTAGGCTCCTCTATCGATGGGATTTTCCGGACAAGAATACTGGAGTGGGTTGACATTCCCTACCCCAGGGGATCTTCCCCACCCAAGGATCAAACCCCTGTTTCTTGAATCTCCTGCATTAGCAAGTGGATTCTTTACCGCTAGTGCCACCTGGAAAGCCCAGATTGGCTCTATAATACTGCAGTGTAGTAGGTTTATAATATTTTTTTCACAAAAATAATACATAACAAAGCAAGCAAAAAATAAAGCAAACATTTTAAATCTCACAGTACAGTGCCTTGAAAAGTATGATAGTACAGTAGAACAGCTGGCATACAGAGGCTAGCAAGAAGAGTTATGGACTGGAGGAGGGAAAGGAAGTGGAAGATGGTAGAGCTGAAGGATCATTAGCAAAAGGAGATGGAGGGCAAGCTGCGATTTCACTCATGTCTGATGTTGATGGCACAGGTTCTGATTCCTTGCTGGATTCAGTTCTATCTACCCTTTTGAAAAAATGATCCAGTGATGTCTGGGTAGTAGCTTTAAAATTTATTTTTATTTTTTTCTCATCATAGATGGCACTGTAGTACTGGATTGCATTCTGAATGGCTGCTGCAACCTCTGTGTACAATTCTATATTAGGTTCCTGTGCTTCAAAAACTAATAGCATCATCTTGAATAAGTGTCTCCTTCTCCATTTCCTGTGATATGAATCTCTTAGGTTCTTCAGTTTACTTCTTCCTCTTGCCTCTCTTTGTCCTTTCTCTGGGCCCCCAGTTCCATCAGGTCTTCATTAGTAAGCTCCTAGTGTTGTACAACAAGGAGTTCAATGATGTTGACCTCTTGCAGATCCTACTCCAGCTTGTCATGAAGGTTACCAAGTTGCTGAAGACCTCTTTGGACTCCTCTTCCACTGTCTCAAAGCCACAAAAGTCATGAATAAATGGGAGAGTAAATGTTCTTCCAAACCCCACTAATGGAGACAGCTACAACCTCATGCCAAGCAAAGTCAATGTCTTTATGGCCTTGTAGATGCTATAGTTCTTTCAAAATTGTCACAAGGTTGTTCTTGATTCATCACTCACCTTTACCGTCTGATGAAAATTGTGATGTTAATAATATTTCTTGAGAGTCGCTATAACTCCCTGGTCCATAGGTTAGATGAACAATGTGGTATTCAGTGGCAGATGTACTACTTTAACTTGAGATGAAAGTCATCCAGGAATAGGGGGTGATTCAAAGCATTATGGAGCAGCAAAAGAATTTTGAATGGGACCTCTTTCTCCAGGCAATATTTATCTACCTCCAGGATAAAGTGGTGAAAAAAATCAGTCCTGGAAAATAGCTTGCATAACCCAGGTTTTGGAGTTGCTCTTCCACATAAGAAGAAGAGAGCCATTAACTATGTTTTTAAGGGTTCTTGGGTTCTCTGAATGATAAACTAAGACAGTCTTCTGCTTCATATTGTTGGAAGTATTGCCATCAAGCAACAGAGTTAGTCTATCCTTTGCTAATTTATAACATGGCATCTTTTCCTTCTTACTGAAAGTAATGCTCAAAATTCTCCAAGCCAGGCTTCAGCAACATGGGAACCATGAGCTTCCAGATGTTCAAGCTGGTTTTAGAAAAGTCAGAGGAACCAGAGACCAAATTGCCAACATCTGCTGGATCATCAAAAAAGCAAGAGAGTTCCAGAAAAACATTTATTTTTGCTTTATTGACTATGCCAATGCCTTTGATTGTGTGGATCACAATAAACTGTGGAAAATTCTGAAAGGGATGGAAATACGAGACCACCTGACCTGCCTCCTGAGAAACCTATATGCAGGTCAGGAAGCAACAGTTAGAACTGGACATGGAACACCAGACTGGTTACAAATAGGAAAAGGAGTACGTCAAGGCTGTATATTGTCACCCTGCTTATTTAACTTATATGCAGTATACATCATGAGAAATGCTGGGCTGGAAGAAGCACAAGCTGGAATTAAGATTGCCAGGAGAAATATCAATAACCTCAGATATGCACATGACACCACCCTTATGACAGAAAGTGAAGAGGAACTAAAGAGCGTCTTGATGAAAGTGAAAGAGGAGAGTGAAAAAGTTGGCTTAAAGCTCACCATTCAGAAAACTAAGATCATGGCATCTGTTCTCATCACTTAATGGGAAATAGATGGGGAAACAGTGGAAACAGTGTCAGACTTTATTTTTCTGGGCTCCAAAATCACTGCAGATGGTGACTGCAGCCATGAAATTAAAAGACGCTTACTCCTTGGAAGGAAAGTTATGACCAACCTAGATAGCATATTCAAAAGCAGAGACATAACTTTGCCAACAAAGGTCCGTCTAGTCAAGGCTATGGTTTTTCCAGTGGTCATGTATGGATGTGAGAGTTGGACTGTGAAGAAGGCTGAGCGCCAAAGAATTGATGGTTTTGAACTGTGGTGTTGGAGAAGACTCTTAAGAGTCCCTTGGACTGCAAGGAGATCCAATCAGTCCATTCTGAAGATCAGCCCTGGGATTTCTTTGGAAGGAATGATGCTAAAGCTGAAACTCCAGTACTTTGGCCACCTCATGTGAAGAGTTGACTCATTGGAAAAGACCCTATGCTGGGAGGGATTGGGGGCAGGAGGAGAAGGGGACAACAGAGGATGAGATGGCTGGATGGCATCACCAATTCGATGGACATGAGTTTGAGTGAACTCCTGGAGTTGGTGATGGACAAGGAGGCCTGGCATGCTGCAATTCATGGGATCGCAAAAGGTCGGACACGACTGAGCAACTGAACTGAACTGAACTGCAGTGATGTAACTTTGGTCTGGTATCCTCTTCTAGTACAGTCTTGTCTTATCCACATTAAAAACCTCCCTGGGTAAAGATGCACCTTCATCAATAATTGGTCAAAGTGTTTCAGTAAATTCCCAGGCAGTTACCATATCTTAAATTGCTGCCTCACTACCTATCAATACTCTAATATTATGAAGATTGGCTCTAGTCTTGAACCAGTGAAATCAATCATGGCTAGCATTAAAAGATAAACCTTCTGATTCTGTCCTGTGTTTCTTCTTCAAGTCTTCATATAGATTTTTAGTTTTCTCTTGAATTAGCATTAAACTAAGTGTGACTGGATGCTGATCCTGCATCGACACATTGAGAAGTTTCTCCATCTCCTACGTCACTTTCCCATGCTTCTTCAATATTATCGTCAACGTCACTGACACAATGATTTTGTCCTTGTTCTTTGGAATCCTGACATTGGTTGAATGATTCATGTTATAAGGCCAAGTGACATCTACTACCTTTTCACCTTGTTCCACTCATTTTCACCTTTGTTTCCATTGTTATCCCTTGGCACTTCTTAGCAGTAATAGCTACATCACTGTTGCTTTTATATTTGCTTCCAGACATCCTGGACTTGAAAAAACAAAACAAAACAAAACAAAACTGTACTACTGCACTCCCTACCAGTGCCCCCAAACCCCACAGCTGGTTAGGAACCAGGGTGCACAGCAGGAGTTAGAGGTCCAGTGAAGTTTCCCACATGAACCATCCCCTCACCATCCTGTAGAAAAATTGTCTTCCATGAAACTGGTCCCTGGAGCTAAGAAGTTTGGGGATTGCTGCTCCATACAACACTACAGACAAAAGCATGGTCACTTGTAGAGGATACATGCGCATTACAATGTACACCAGATACATGAACTAATTTATGGGATTGGGCATGCAAATGCACATTTGCATCTTTGAGTTTGCAACTTGAAGATTTGTATATAGTGAAATTTTTGTGCATATATATATGTATATACACACATATATATGTGTGTATATATATATAATAAAATATTACTCCATCATTACAAAGAATAAAGTAATGAAATATGAGTAGGCCTCGATATTATCATACTAAATGAAGTAAGTCAGAAAGGCAAATATCATATCATGCCACTTGTATGTGGAATCGAAACTATGACACAAATGAACATATCTATGAAACAGAAATAAACTCACAGATTCAGAGAACAGATTTGTGATTGTCAAGAGTGAGGAGGGTTGGGGAGAAGCAAACTGGGATTTAGGATTAGCATATGCAAAATATTATATATAGGATAGATAAACAACAATGTCTGACTGTATATCACAGGGAATAATATTAATTGTGATTAAACCATTATTTTATAATTCTATCATAAATGCCATTGGTAATTTGATAGATACTGCACTGATTCTGTAGATTGCTTTGGATAGTATAGTCATTTTCACAGTATTGGTTCTTCCACATGGTATATATCTCTAACTGTGTCACCTTTGATTTCTTTCATCAGTATCTTTTAGTTTTCTGAGTACAGGTCTTTTGCCTTGTTAGGTAGGTTTATTCCTAGGAATTTTATTCTTTTGATGAAATAGTAATGGGGTTGTTTCCTTGATTTCTCTTTCTGACCTTTTGCTGTTAGTATATAGAAATATAAGATAATTTTGTGCATTAATTTTGTGTCCTGAAACTTTACCAAAATCATTGATTTTTTTTTTTTTTTTTTTTTTTTGCCACACCACATGTCTTGTGATTCTTAGTTCCCTGGCCAGGGATTGAACCCAGGAATAAAGCCTGGGCCCAACAGTGAAAGCACCAAGTTCTAACTGCTGAACCACCAGGAAATCCCCTATCCTTATTTTTTTTTAATGATCTAATTAACATAGTACATTTTCTATTCCAAATAAGTGAACAAGTGAAAGTTGCTCAGTCTTGTCTGACTCTTTGCAACCCCATGGACTGTAGCCTGCTAGGTTCCTCTGTCCATGGAATTCTCCAGGCAGGAATACTTGAGTGGGGAGCCATTCTCTTCTCCAGGTAATCTTCCCAGTCAAGGGATCAAACCCAGAATAGGAGAATGATAATTAAATCTATAGTTCTATAATTAAATCTATATAATAATTAAATCTATAAGGGAACAACAGAGAATGAGATGGTTAGATGGCATCACTGACTCAATAGACATGAGTTTGAGTAAACTCTGGGAGTTGGTGATGGACAGGGAGGCCTGGTGTGCTGCAGTCCATGGGGTCGCAAAGAGTGGGACAAGACTGAGTGACTGAACTGAACTGGATTAAATCTAACAGTATGATCACAAAATAAATAAATGTAATGAAAAGCAATATATAAATCTGAATTAGTAACCAGTGATTTCAATATGTAATAAAACAGAAAATAGAATATGAGAAGTACTAAAAAATATGGGAACTTTTTTAAATATTTCTAAATGTAAGCACAAAATATATCATAATTATTTGACCCGAAATTACATTTTCTCACTTTTCTATTGATTTTATAAGAATAAAGTTTATTTTAATTTGAACTTCAAAAGAAAAATGTCCAAAATATTCTTAACTGATTTTTAAAAAAATCATACATAAATTTACTTGATTTATTTTTTAGCTGATGTATTTAACAAAAGAGGAGGCTTCATTATAGTGGCAAAAGGAGATAAGCAGTCAATATAAAAATATAACTTAAGAATCATTTTCAAATTTTAAACAAGCCATGCACATATAATTTGCAGGTGTCATTTTAGAATGACAATAGACTATGTACCCAATTACATTCCTTTTTCAGACAACAGTTTGCAATCAAGAGAATATGTGATGAGGTTTAATCAAAGATTAGAACTTTTTAATTAAATAGGGCCTTTTGTGACTAGTCATTTGACATTAATTACTGTTTTAGTTGAATTCCTTTTGATTTGTAAAAGGCCCTGAGCACTGCAAAAATTATATCGTATCACAGAAATTGTTGATAATTAAAACAAAAGCTTGTCTTCAGCAGCCCATCACATACCTTAAAAAAGAACATCATTTTAAATGTTAAATGGCTGCCTTAGATAAACAGACTAGAGGGTTTTAAAGAAAAAATAACAGATGGCATATCAAGCGAGTTGCTTTAGATGGGCAGTTTGAAAGTTGTTAATTGTAATGATTTATAAGCTGTTTTAAACTGTTTAGCTACATTTTTAGGGACTAACTAATGGTAGGATTACTTATTTAACCAAGTAAGATGGTAGGTGTTGTGAGAGGGCATCAAGCGGCAGATACACTGAAACCATAATCACTGAAAACTAGCCAATCTGATCACATGGACCACAGCCTTGTCTAACTCAATCAAACTAAGCCATGCCATGTGGGGCAACCCAAGACGGGAGGGTCATGGTGGAGAGGTCTGACAGAATGTGGTCCACTGGAGAAGGGAATGGCAAACCACTTCAGTATTCTTGCCTTGAGAATCCCATGAACAGTATGAAAAGGCAGAATGATAAGATACGGAAAAGGGAACTCCCTGGGTCAGTAGGTGCCCAATATGCTACTGGAGATCAGTGGAGAAGTAACTCTAGAAAGAATGAAGGGATGGAGCCAAGGCAAAAACAATACCCAGTTGTGGATGTGACTGGTGATAGAAGCAAGCTCCAATGCTGTAAAGAACAATATTGCACAGGAGCCTGGAATGTTAGGTCCATGAATCAAGGCAAATTGGATGTGGTCAAACAGGAGATGGCAAGAGTGAACGTCGACATTCTAGGAATCAGCGAACTAAAATGGACTGGAATGGATGAATTTAAATCAGATGACCATTATATCTACTACTGTGGGCAGGAATCCCTTAGAAGAAATGGAGTAGCCATCATGGTCAACAAAAGAGTCCAAAATGCAGTACTGGATGAAATCTCAAAAATAATGGAATGATCTCTGTTCATTTCCAAGGCAAACCATTCAATATCATGGTAATCCAAGCCTATGAACGCACTGGTCATAGAAAACACCCTCTTCCAACAACACAAAAGAAGACTCTACACATGGACATCACCAGCTGGCCAACACTGAAATCAGATTGATTATATTCTTTGCAGCCAAAGATGAAGAAGCTGTATACAGTCAGCAAAAAACAAGACCAGGAGCTGACTGTGGCTCAGATCATGAACTCCTTATTGCCAAATTCAGACTTAAATGGAAGAAAGTGGGGAAAACTACTAGACCATTCAGGTATGACCTAAACCAAGCCCTTATGATTATACAGTGGAAGTGAGAAATAGATTTAAGGGACTAGATCTGATAGACAGGGTGCCTGATGAACTATGGACAGAGGTTCGTGACATCGTACAGGAGTCAGGGATCAAGACCATCCCCATGGGAAAATAAAAAAAACTGCAAAAAAGCAAAATGGCTGTCTGAGGAGGTCTTACAAATAGCTTTGAAAAGAAGAGAAGAGAAAAGCAAAGGAGAAAAGGACAGATATAAGCATCTGAATGCAGAGTTCCAAAGAATAGCAAGAAGATATAAGAAAGCCTTCCTCAGTGATCAATGAAAAGAAATAGAGGAAAACAACAGAATGGGAAAGACTAGAGATCTCTTCAAGGAAATTAGAGATACCAAGGGAACATTTCATGCAAAGATGGACTCGATAAAGGACAGAAATGGTATGGACCTAACAGAAGCAGAAGATATTAAGAAGAGGTGGCAAGAATACATAGGAGAACTGTACAAAAAACATCTTCACAACCCAGATAATCATGATGGTGTGATCACTCACCTAGAGCCAGACATCCTGGGATGTGAAGTCAAGTGGGCCTTAGAAAGCATTACTAGGAACAAAGCTAGTGGAGGTGATGGAATTCCAGTTGAGCTCTTTCAAATCCTGAAAGATGATGCTGTGAAAGTGCTGCACTCAATATGCCAGCAGATTTGGAAAACTCAGCAGTTGCCACAGGACTGGAAAAGGTCAGTTTTCATTCCAATCCCAAAGAAAGGCAATGCCAAAGCATGCTCAAACTACCACACAATGGCACTCATCTCACACACTAGTAAAGTAATGCTCAAAATTCTCCAAGGCAGGCTTCAGCAGTATGTGAACTGTGAACTTCCAGATGTTCAAGCTGGTTTTAGAAAAGTCGGAGGAACCAGAGACCAAATTGCCAACATCCACTGGATCATCGAAAAAGCAAGAGAGTTCCAGAAAACATCTATTTCTGCTTTATTGACTATGCCAATGCCTTTGACTGTGTTGATCAGAATAAACTGTGGAAAATCCTTCAAGAGATGGGAATAGCACACCACTTGACCTGCCTCTTGAGAAACCTGTATGCAGGTCAGGAAGCAACAGTTAGAACTGGACATGAAACAACAGACTGGTTCCAAATAGGAAAAGGAGTACGTCAAGGCTGTATATTGTCACCCTGCTTATTTAACTTATATGCAGACTACATCATGAAAAACACTGGGCTGGAAGAAGCACAAGCTGGAATTAAGATTGCCAGGAGAAACATCAATAACCTCAGATATGCAGATGACACCACTCTTATGGCAGAAAGTGAAGAGGAACTAAAAAACCTGTTGATGAAAGTGGAAGAAGAGATTGTAAAAGTTGTCTTAAAGCTCACCATTCAGAAAACTAAGACTACGGCATCTGGTCCCATCACTTCATGGGAAATAGATGGGGAAACAGTGGAAACAGTGTCAGAATTTATTTTTTTGGGCTCCAAACTCACTGCAGATGGTGACTGCAGTCATTAAATTAAAAGATGCTTACTCCTTGGAAGGAAAGTTATGACCAATCTAGATAGTATATTGAAAAGCAGAGACATTACTTTGCCAACAAAGGTTTGTCTAGTCAAGGCTATGGTTTTTCCAGTGGTCATGTATGGATGTGAGAGTTGGACTGTGAAGACAGCTGAGTGCCAAAGAATTGATGCTTTTGAACTGTGGTGTTGGAGAAGACTCTTGAGAGTCCCTTGGACTGCAAGGAGATCCAACCAGTCCATCTTAATGGAGATCAGCCCTGGGTATTCTTTGGAACGACTTATGCTGAAACTGAAACTCCAATACTTTGGTCACCTCATGCGAAGAGTTTACTCACTGGAAAAGACCCTTATGCTGGGAGGGATTGAGGGCAGGAGGAGAAGGGGACGACAGAGGATGAGATGGCTGGATGGCATCACCCACTCGATGAACTTGAGTTTGAGTGAACTCCGGGAGTTGGTGGTGGACAGGGAGGCCTGGCGTGCAGTGATTCTTGGGGTCGGAAGGAGTTGGACACGACTGAGTGACTGAACTGAACTGACTGAATGGCACTATGTATATGAGCAGTTCTAAAGACTCAAGACACTTTAGCCAGATTCATAAATCTGGCTAAAAATAAAATAACTGCAATGATAAAGTCATCAATCAAAATTAATGCTAAAACAGAGTGGTCAAATAATATTTGTGGACTCATGGAGAATAACATGAAAGTTGAAATTATTTTTGTAAAATGATAATTGTAATGGCAACTAGGATACTCAGAGTGGGAACTACTATTCATCTCTCTGTGATTCAGAGTATAACATATGAAAGGGATAATTTTTTAAAAAAAGCATGCATATATCAGTGAACTATTTGTTTCAAAAGAATCTGAGAAGAAAGAATTTATACATGAATATGTAATTTAAGAAAATAACAATGTGGTATGTTTATGTATGACTACAGTGATTTAACTTGTTCAGACATAGAAACTAAATTATTTTTCCAGTTTGGATAAAAAATCACATATATCCGTGGGCTGACTGCCTTGTATTGGAGAACATTCAATTTTAGTACATTTTGCCTTAGGTTAGGATTATGTTCTGTGGATAGAGTAAAACTAACCGGCCTGAATGCACATGTCACTCATGCCCTCAACTTCATTAGCAGCATGTGCTAATCAACTGAGTTAAATAGATACAGTGATAACAACAACAAAAAAAGAACTTTGAAAATAATGGTTGTATGAACAAAGGAGAGTCCCTTGGACAGCAGGGAGATCAAACCAGGAAATCACCCTGAATATTCATTGGAAGGACTGATGCTGAAACTGAAGCTCCAATACTTTGGCCACCTGATGTGAAGAGCTGACTCATTTGAAAAGACCCTGATGCTGGGAAAGATTGAGGGCAGGAGGAGAAGGGGACGACAGAGGATGAGGTGGTTGGATGGCATCACTGACTCAATGGACATGAGTTTGAGCAGGCTCTGGGAGATAGTGAAGAACAGGGAAGCCTGGCATGCTGTAGTCCATGGAGTCGCAAAGAATTGGATAGGATTTAGCAACTGAACAAAGAATAATGACCAAAGGATATGCACTAGGATATCAGTCCTAGTGTCCATTCAGTTGTGTCTGACTCTTTGCGATCCCATGGACTGTAGTCTACCAGGCTTCTCTGTCCATGGGATTTTCCAGGCAAGAATACTGGAGTGGGTTGCCATTTCCTTCTCCAGGGGATCTTCCTGACCCAGGGATTGAACCCAGGTCTCCTGCATTGCAGGCAGACGCTTTACCCTCTGAGCCACCAGGGAAAGGCCTAGGATATGCACTACTGAGTACCAAACATATAATGATTAATTTTCCCTTTATTAGATTAAGTGTAAAAGCTAATTTGCTAAAATATATATAATATAATTGTACTTAAGTATCTTTAAGATAATAATCTCTCACAATAGCAAAAATTACTTTAAATAATATCAGTAACTGAGGCCACTTCAATTTCTAATAAAATAAAAATTATAAATATAAGTTTATAGGAGGAGCTAATATATGTTGCCTGATGTATATTTATTTAGACTTCTTATTAGCTAAAACATCATATTTTATGCCATTTCATGTCCAGTGGAAACTTAATATGAAAACTTCCAGGAGTAATAATTGCTCATAATGGTAAGTAGTTTGAGAGAGGTAAGAAGATTTTATTGACCCCCACTTCTCTGTTCCCCAGCACTGGAATAAAATTATCTGGCCCCACAGCAAAGGGCAGCAGCTACAGTGCCAAATTTTCTAAGATAAACATAAAAATGGACTGTGCCATGGTTATACACTCCAAACATCACTACAACTGAGAATATACAGTGGGGTTTCCTAGCAAGCTGCAGAATTAAAGAAGTGCAAGATTAAGAGAATATGGCTGAAGCTTTACATTTGTTGATAATAATTATTCATTTATTTCTGACCTTGCGTGTGTGCTGCCAAGTTGCTTCAGTCATGTCCAACTCTTTGCAACCATATGGATTGTAGCCCACCTGGCTCCTCTATCCATGGGGATTCTCCAGGCAGGAACACTGGAGTGGGTTGCCATGTCCTCCTCCAGAGGATGCAAGGATCCAACCTGAATCTCTCCTGTCTCCTGCATTAGTAGGTGGGTTCTTTACCACTAGCACCACTTGGGAAGCCTAATTTCTGACTTTAGGTAGTTTATTATGTGTTATTAAATCATTCCAATAACATTTTGATGGATGATCATGCTCATTTTACAAATGAGAAAATCAGAGAGGCTAAAAAACTTCACAGTATGACACGGTTCATAATGGACTAATTAGTATTTAAATCATAGTCATATCTGGAAAATAAGTCTAAGGTTTAAAACTAAGATTAGAAAAAGATTAGGTTTAGATGCTCCATTTGGTATTTTAATATGTCGATTCCATTTCTCATAAATTTTGAGGTATCGCAGAAGATATGAAAGGCTAGATAGAAAAATACTGGGAAAGATGAAGAAATGTGGGGATAAAATAGGCATTGGGAATGTTTTTACACTGAAGGTCCACAAATAAAACCGAGGATTCTTCTCCTGAGCATCTGTGCAGCCCAACCTTTGCTTCAGTACTTCCTAGCCAACCTTAGCCCTTGGGACCCAATTTGGTTTTTGGCCAAGTATCAGAATAAGGATGTTCTCTCAATTCTCTCTTTCTCTCACTCACATACACAAAGATACTTCAGGAAAAACCAAGCCTCCAGTTTTTCTTTCACCCTTAAATAATCCTACAACTCAGTTTGGTTAACTGATGCGAAGGGGATTCTGTATCCTTGGGCCCTTACATCAGCCCTGCTGTCTAGATTCCTCTTCCAGGTCTTACAAGCTCCCAAAGCAAACCCCCCATATTTAAACAAAATCAAAGATTTTACATTAATACCCCTTAAGGTCACATACATTTTAATAGCTATTTTCAGAAAATGTATGTTCTTTTATTCTAGAATCACAGCTCATGGGCCTCCCCAAGAGCCCTTTGGTGACTACACTGAGAAACTAAGCAACAAGACGAGCAAATACAACAAAAATGCCCATTCAGTATACCGATTCTTGGACTTCTCTTGGTCTGCAGTGCAATATTTAGTCTCTGGGTGAGGACAATTTTATTTCTCTTCTAAGTAAAAGGAATAAAGCCAGAGCTACTCTCTTACAGGAACAATCTTTGGCATCGCATTAGTCAGACGAAAGTTGGAACCTAAGAAAAATTTTTTATCTTGGTGTCATACTTTACTATAACTATTTTTGTCTCTCTCTCTCTCTCTCTTTTTTTTTTTTCCTAAGCAACTAGCAGAATGATGATGACCTTAAACTTTCTTTGACTTTGTGTGTGGTCAGTGGCTCAGTCTTGTCTGATTTTTTGCAACGCCATGGACTGTAACCCACCAGGTAGCTAAAAGATAAGAATAATTGAAGTTAAACAACAACAACAACAAAAACCTGACTTCATACTCCCGAGAGAACATTGATATATTTTTTAATTTTATTTTATTTTTAAACTTTACAATATTGTATTAGTTTTGCCAAATATTGAAATGAATCTGCCACAGGTATACATGTGTTCCCCATCCTGAACCCTCCTCCCTCCCAATACCATCCCTCTGGGTCATCCCAGTGCACCAGCCCCAAGCATCCAGTATCCTGCATCGAACCTGGACTGGCAACTCGTTTCATACATGATATTATACATGTTTCAATGCCATTCTCCCAAATCTTCCCACCCTCTCCCTCTCCAACAGAGTCCATAAGACTGTTCTATACATCAGTGTCTCTTTTGCTGTCTCGTACACAGGGTTATTGTTACTATCTTTCTAAATTCCTTATATATGCATCAGTATACTGTATTGGTGTTTTTCTTTCTGGCTTACTTCACTCTGATATTTTGAGTTTGTGATTGAAGTAAATTCTATTCCTTGTACTCCTGAAAGACAGGCTCAAGCCTAATCAAAATATGAGTTTTAGCACATCTGATATGATATAGTTAAAATTGTAATTCATGGGTTGCACTGTGTTTAAAAGAAAGATGATAAATTATTTTCATTTAATGTTTTTTAAACTCAAATATATCTCATTAAGGGCAATTAAATATAAAATCAATAATTATTATAGTAAATTTATTTGCAATTGAAAGAATTAAATGATTTTCCTCCTAAAAGACATACAAAATTAAAACTGGTATTCCTTGCATTGCTTATTTTCCTGTAGAAAGGATATCAGTTAAAATGATGAATTTTAACCTTCTCCATTTTTCCCAGAGAACATTTAATTCATATTCTTCAGGCTTTTTTGGAACTGGTTCCCCATACTTATGAAGAAATTATTGTTTTTATAATATTTACTAAGGCCCAGGTACTGAAACTTTCTCAAGGACACTTCATTTGCTTTTAACATGTAAATCTCTTGAGAATCATTTTGGGAAAAAAGGCAGGCAAAAGTATTAACATATGCAGTTAATTGTATGGTTTAATGAATTCAAATAAAGTCACAATGTAGCATATTAAATATAATGCATGCGGTGAATAGGAAATAAAAGGGTCATGACATCCAAGAATAGTAGGACCAAGAATTGGAATAGTAGTAGAGCAAACATATCCTGTATAAAACATTATTTTACTCTGAGTCCCAGATTTTTTTTCTTTTCAATCTGATTGTTCTTAAAACTACTCTAAAAAGTCAGTAACATTATTTTGTAGTGTTCTTTGACTTCAAGAACATACAAGATTATGTTATACATTAATATGTGCTGTTTTCAGAAATAATTAACTAAATTATAATGTTTTGAATATTAATTACCTGAAAGTGTGCACAATAAGCTATAATTTAAGAACAACTTCTTGAATATCTTTATGATGGCAGACATTTAAACACATTGTTCAGAAGATGTTGACTCATGATATAGAAAAAAACACTACTTAAATGGTTGTCTCAGAATAGTTATTTAAAAAGGTGTATGTAAAACTGTGGTAGCTGTAGCTAGTCTACATGACTTTTTCTAGTTTCTTCCAACCTACAGAGGTTGTCATTGAGGAATAGAAGAGAAACATCATCTTCTAAATCTTTGCTCCATGATCCTTCTGTTGTATTATTGGATACTTTCTAATATGTGTTTTTGCTGATACAGAACCTTGCTACATACATTAATTTTTACTTCAAAACTGGTTTCCACAAATGTACTATGATAATAACAGACTAGTTGGTGTTTCTTTCTCTGTTCATAAATACAGTTTGGTGATGTATGTTTTAAACATTATAAATTACTATTCCCTATCCTTTCCAGTTTCCTTTGCCATTTTCTCCCCTTGGCTTAGTAATATGAGTATGGACTCTGGAGAAACTGTTTCTGTCAAAATCAGTCCTTTACATTGATATTCTATAAGGTCATCATTTAATATCCTTTAAGTTCCTCTTAAAAACCCACATCTTTGTGAATACTCTCTTGATTCCTTACAATAGACTATGATTCCTCCTTTTAAAGCTGTTATGATGATTTATATATAACTTTTATGATACATATTTTATTTTGTTCTGAATTATTCTCTGCTTAATTACTGTATCATTCTCTCCATCTGAAATAATAAAGACCTAGAGAAGAATGATAGGTTTCCATTTCCTGTGTACCCCACAGTGTCTCATACAGTGTTTTGCAAAAAGCATCCCTTGAACAAAAGTTGAAATGAATTAGTCTGCTCTTGTCTAATAGTGCCTGTAAACTTGTTATATTCCTTTTGACAGAAAATTAACTGAACACCTGGAAATTCAAGAATATGAGTTTTCACTTATCTTAGTACACAATAAATACAAGAACTATGAAATTTCTGCCTCTCCACTGACTTCTGCTAGTCTGGATCTGAACAACACTTAGTATGGTTAACAATTGAGCCTATAAATTAAGAAAGAAAAAAGGATGAAAGCCTTATCATTTATGAATCATCATAAATAAATGACATCAAATAGATATGGATATATTTAGTATCCAAGCATATATTTATTTATATAAATATTTGATGTATGTACATAATAAAATATCTAAGACACATAAACAATTGAGACATACAGTTATCATTAAAGGTCATTTTCTAAAATCATAGCTCATATAATCAGTATTTTGCAAGTGGGATATCTTAGTACATTACTTTATAGTCCTAAAATTATTGCTTAATTTTAAAGGATTCCATTTAAACATCTTAAAATATGACACGGTAATCATTAGCATAATTTGTATGAATAACAAATAACAATGATGATACTGCAGTTCTTTTAATGAAATAATTTGTTATTTAAGCTGTCTAAGCATTATGCGTGACAGTTACCCTATCAGTAGAGGATTTAATTCAATGCACATGGAAGAACAGCTTAAATATTAAGCAATCAATCAATCATTTTCTCATCTAAGTTAATGAATAAGACTATTACTTCAGTTTCTTCTCTATTGCAAGGATGAACACAGTCAAACTGGAATTTTATAGGAAATGAGGAGACTTAACATTTATACAGAGAATGAAATGGTTGGTTGGAATCACTGACTCAATGGACATGGGTTTGGGTGGACTCTGGGAGTTGGTGATGGACAGGGAGGCCTGGCATGCTGTGATTCATGGGGTCCCAAAGAGTCAGAGACGACTGAGCAACTGAACTGAACTGAACATTTATACTCCATATCTATATACACTGCTCATAGGTGAGAATTACTTGTGAATAATATTAAGTAGATTAATGAAGATTCAAACTCAAATTATATTTTACTTCTAGTCAGTCTTTGGTAATAATCACTGAAACTGTTAATATGATAAAATATTTTAGTTTAAATCATTTACAGATATTTTATTAATAGGATA
The DNA here is from genome assembly GCF_019923935.1 of Bubalus bubalis. NCBI lineage: Eukaryota > Metazoa > Chordata > Mammalia > Artiodactyla > Bovidae > Bubalus > Bubalus bubalis. The sequence goes on along the minus strand of NC_059169.1, from coordinate 84,098,449 downwards.
AGTTTGTTTCATGAATAACAGAGGTAATTTATCAAGTTTTAAATATACTGTAGGTATGAGAGAAATTTTACTGTGTATTGCACCATGAAAGAATAATATTTGGTATCAGTTGACTATGGGTTTATACCAGGAAAGACCCTGGATTATATATGATAAAATTTCATCTATGTAAAAGTATTATAGCTTTTAAAAATACAGTAGCTAAACTAAGATCTTTACTGCACTCTTACAAATATGTAAGCAGAGAACACCTGTAGATAGGAACAAGATATATTTCAATCATAACTTATTTAGTTATTTAGTTATTCAAGAAATAACTAAAAAGAGTTTAACAAAAAGAGATAGTGCAGTTTTGTCCCACATCTCCTGAAAATACCCAACAACCAGCACAAAAATTAGAAAGTTTTATAATGGGTTTTGTGTAGAAAGGATCAATAATTCAGGCCTTCAGTTCAGTTCAGTCACTCAGTCATATCTGACTCTTTGCGACCCCCATGGACAGCAGCACGTCAGGCCTCCCTGTCCATCACCAACTCCCGGAGTTTACTCACACTCACATCCATTGAATTGGTGATACCATTCAACCATCTCATTCTCTGTCATCCCCTTCTCCTCCTGCCTTCAATCTTTCCCAGCATCAGGGTTTTTTCCAGTGAGTCAGTTCTTCACATCAAGTGGCCAAAGTATTGAAGTTTCAGCTTCGGCATCAGTCCTTCCAATGAATATTCAGGACTAATTTCCTTTAGGATGGACTGATTGGGTCTCCTTGGAGTCCAGGGGGCTCTCAAAAGTCTTCTCCAACACCACAGTTGAAAAGTGTCAATTCTTCAGTGCTCAGCTTTCTTTATAGTCCAACTCTCACATCCATACATGACTACTGGAAAAACCATAGTATTGACTAGACATTTGTTGGCAAAATAATGGCTCTGCTTTTTAATATGCTGTCTAGGTTGATCATGACTTTTCTTCCAAGGAGTAAGCGTCTTTTAATTTCATGGCTGCAGTACCATCTGCAGTGATTTTGAAGCCCAAGAAAATGAAATCTATCACTGTTTCCACTATTTCCCCATTCAAGCCTTACTCTATTAAAAAGAGCTCACGTTGAGGAAATACCCTGGATTCTTTTTCAAAAAACAGCATCTTAGTGTTTTTCCTTCTGCCAGTGAAGACAGTGAGCATAAAAAATGTGTATGTATATTTATCAGTAATAGATAGAAATTACATATTAATAGAGTGAACATTAATGTTTGATTACCTCATTAAATTTACAAACTACTGTCTTAAGAATTTACCTCCAAATTCTTATATTGAACACTTATTATTTATTTAAGTTGAAATAGTATTAAAAAAGGATAATAAGCAAAGAATACTTATTAAGATTTAAATATAATTAGCAATTTAGCTAGTAAATATTTGAGATACTGATTTTTACAGAATCCAGAAAGCAGAGTTTGTTCTATAGAAAAGAGTAAAAGTTCAAAAATTCAAAACAAAAAATAAAATGGACAACAAAAATTGCAAAAGCCTTTTTATTCATTCTGTTGAATTGATAGAGTATATATGGCAGTATTCTTTTTCTCAGAGTATTCAGGTGGTGGAGACCCCATGAGGCTGCATATGGAAACTAAAATTGTCATTACAAAAGGATCGCTTATAGTATGATCATGGATATTTCTTCCTATTTAGTAGCAGCTGTTCTTTATCTTTACACAATTTTGATGTGTTCTCTATCACATCAAAATTGCTCCAGCTATTTTCTTCTTCAAAATTCTTTATTTCAAACATCCCACAATATAATAAAAATGCATGTTTTTAACAATCAAAGCTGAAATCTGAAGAAAGATGCAAGAATTCATGAAAGAAATGGGAGTGATGTCAGAGAACTGCAACTGCTAGAATCAAATGCAAAATAATACAAAACAGGTAATAAGAAAATGATAACGACCATTAAAAAATTACAAGGGATCTTGACAAGATTTATTTATTTATTTTTAAGTAAATCTTCTAAGCCTTATGTGAAGGTTTTCCCTTCATATAAGATTTTAATCTTTGCTTTAGTTGGATTTACTTTGAGTGACTTTTTTTCCTGGAACTGATTATCCTCAGATAATGAGTTCTTATATTAAAATAATAAAATAGTGCAATCATTATATGCCAAAAAATTATATAACATTAGATCAGAAAATTCCTTGAATATAGAAAAATAGCTTGTGTTGGATTTAGGAAGATAAAAGAGGAAAGCAACCAGCACCTGCAAACAACAGACATAAAATTTTCTTCCCAAGCAACCTCAAACAAGCCTTAAGTTTAGGATCAATAAATTTAAAGAGTGAAAGATGAGAATAAAGTATTGTCTAGGTAATTTTTTGCCTCACTTTAATGAAAACATCTCAGTTGGCCTGAACTTCCTTTCTTTCATCCTCTTACCCTACATACAAAGCTCAGGGAGCACTCTCATGCCCAGATTTATAACTAAGACCCACTCCTTAAATTACTTGACAGATAGGTCATGGGTAGCTTCAAGTGTGGGTGCTGGAGCCCAAGACCAAGAAATCATAGCTTCTGAGAGGAAAAGTTTAGAAACATATAAGACCACCTTGACTTCATTTGTGATCAAAGAGCTGCTGCTGGTGCTGCTGCCAAGTCGCTTCAGTCATGTCTGACTCTGTGAGACCCCATGGACTGCAGCCTACCAGGCTTCTCTGTCCATGGGATTCTCCAGGCAAGAACACTGGAGTGGGTTGCCATTTCCTTCTCCAATGCATGAAAGTGGAAAGTGAAAGTGAAGTCACTCAGTCGTGTCTGACTCTTAGCAACCCCATGGACTGCAGCCCACCAGGCTCCTCCATCCATGGGATTTTCCGGGCAACAGTACTGGAGTGGGGTTCCATTGCCTTCCCCCAATCAAAGAGCAGAGTTTCTGAACTCTGGCAGTCATGCTATGTTCAGGCACTCTGCAGGATAGTGTCCTGCCCACAACCAACCTCTTAGGTGAAGAAGCTCATCAGTCTTAGTCTTCTCTACAAGAAATCACTTCTTGAGGAAACAGACTTAAAGAGCCAAACCTGTGTCAATACCTGATATTAAATGACATGGTCTTTTTAATAAAATTGAAACATCCATACAAAAATTTTTACGTACATAAAACAACAAGGACATGAAAAAAGACTAGGTAATTCAGGACAAAAACATTAAAAGTAACAACCATACCACAATCATACAACTACTCTCTAATACACGTCTATGGAAAGAATATTGCTGTTAGTGGTGCAGTCATGTCTGACTTTTGCAACTCTATGGACTGTAGCCCTCCAGGCTCTTCTGTTTAAAGATTAGGTTGGTCTAAAATACAGATTTAAAAACAGAAATCTCTGTAACAATGTAAAAAACAAAGGGAGCAAGTAAAACTTTCTTGATTTTTGAAAAAGAAATTTTTAAGTAAACTGAATAACATATTAGTACAGTTCAGTTCAGTTCAGTCGCTCAGTTGTGTCCGACTCTTCCCAACCCCATGAATCGCAGCACGCCAGGCCTCCCTGTCCATCACCAACTCCCGGACTTCACTCAGACTAACGTCCATCGAGTCAGTGATGCCATCCAGCCATCTCATCCTCTGTCGGCCCCTTCTCTTGCCCCCAATCAGTCCCAGCATCAGAGCCTTTTCCAATGAGTCAACACTTCGCATGAGGTGGCCAAAGTACTGGAGTTTGAGCTTCAGCATCATTCCCTCCAAAGAAATCCTGGGGCTGATCTTCTTCAGAATGAACTGGTTGGATCCCCTTGCAGTCCAAGGGACTCTCAAGAGTCTTCTCCAACACCACAGTTTAAAAGCATCAATTCTTCGGCGCTCAGCCTTCTTCACAGTCCAACTCTCACATCCATATATGACCACAGGAAAAACCATAGCCTTGACTAGATGAACCTTTGTTGGCAAAGCAATGTCTCTGTTTTTGTAAAGGCTATCTAGGTTGGTCATGACTTTCCTTCCAAGGAGTAAGCGTCTTTTAATTTCATGGCTGCAATCACCATCTGCAGTGATTTTGGAGCCGCAAAAAATAAAGTCTGACACTGTTTCCACTATTTCCCCATCTATTTCCCTTGAAGTGACGGGACCGGATACCATGATCCTCGTTTTCTGAATGTTGAGCTTTAAGCCAACTGTTTCACTCTCCACTTCCACTTTCATCAAGAGGCTTTTTATTTCCTGTTCACTTTCTGCCATAAGGGTGGTGTCATGTGCATATCTGAGGTTATTGATATTTCTCCTGGCAATCTTAATTCCAGCTGGTGCTTCTTCCAGCTCAGCATTTCTCATGGTGTACTCTGCATAGAAGTTAAATAAGCAGAGTGACAATATACAGCCTTGATGTACTCCTTTTCCTATTTGGAACCAGTCTGTTGTTCCATTTTCAGTTCTAACTGTTGCTTCCTGACCTGCATACAAATTTCTCAAGAGGCAGGTCAAGTGGTCTGGTATTCCCATCTCTTTCAGAATTTTCCACGGTTTATTATGATCCACACAGTCAAAGGCTTTGACATAGGCAAAAGCAGAAATAGATGTTTTTCTGGAACTCTCTTGCTTTTTCCATGATCCAGCGGATGTTGGCAATTTGATCTCTGGTTTCTCTGCCTTTTCTAAAACCAGCTTGAACATCAGGAAGTTCGTGGTTCACGTACTTCTGAGGCCTGGCTTGAAGAATTTTGAGCATTACTTTACTAGCATGTGAGATGAGTGCAATTGTGCAGTAGTTTGAGCATTCTTTGGCATTGCCTTTCTTTGGGATTGGAATGAAAACTGACCTTTTCTAGTCCTATGGCCACTTCTGAGTTTTCCAAATGTGCTGGCATATTGAGTGTAGCACTTTCACAGCATCATCTTTCAGGATTTGAAAGAGCTCAACTGGAATTCCATCACCTCCACTAGCTTTGTTCCTAGTGATGCTTTCTAAGGCCCACATATGCCTTGACTTCACATTCCAGGATGTCTGGCTCTAGATCAGTGATGACACCATCATAATTATCTGGGTGGTGAAGATCTTTTTTGTACAGTTCTTCTCTGTATTCTTGCCACCTCTTCTTAATTTCTTCTGCTTCTGTTAGGTCCATACCATTTCTGTCCTTTATCGAGCCCATCTTTGCATGAAATGTTCCCTTGGTATCTCTAATTTTCTTGAAGAGATCTCTAGTCTTTCCCATTCTGTTGTTTTCCTCTATTTCTTTGCATTGATCACTGAGGAAGGCTTTCTTATATCTTCTTGCTATTCTTTGGAATTCTGCATTCAGATGTTTATTTCTTTCCTTTTCTCCTTTGCTTTTGCTTCTCTTCTTTTCACAGCAGTTTGTAAGGCATTCTCAGACAGCCATTTTGCTTTTTTGCATTTCTTTTCCATGGGATGGTCTTGATCCCTGTCTCCTGTACAATGTCATGAAGCTCTTTCCATAGTTAATCAGGCACTCTATCTATCAGATCTAGTCCCTTAAATCTATTTCTCACTTTCACTGTATAATCATAAGGGATTTGATTTAGGTCATACCTGAATGGTCTAGTGGTTTTCCCTACTTTCTTCAATTTCAGTCTGAATTTGGCAATAAGGAGTTCATGATCTGAGCCACAGTCAGCTCCTGATCTTGTTTTTGTTGACTGTATAGAGCTTTTCCATCTTTGGCTGCAAAGAATATAATCAATCTGATTTTGGTGTTGACCATCTGGTGATGTCCATGTGTAGAGTCTTCTCTTGTGTTGTTGGAAGAGGGTGCTTGCTATGACCAGTGCGTTTTCTTGGCAAAAACTCTATTAGTCTTTGCCCTGCTTCATTCCATATTTAAGGCCAGATTTGCCTGTTACCCCAGTGTTTCTTGACTTCCTACTTTTGCATTCCAGTCCCCTATAATGAAAAGGACATCTTTTTTGGGTGTTAGTTTTAAAAGGTCTTGTAGGTCTTCATAGAACCATTCAACTTCAGCTTCTTCAGCATTACTGGTTGGGGCATAGACTTGCATTACTGTGATATTGAATGATTTGCCTTGGAAACGAACAGAGATCTTTCTGTCGTTTTAAGATTGCATCCAAGTACTGCATTTCGGACTCTTTAGTTCACCATGATGACTACTCCATTTCTTCTGAGGGATTCCTGCCCACAGTAGTAGATAAAATGGTCATCTGATTTAAATTCACCCATTCCAGTCCATTTTAGTTTGCTGATTCCTAGAATGTCTACATTCACTCTTGCCATCTCTTGTTTGACCACTTTCTATTTGCCTTGATTCATGGACCTGACATTCCAGGTTCCTATGCAATATTGCTCTTTACAGCATGGTACCTTGCTTCTATCACCAGTCACATCCACAGCTGTGTATTGTTTTTTCTTTGGCTCCATCGTTTCATTCTTTCTGGAGTTATTTCTCCACTGATCTCCGGTACCATCTTGGGCCCCTACTGTCCTGGGGAGTTTTTCTTTCAGTATCCTATCCTTTTGCCTTTTCATATGCCTTGACCGGTGCACTAAGTGCGGCAGCAGCTGTGACCGGTGCACTAAGCACGACCGAGTGGAGCTACCCCATGTCCGAAGTCAGGGGCAGAAGCCGGGAGGACCCCATGCCCAAAGGGCTGTGACCAAGAGAAGTTATCCCACGTCCGAGGTCAGGGCAGCAGCCAAGAGTGCCAGGCTGCAACGGCGCAGGAATGGCCGAGAAGAGCTATCCAAGTCCAAGGTTGGGGGGGTGGCCGGGAGGAGCTACCCCACAACTGAGGTTGGGGCAGTGGCCGAGAGGAGTTAACCCGCATCCGAATCAGGGGTGGCAGCCGGGATGACCAACCCCATGTCCAAGGAGCAGTGGCTGCGCGTGCAGAGGAGGGCATAGAGGAGCTCTCCCACATTGAATGTCAGAAAGGGCTGTGGTGAGGAGATACCCCTCATCCAAGGTAAGGAGCACTGGCTGCGCTTTGCTGGAGTAGCCGTGAAGAGTACCTCCCACCCAAGGTAAGAGAAACCCAAGTAAGATGGTAGGTGTTGCAAGAGGGCATCAGAGGGCAGACACACTGAAATCATACTCACAGAAAACTAGTCAATCTAATCACACTAGGACCTCAGCCTTGTCTAACTCAATGAAACTAAGCCATGCCTGTGGGGCAACCCAAGATGGGCGGGTCATGGTGGAGAGATCTGACAGAATGTGGTCCACTGGAGAAGGAATGGCAAACAACTTCAGTATTCTTGCCTTGAGAACCCCATGAACAGTATGAATAACACATGAGTACATCATAAGAAATGCTGGACTGGAAGAAACACAAGCTGGAATCAAGATTGCCAGGAGAAATATCAATAACCTCAGATATGCAGATGACACCACCCTTATGGCAAAAAGTGAAGAGGAACTCAAAAGCCTCTTGATGAAAGTGAAAGTGGAGAGTGAAACAGTTGGCTTAAAGCTCAACATTCAGAAAACAGAGATCATGGCATCCGGTCCCATCACTTCATGGGAAATAGATGGGGAAACAGTGGAAACAGTGTCAGACTTTATTTTTCTGGGCTCCAAAATCACTACAGATGGTGACTGCAGCCATGAAATTAAAAGACACTTACTCCTTGGAAGGAAAGTTATGACCAACCTAGATAGCATATTCAAGAACAGAGACATTACTTTGCCAACAAAGGTTCGTCTAGTCAAGGCTATGGTTTTTCCTGTGGTCATGTATGGATGTGAGAGTTGGACTGTGAAGAAGGCTGAGCACCAAAGAATTGATGCTTTTGAACTGTGGTTTTGGAGAAGACTCTTGAGAGTCCCTTTTGAATGATATCAGCCCTGGGATTTCTTTGGAAGGAATGATGCTGAAGCTGAAAGTCCAGTACTTTGGCCACCTCATGCGAAGAGTTGACTCATTGGAAAAGACTCTGATGGTGGGAGGGATTGGGGGCAAGAGGAGAAGGGGACGACAGAGGATGAGAAGGCTGGATGGCATCACTGACTAGATGGACGTGAGTCTGAGTGAAGTCCAGGAGTTGGTGATGGACAGGGAGGCCTGGCGTGCTGCGATTCATGGGGTTGCAAAGAGTCAGACACGACTGAGCTACTGATCTGATCTGATCTGAAGGCTAAAAACCAACTTCTTGTTAAAATATGTAGCCAAGTTTATTTAGTGGTTATAATAGACTAGGTACTCTTCAGTAAACTTGATATAGTTTTAACTCATCTCATTCTCACAACAAATCTATCTTATACTCTTATTATCTCCAGTTTACAAATGAGGAAATTGAGGCAGAAAGAAGCTGACTAGCTTAAGTCCGTTCATCTAGTAAGAATATCGTGCTAGTACACACATTCTGAATAGGTTCTGTGACAAAACCATATGCCTTCCAATTGTGCTTGGGTAATCTTACAGACAAAGTTAAGAGACTATCCGAACGCTTAAAGCCAAGTTGTAAAGTTTTAAAAATACAAAAGAAAGAAAAATGCTGAATTAAAAATACTATATATATATATATATATATATATATATATATATATATGGAAAGAGAGAGAGAGAGAAGAAACCAACTAGGTTCATTATTGATTTAATAAGAAAAACAATACTAAAAGTTTTCTGTGTGGAAAAATATATATGGGTCTTTATACTGAAAGTCTCCACTGAATAACATAAGACAAATTTTCAAGACTCATTCTTAAATGAGTCGAATTTCAGAACACTGAGGAGATTGAAAAATTCTAAAAATATTCAGAAATAAAAGCAAGATTATGTACAATACAAAAAAAATTAAGAATGACATCAGATTATGCATCAGCAGTAGTTGTATCTGAGGGTAAAATGTGATTTTTTTAGAACATAAAAATTTATAAAATTATTGATTGTTTATCAACAAATATTCTATTTTCTGTTTGTGCAATAAAAGGACCTGTCCATCTATTCATCACATGCTCAGTCAGGTCCAACTGTTTTTGACTCTATGCTTTGTAGTTCACCAAGCTCCTCTGTCCATGGGATTTTCCAGGCAAGAATACCAGAGTGGGTTGCCATTTCCTCCTCCAGAGTGTCTTTCTGACCCAGGGATCAAACTTGCATCTCCTGCATCTCCTACTTTGAAAGCTGATTCTTTACTGTTTTGACCATTAGGGAAGCCCAAAAGGATCTATAAGAAATATCAAAAATTATAGTAAGGTTTAGTAATCTTTAGAAAAATTTGTCTAAAAGCAGCTGAATTCCAACCTGTCCTGCAAAGTGGGCAAAGACAAATGTCTTAAAGTGATCCTTCAATAAGGAGAGGATGAGTTTAGTAACATCCTAAAATCAACAACAGCAGCAACATTGAATAGCATCTAATGATTAAATACAATATTAAAATTTTATTAAGAAATACAAATGCGAACAAATGGAAGTAAGGAGCATTGGATTTAGAATGGAAGAGGGATAGAAGACATTTTCTGAGTATGAGCACAGTTTAGTAATGAGCCTAATCCCATCTGGGACCAAGCATACCACCTGGATCTGCAATAACTAATATAACACAATGCTGCAAATTCTATACATGTACATTGTAATTATAACTGAAAATTGACCTATGAGCATTAGTAACATGACACACTGATGCAGTGTTTATAGAAAATACAAACATAAAACTACTTCATATTCAGCTATACAAATACAATTTTCTACTATTACTTCAATTAAGATGGTGTTAATTAGGAACGGTAGGTCTTCTAAATGTTCATATTAGACTTCCTGAATTTTACTTGTGTTTTTTATATAATCAAACACAATATCACCTAATAAATATTTATTCTCTGTGTTAAATATTCTATACATGACTATACCATTTCTACATTTCTCAGGATATTGATTTTAAAGACTTTGATGAGTAGGAACTGGAAAGAGCTAAATTGGTAGGTGGTTTAACTCTGGTGTATTTTCATTCCATTATACTTGCTTTCTCTATAAATGAGAAACATCTTTTCTTTCTGCTTTCCCTTTTACTCCCATTCCTTTTCCTTAGCCCTATCTTCAAATTCTGAATTAGGTTAAAATTAGATAATGAGAGCCTAGTATTTGAAAAAGTGGGTAGAAAATGAACCAACTATTCGTCTATTATATATTCATTTATCATATTTCTAGCATCTTAATTATCTTAATTACTTTTAACTCTCCAAATTCAATGCAGATACTCAAGATCAAATTATCATTCTATTTCTGTTGTCAGCTGTTAATCAGTGACTTTTTTTTTGCATTTTTAAATCTTTTTAAAAAATTATTTATTTTTTAATGAAGGATAATTGCTTTACAGAATTTTGTTATTTCCTGTCAAACCTCAACATGAATCATCCATAAGTATACATATCACCCTTCCCTTTTGAACCTCCCTCCCATCTTCCTCCCCATCCCACACCTTTAGGTTGATACAGAGCCCCTGTTTGAGTTTCCTGAGCCATACAGCAAATTCCTGTTGGCTATCTATTTCACATATGGTAATGTAAGTTGCCATGTTACTCTTTCCATACACCATCTCCTCCCCTTTCCCCATGTCCATAAGTCTATTCTCTGTGTCTGTTTCTCTATTGTTGCCCTGTACAAAATTTCTTCAGTACCATTTTTCTAAATTATGTATATATGCATTGTTAGAATACGATATTTATCTTTCTCTTCCTGACTTACTTCATTCAGTATAACAGGTTATAGGTTCATCCTGACTCAATGGGCATGAGTTTGGGTAGACCCCGGGAGTTGGTGGTGGGCAGGGAGGCCTGGTGTGCTGCAGTTCATGGGGTCACAAAGAGTCAGACATGACTGAGCAACTGAACTGAACGGAGGTTCATCCATCTCATCATAACTAACTCAAATGTGTTCCTTTCTATGGGTGAGTAATATTCTGTTGTGTATAGTACCACAACTTCTTTATCCATTCCTCTGTCGATGGACATCTAGGTTGCTTCCATGTTCTAGCTATTGTAAATAGTGCTGCAATGAACAATTGGATACATGTGTCTTTTTCGATTTTGGTTTCCTCAGGGTATATGCCTAGGCGTGGGATTGCTGGCTCATATGGTGGTTTCATTCCTAGTTTTTTAAAGAATCTCCACACCATCTTCCATACTGGCTGTATCAATTTATATTCCCACCATCAGTGCACAAGTGTTCCTTTTTCTCCACAGCACTTTCAGCATTTATAGTTTGTAGACTTTTTGATGATGGCCATTCTGACTGGTGTGAGGTGATATATAATTGTAGCTTTGATTTGCATTTCTCTAATAATGAGCAATGCTGGAACAGCTTTTCATGTGTTTGTTAGCCATCTGTATGTCTTTGAATAAATGACTGTTTAGGTCTTTTCCCCACTTTTTGATCAGGTTGTTTTTTTTCCCTAATATTGAGATTTATGAGTTGCTTGTATATTTTGGAAATTAATCCTTTGTCAGTTGTTTCATTTGCTATTATTGTCTCCCATTCTGAGGGTTGTCTTTTCACCTTGCTTATAGTTTCCTGTGCTGTGCAAAAGCTTTTAAGTTTAATCAGGTCCCACTTATTTACTTTTGTTTTTATTTCCACTACAGTAGGAGATGGGTCATAGAGGATCTTGCTTTGATTTATGTCAACAGGTGTTCTGGTTATGTTTTCCTCTAAGAGTTTCATACTTTTTGGTCTTTGTTTAGGTCTTTAATCCATTTTGAGTTTATCTTTGTGTATGGTGTTAGAAAGTGTTCTAATTTCATTCTTTTACATGTAGCTGTCCAATTTTCCCAGCATCATTTTATTGAAGAGGCTATTTTTGCCCCATTGTATATTCTTGTCTCCCTTGTCAAAAATAAGATACCCATAGGTGCATGGGGTTATTTCTGGGATTTCTATCTTTTTCCATTGGTCTATATTTCTGTTTTTATGCAAGTACCACACTGTCTTGATGACTGTAGCTTTTTAGTATAATCTGAAGTCAGGAAGATTGATTCGTCCAGCTCCATTCTTGTTTCTTAAGACTGCTTTGGCTATTCGGGGTCTTTTGTGTTTCCCGAAGAATTCTGCAATTTTTGTTCTAGTTCTGTGAAAAATGTCATTAGTAATTTGATAGGGATCGCATTGAATCTGTAGATTGCTTTTGGTAGTATAGTCATTTTCACAATATTGATTCTTCCAACTCAGGAACATGGAATATCTCTCCATCTGTTTATGTCGTCTTTGATTTCTTTCATCAGTGCCTTAAAATTTTCTATGTACAGTTCTTTTGTCTCCTTAGGTAAGTTTATCCCTAGATATTTAATTATTTTGGTTGCAATGGTTAATGGTATTGATTCTGTAATTTCTTTCTGATTTTTCATTTTTAGTATATAGAAATGCAAGTGATTTCTGCGTATTAATTTTGCATCCTGTGATTTGCTAAATTCACTGATTGGCTCTAGTACTATTCTGATACTATCTTTAGGGTTTTCTACTTACAGTATCATGCCATCTTCAAACAGTGAGAGCTTTACTTCTTTTCTAATCTGGATTTCTTTTATTTCTTTTTCTTCTCTGATTTCAGAAGCTGGAATTTCCAGAATATTGACAATTGAATAATGGTGTCAAAAGTGCACATCTATGTCTTGTTTCTGATCTTAGGGGGAATGCTTTCAGTTTTTCACCTTTGAGAATAAGGTTTGCTCTGGACTTATCATATATGGCCTTTACTATGTTGAGGTAGGTGCCTTCTATGCCCATTTTTTGAAGAGTTTTAATCATAACTGCAAGGAGGTCCAACCAGTCCATTCTGAAGGAGATCAGCCCTGGGATTTCTTTGGAAGGAATGATGCTGAAGCTGAAACTCCAGTACTTTGGCCACCTCATGTGAAGAGTTGACTCATTGGAAAAGAGTTGGGAGGGGTTGGGGGCAGGAGGAGAAGGGGACGACAGAGGATGAGATGGCTGGATGGCATCACTGACTCTATTGACGTGAGTCTGAGTGAACGCCGGGAGATGGTGATGGACAGGGAGGCCTGGCGTGCTGTGATTCATGTGGTCTCAAACAGTCAGACACAACTGAGTGACTGAACTGAACTGAACTGAATTATAAATGGGTGCTGAATTTTGTCAAAGGTTTTTTCTGCATCTATTGAGATGATGATATGGTTTTTATCTTTCAATATGTTAATATGCTGTATCACATTGATTGATTTGCATATATTGAAGAATCCTTGCATCCCTGGGATAAACCCAACTTGATCATGGTGTATGAGCTTTTTGGTGTCTCACTGAATTTTGTTTGCTAAAGTTTTGTTGAGGAATTTTGCATCTATATTCATCAGTGATATTGGCCTGTAGTTTTCATTTTTTTGTGTTGTCTTCATCTGATTTTGGTATCAGGGTGATGTGGCCTCATGAATGAGTTTTGAAGTGTCCCTTCCTCTGCAATTTTTTGAAAGAGTTTTAGAAAAATAGGCATTAGCTCTTTTCTAAATATTTGATAGAATTCTCCTGTGAAGCCATCTGGTTCTGGGCTTTTCGTTTTTTTGGAGATTTTGATCACAGCTTCAAGTTCAGTGCTTGTATCTGGGATGTTCATAATTTCTATTTCTTCCTGGTTAAGTATTGGAAGATTGAACTTTTCTAAGAATCTGTCCATTTCTTCCAGGTTATCTAATTTATTGACATATAGTTATTCATAATAGTCTCTTATAATCCTTTGTATTTCTGCATTGTCTGTTGTAATCTTTCCTTTTTCATTTCTAATTTTGTTGATTTTATTCTTCTCTCTTTTATTCTTGATGAGTCTAGCTACAGGTTTGTCAACTTTGTTTATCTACTCAGAAAACTGGTTTTTAGTTTTATTAATTTTTATTATTGGATCTTTCATTTCTTTTTGTATGGATATTTATTATTTATTTCCTTATACTAATTTTGGGGGTGTGTTCTTTATTCAGTTGTTTTAGGTGTAAAGTTAGGGTGTCTATTCAATGCATTTCTTGTTTCTTGAGGTAGGATTTTATTGCTATAAACTTCCATCTTAGAACTGCTTTTGCTGCATCCCATAGATTTTGAGTTGTCATGTTTCAGTGCCATTTTTTTCTAGAAATGTTTTTATTTACCTTTTGATTTCTTCAGTAACCTGTTGGTTGTTTAGAAACGTGTTGTTAAATCTCCATGTGATTGTTTTTCTTACAGTTGTTTTCTTGTAATTATTATCTAGTCTCATAGCATTGTTGTCAGAGAAGATGCTTGATATTATTTCAGTTTTCTTAAATTTACTGAGGTTTGATTTGTGACCCAAGATGTGGTGCCTCCTGGAGAATGTTCCATGTGCACTTGAGAAGGCATATTCTTATGCATTTGGATGTGATATCCTGAGGATATCAATGAGATCCATCTCATCTAATGTATCATTTAAGACTTGTGTTCCCTTATTAGTTTTCTGTTTTGATGATCTGTCCATTGGTGTGAGTGAGGTGTTAAAATCTCCTACTATTATTGTGCTACTGTCAGTTTCCCCTTTTATGTCTGCTAGTGTTTGTCTTATGTATTGAGGTGCTCCTATGTTGGGTGCATAGATATTTACAATTGTTTCGTCTTCCTCTTGGATTTATGCCTTGATCATTATGCAGTGTACTTCCTTATCTCTTTATTTTAAGGTCTATTTTGTGTGCCATGAGGATTACTACTTCAGCTTTTTTTCGCTCCCCACTTGAATGGAATATATATTTCCATCCTCTTACTTTCATTCTATATGTGTCTTTAGGTCTGAACTGTGGAGAAGGCAATGGCACCCCACTCCAGTACTCTTGCCTGGAAAATCCCATGGATGGAGGAGCCTAGTAGGCTGCAGTCCATGGGGTCGCTAAGAGTCAGACACGACTGAGCGACTTCACTTTCGCTTTTCACTTTCATGCATTGGAGAAGGAAATGGCAACCCACTCCAGTGTTCTTGCCTGGATAATCCCAGGGACGGGGGAGCCTCGTGGGCTGCCGTCTATGGGGTCGCACAGAGTCAGACACGACTGAAGTGACTTAGCAGCAGGTCTGAACTGGGTTTCTTGTAGACAGCATATAATGGGTCTTCTTGTTGCTGTATCCATTTAGCCAGTCTGTGTCTTTTAGATACATCATTTAATCCATTTACATTTAAAGTAATTATTGATATATATGTTCAAATTAGCATTTTCTTAATTGTTTGGGGTTGATTTTGTAGATCTTTTGTCTTCTCTTGTATTTCTTGACTATATAAGTCCTTTTAACATTTGCTGTAAAGCTGGTTTGTTGGTACTGAATTCTCTTAACTTTTGCTTGTCTGAAAAGCTTTTGATTTCTCCATCAATTTTGAATGAAATCCTTGCCAGGTACAGTAATCTTTGTTGTAGATTTTTCCTTTTCACTACTTTAAATATGTCCTGCCATTCCCTTCTGGCCTCTAGAGTTTCTGCTGAAAGATCAGCTGTTAAGCATATGGGATTTCCCTTGTATGTTACTTGTTACTTTTCCCTTGCTGCTTTTAATATTCTTTATGTTGTTTATTCTTTGTTAGCTTGATTAGTATGTGTCTTGTGTTTATCCTGTATGGGTCTCTGTGCTTCTTGGGATTGATTGACTATTTCCTTTTCCATGTTGGGCTAATTTTCAACTCTAATCTCTTCAAAAATTTTCTCATACTCTTTCTTTTTCTCTTCTTCAGATCAGATCAGATCAGTCGCTCAGTCGTGTCCGACTCTTTGCGACCCCATGAATCTCAGCACACAAGGCCTCCCTGTCCATCACCAACTCCCGGAGTTCACTCAGACTCATGTCCATTGAGTCAGTGATGCCATCCAGCCATCTCATTCTCTGTCAACCCCTTCTCCTCTTGCCCCCAATCCTTCCCAGCATCAGAGTCTTTTCCAATGAGTCAACTCTTTGCATGAGGTGGCCAAAGTACTGGACTTTCAGCTTCAGCATCATTCCCTCCAAAGAAATCTCAGGGCTGATCTCCTTCAGAATGGACTGGTTGGATCTCCTTGCAGTCCAAGGGACTCTCAAGAGAAAGAGGAAAAAAAAAAAAAAAGAGTCTTCTCCAACACCACAGTTCAAAAGCATCAATTCTTTGGCGCTCAGCCTTCTTCACAGTCCAACTCTCACATCCATACATGACCACAGAAAAAACCATAACCTTGACTAGACGAACCTTTGTTGGCAAAGTAATGTCTCTGCTTTTGAATATGCTATCTAGGTTGGTCATAACTTTCCTTCCAAGGAGTAAGCGTCCTTTAATTTCATGGCTGCAGTCACCATCTGTAGTGATTTTGGAGCCCAGAAAAATAAAGTCTGACACTGTTTCCACTGTTTCCCCATCTATTTCCCATGAAGTGACAGGACCAGATGCCATGATCTTCGTTTTCTGAATGTTGAGCTTTAAGCCAACTTTTTCACTCTCCACTTTCACCTTTATCAAGAGGCTTTGTAGTTCCTCTTCACTTTTTGCCATAAGGGTGGTGTCATCTGCATATCTGAGGTTATTGATACTTCTCCCGGCAATCTTGATTCCAGCTTGTGTTTCCTCCAGTCCAGCATTTCTCATGATGTACTCTGCATATAAGTTAAATAAACAGGGTGACATGCAGAGGTCTCTGAGACTATCCTCATTTCTTTTCATTCATTTTACTTTATTCTGCTCTTCAGAAGTTATTTCCATCACTTTATCTTCCAGCTCACTGATTCGTTTTTCTCCTTCAGATATTCTGCTATTGATTCCTTCTAGAGTATTTTTATTTATTTTTAATTTAAATTTATTTATTAATTCTTCTACATCTTTGTTAATATTTTCTCCATTTTGTTTTAAAGGTTTTGATGATCTTTACTATAATTTTTCTGAATTCTTTTTCAGGTAGTTTGCCTATTTTCTCTTCATTTATTTGAACTTCTGTGTTTGTAGTTTGTTCCTTCATTTGTGTAGTATTTCTGTGCTTTTTCATTATTATTATTTCTTTTTTAACTTACTCTATTTGAGGTCTCTTTTTCTTGGGCTTCAAGGAAAGTTGAATTCTTGCCCTGAAGAAGACTGAATTTTTTCTTCCTTTTGACTTCTTCCCTTCTAATGTTGCTCCTTTGGTTTGTGTAAGCTTCGTATGGGATGAAATTTGTCCTGATTTTTTTTTGTTTGTTTTTCCTCTGATGGGCAAGGCTAAGTGGGGTGGTAATCCTGTCTGACAATTATTGGGTTTGTATTTTTGTTTTGTTTGTTGTTTAGGTGAGTCATCCTGCATAGGGTTCTACTGGTGGTTTTGTGATCCTGGGTCTTGTATTCAAATGGTTTCCTTTGTGTGAGTTCTCAGTATTTGATACTCTCTAGGGTTAATTCTCGGAGAAGACAATGGAAACCCATTAGGGCACTCTTGCCTGGAAAATCCCATGGACGGAGAAGCCTGGTGGGCCGCAGCCCATGGGGCTGCTAAGAGTTGGACAAGACTCAGCGACTTCACTTTCACTTTTCACTTTCATGCATTGCAGAAGGAAATGGTAACCCACTCCAGTGTTCTTGCCTGGAGAATCCCAGGGACGGGGGAGCCTCGTGGGCTGCCGTCTATGGGGTCGCACAGAGTCAGACACGACTGAAGCATCTTAGCAGCAGCAGCAGCAGGGTTAATTCTCTGATAGTCTAGAGTCTTTAGTCAGTACTCCCACTCCAAAGGCTCAGGGCTTGATCTCTGTTTAGGAATGAAGATTCCACAAGTGGTTTGTTATGGCATTAAGTGAGATTTAAACAAATATCCAAAAATGAGAGATCAAACATAAACTCCCGGCAAATGGGAGTTACAAAATCTGGCAAATAATAATTAAAATAATGGAATACACACACACACACACACATACACACACATGAGCAAAGTCAAAACAATCCAACAAAAATAAAGTACAGTAGATTGACCTGGCGAACACAGGAAATCAAACAATAGCTTACTCCTTGGAAGGAAAGTTATAACCAACCTAGATAGCATATTCAAAAGCAGAGACATTACTTTGCCAACAAAGGTCCGTCTAGTCAAGGCTATGGTTTTTTCAGTGGTCATGTATGGATGTGAGAGCTGGACTGTGAAGAAAGCTGAGTGCCGAAGAATTGATGCTTTTGAACTGTGGTGTTGGAGAAGACTCTTGAGAGTCCCTTGGACTGCAAGGAGATCCAACCAGTCCATTCTGAATGATATCAGCCCTGGGATTTCTTTGAAAGTAATGATGCTAAAGCTGAAACTCCAGTGCTTTGGCCACCTCATGTGAAGAGTTGACTCATTGGAAAAGACCCTGATGCTGGGAGGGATTGGGGGCAGGAGGAGAAGGGGACGACGGAGGATGAGATGGCTGGATGGCATCACTGACTCGATGGATGTGAGTCTGAGTGAACTCTGGGAGTTGGTGATGGACAGGGAGGCTTGACGTGCTGTGACTCATGGGGTCGCAAAGAGTCGGACATGACTGAGCAACTGAACTGAACTGAAGTGATATCAGTTAAGAACAAAACAACTAAAGCACAATAGAAAACAAAACTGAAGCTAGGTGCCAGGTGGGAAACAAAGCAATGAAAACAAAACTAACAAATATGTTGAGAGGAAAGGAAAGGAAGAATAGATATGCAAAGTTGAATAGAGGTAGGTGAAAAAGATTTGTACACATTAAAGATTAACTTTAGGTGGAAAAGACCAGTACAAAAGCCAAATAAAGGAAATAAGTGATTTTTGAAAAATATATATGCCTAGTTAAATGGTAGTTTGGAGTAATGAAGACAGTTAGTATTATTAAAATGGAAAAACTGTTTCAAGAAATCCAACAGGTGTTTGATAATAGAAGGAAAATCATAATCCAATCATTTCATGGTCACTTAACATTAGACAAAGTTCAAAACCAGTTTACTACAAAAGAATTTGAGAACTTGTGACATCTTTTGGTTGTGCTTTGTTTTCAGTTCTATTTGTAAATATGCATTCTGCCCAACTGCCAAAAAGCAGACACTCTTTGCATTTCATGACTTTAAAACCCTAGGACATAAGTAGGATTCTGTCAGGTAAGATAAATGTAAGAATAAACAACAGAATACACACCTTTTTAGCAGCTACATGCTGAAACATTAAGCATTCCAGAGCATCCTATCTGCACTCAATGAAAATTGCAGTTGAGTTTAATATACCAAAACCCTTCCTTTGCCAGAGGCTTTGGAATTGCTCTGCTGAAAATACTTTCAGAATCCTCAGGGGGTCTGATATGGGGTAAGCTCCCCAGTGGTTGATTAATACTATGTCTCCTAAAATACTGCAAGGTTTCCATGGTGTTTATACTAGGCATTCCACATATATAACAGTGCAAAATCAACAGAGAAGCATTGCTTTGAATTGCCGCATCCACTTTACAACAGTGTTTTTGACACAGCATCTTGAAATTTCTGCAACAAGCAATCTACTCTGGGGCACTGGTCTATCCACAAGTACGTGAAATTGCTTTGTTTTCCAGTCCACAGCCAGTTTTTGTTGTAGTTTCTGCTGCTATTTCCTTTAGGGGAGGTAGGAGATATATTGGGAGAAACTTTTGTAAGAACCACTAACTAGAGGATAACATCTGTACTACCAGCCATATAACCATCTATATTGAGAATTAGAATTCCCTTGTTGTGGTTTGAACACAAACTGCAACTGCAATATTACTTTTACAGAGCTCTCAACTATATTTTGTTCCAAAAATGAAATTTAATATATATCACTCTAAAGTGGTGTATGCGTGTGTGTATGTGTCTGTGTGTTTGGTACTTTATGTTTCAATATAATATAAAGAGAATCTCATGTAGATATCTCATTGTTCTTGCATTTGAGAAAATCATGTTAAAAACAGTATATTTTGTCAAAAAAAAAAAAAAAGTTTGTTTTAAACAAAGAGCTTCAGTTCAGTTCAGTTCAGTTCAGTTGCTCAGTCATGTCCGACTCTTTGCGACCCCATGAATCGCAGCACGTCAGGCCTCCCTGTCCATCACCAACTCCCGGAGTTCACTCAGACTCACGTCCATTGAGTCGGTGATGCCATCCAGCCATCTCATCCTCTGTCGTCCCCTTCTCCTCCTGCCCCCAATCCCTCCCAGCATAGGGTCTTTTCCAATGAGTCAACTCTTTGCGTGAGGTGGCCAAAGCACTGGAGTTTCAGCTTTAGCATCAGTCCTTCCAAAATCATCCACAGCTGATATCCTTTAAAATGGACTGGTTGGATCTCCAAGGGACTCTCAAGAGTCTTCTCCAATACCACAGTTCAAAAGCATCAATTCTTCGGCACTCAGCTTTCTTCACAGTCCAGCTCTCACATCCATACATGACCACTGAAAAAACCATAGCCTTGACTAGACGGACCTTTGTTGGCAAAGTAATGTCTCTGCTTTTGAATATGCTATCTAGGTTGGTCATAACTTGCCTTCCAAGGAGTAAGCATCTTTTAATTTCATGGCTGCAGTCATCATAATATAATAAATTATCATATTACTATTGTCATATCATATCCTCTTTAGGTATAACAACTCTACATGAAAAGTAAGTTTGTATGGTTTATTTTTTCATTTAATTTTAATGCATTTGTTCTGAGTAAAGAAAAGCTTGTGTGTAGTTTGGAAACGCTTTGAAACATTTGCTGCTACTGCTAAGTCACTTCAGTCGTGTCCGACTCTGTGCAACCCTACAGACGGCCGCCCACTAGGCTCCGCCGTCCCTGGGATTCTCCAGGCAAGAACACTGGAGTGGGTTGCCATTTCCTTCTCCAATGCATGAAAGTGAAAAGTGAAAGTGAAGTCGCTCAGTTGTGTCTGACTCTTCGTGATCCCATGGACTGCATGCAGCCTACCAGGCTCCTCCATCCATGAGAGTTTCCAGACAAGAGTATTGGAGTGGGGTGCCAGGGCCTTCTCTGTGAAACATTTGCTAAAGATATTCAATTTCCTAATGTTATTACTCTTTCTATAACACCACTCTCTTTGGTAAATCCTGTGATTTTCTTAATTTCTTAGAAGCAAAATGGGGCTCATTGTTTTCACAAGAGTAAATTCACAGATTTTTTACATTAGCTGATCAGTTAAATAGATCATAAACATTATATGTGGATTCTTTCATAAATCAATATAGGGCTATAAGGGGGTAATTATTATTTTTTATTTTATGACAAAGCTTCACCATAAACTTAAATCTTGGGAAATACAGATTTGTGTGCATACAGAGGTCTTAACCTTTAGTAGAAAATTGTGTACAAGAAAAAAATAATAATAATAAAATAAGTGCCAGTTTTCACCTGCAGCTAGTTTCAAAACATAGCTTACCAATTCCTTCATACTGTAGTTCATTCAAACAGAAATAAAAGCAAAACCAAACCCATTGCCTTAGTTAAGGTCTGATGTGGACAGAACCATGCTAATAATTGATTTCGACTACTGAAGTGGCTGCAAGTTAAAAAAAAAAAAAAAAGTACAATGGGAGCTGAACCATAATTTAAACCCTGATCTTCTCATGCTAAATCCAACATTAAAAGCTGTATTGTGCTGATATTTCATAATACAAATTAAAATAAAGAATAATAATGTAGCTACATTGTATATCATCCAATTTTGGTTTCAAGTATTCCTAAATTAAAGTCTTCCTGTTCCTTATCAAGAGTAATATTTCAAGAGATCTAAATCTACATGTGGCAAATATATAAATATATATAAATAAATAAATAAATAATACATATACATATATGTATCTTCCAGTTTTATAAGACATACTTGATTAAAAATATTTGTTTGAATTCTAAGATGCTTTGAACTAATTTAAATTTAGCTAAATAATAAAGCTGGTTTTATACTAATTTTGCTGAAGCTTGTCAAATCCTTGATACAACTTTTGTTCTTTATGATAAAGCCTTTCACAAAGCATGATTTTTCATAAGTGCTTGCTAATAAACATTTCAGTGAACTATTTCTTTTATAAACAAATGAGATCAATTCAAGAACAATTCTATAGATTTTTTTTCTTACTTTTGGATTCTTAAAATGAAATTTTTCTTTTTTAGGCTTGTGAAGTGGCCATATCAATAAAAAAGGATGTCATATACATCAGCTATTCTGGCTCTCCAAATTTTAATTGCTGGGACTGGAGGGTGCCCTGGAAGAACAAGGCTTCCATCTGGCAGCTACCAGACTGGAGGCGCTCCCTGTGATCAAGGCTATGGTTTTTCCAGTGGTCGTGTATGGATGGCAGAGTTGGACCACAAAGAAGACAGCACCGAAGAACTGACACTCTTAAACTCTGGTGCAAATAGATGGGGAAACAATGGAAACAGTGACAGACTTTATTTTCTTGGGCTCAAAAATCACTGCAGATGGTGACGGCAGCCATGACACTAAAAGATGCTTGCTCCTTATAAGAAAAGCTATGACCAACCTAGACAGATATTAAAAATCAGAGACATCACTTTGCCTACAAAGGTGCATCTAGTCAAAGCTATGGCTTTTCCAGTGGTCATGTATGGATATGAGAGTTGGACTATAAGGAAAGCTGAGGACAGAAGAATTGATGTTTTGAACTGTTATGTTGGAGAAGACTCTTAAGAGTCCCTTGGACAGCAAGGAGATCAAACCAGTCAATCCTAAAGGAAATCAGTCCTGAATATCCATTGGAAGGACTTATGCTGAAGCTGAAACTCCAGTACTTTGGCCACCTGATGTGAAGAACTGACTCATTGGAAAAGACCCTGATGCTGGGAAAGTTTGAAGGCAGGAGGAGAGGGGACAACAGAGGATAAGTTGGTTGGATAGCATCATGGACTCGATGAACATGAGTTTGAGCAACCTCCAGGAGTTGGTGAAGGACAGGGAAACCTGGTGTGTTGCAGTCCATGGCGTCACAAAGACCTGGACACAACTCAGTGGCTGAACTGAACTGAACTGTGGTATTGAGAGACCTCTTGAGGGTCACAAAGAGTCGGACATGGTTGAGTGACTGAACAACTCCTTATGGTGAGTGAGGAACTAAGGATGTGAAAATTCAAATTTCAGGATGGTGGCCCAAGATAGCTGAGATGCATATGAAAATAATAATTTAAGTAAGCCGACTCTTGCATTTCCCCATACATAGAAAAGCACTGAATTCCTTAATTTGAGATAACTGGTTTTCCTTAATTAACAGTCTTTTTGATATTCAGACTTGTCATTTTCCCCATGTTGCAAAGTTTTATATAACCTGACTGCTTGATACACCCTCCCCTTGCCACCGGCTTCAAGGAATAGTTCTCTCAGGGTCACCTGAGATGCTGTCTCTCAGGTTTGAATTTCTAAAAATTCCCACCAAATAAAGTATAACTCTAAGGTTCTCAGTTGTGACTAGTTTTTAAATTTGACAGGCTACTAGGGTGATAATAAATTAGTAATGCAGAATGGAATGATTATAACAGCATGATTTCTAGATATCACTACAATACCAGTGCAAACTTGCCACATATATACCTGCCCATGGTCAAACTTTTTCATATTTCCTATAGCAACTATTCCAAAGTTTTAGTCTCCATATTCTCCTTACTCAATCTGTTCTGGAGCAAATAGACAGAACAAATTCGTGGCTAAAGTGTTAGCTTCCTTCAGTGCCATGATAATATACTTCTCTGTATCTGAATCCTTCCTTCATTCCTTTTGCCTCAGTCACCCTCCTTATTGTATTGTTTCTCTTGATTTCTCTTCATTTCTAGACTCAATGAAAATAACCCAAAATAAGAATGAAGTTTTCCATTTTCTCAAATCAATTCATATCTCAGCCACAGCTTTTGATCTACATTCCAAATTTCTATTGCTACTGAAATCATCGAAAGAAAAGCAACTCTCAAATTTTCATTTACTGTGATCTACTGTTATGTTTTGACATTTCTGTCCACTCAGCTGTATTTTTGAACCTTTCCCCCCTCCCCCTTGCATCTCACGAGCTTACCCCCCTGGGGTCTCCTCCTATGCTCAGTGTAGCTGTGGCTCTCAATAGACCCCTGTCCTTGTACACACAATAGGTCTCAGCACTCTCTGTTAGACGTTGGCCTGCCTTTTGCCCCAGATGCTGTTTAAGAGTGAAATTATCTTTGGAATCATCTGTTTTTCTGACTTTCAGTCTATGGATCATTGCCACATCTATACATTTCCTCTGTTCCAAGATCCACTATCTTCTGTGTATCTAATAGGTAATTTCAAGTTGACATAATTCAGTCTATAGTCATTAGCCTCTACTTCCAAGTCTTACTCCTCCTATGCCATTGCTTATTGGTATCATCATTTACTGAATTTTACAAATAAGAAACACTAAAGTCAACCTCAACTGATTTCTTTTCCTCAATATCCACTATCAATGTCTTTTATTCTTTTCTCAGTTAATTAATTTTAGGATATAGCTTTGTGGGGGGAAGAAAAATATGTTATCTTTCTTCTGGTTGATCTCATAATTAAATTGACATGATACAGGTTAACAGGAGAAAATAAAATATAATTTTATACTTCTTGGGGTTCCATAAGATAAGGAAGCCCAAGGACAAGTTAAGCAATTGAAGCTCACGTGTCATTGAAAAAGAAGGTGAAGGCAGGAGGTCAGGACTTCAAAGGGTAGGAATACAATTTTCTGGAAGATCAAAAATAGCAAATATTTGGTAAAAAAGTGTTTGCTGGTTCATGCAGAGACAAATGGACACAGGCAGGACTTTCGTCAACCAGACCTTGCTAAATTTCCCTAAGTCCACGTCACCTAGTTCATTATATGTTAGTTATTTATGATGATAGTTTTGGTGGAACAAGCCCTGTATCTAAATTATTTTAGGCAGTTAAGGAGAGGAGGTAAATGCTTTACCTGAGCCCTTTGCTTCATAAAAACAATCAGCCCCAAATAATTCTCAAGAGAAAGATACACATTTTGGGGTGGCAAATTTTGTTTTCCTAAAGTCTAAATTTGTTATCTAGACATTGTCAAGACACTGACTTCAACTTACACTTTGGCACATATAGTCAAGGAAAAAAATTAAAAGAGAAAAACAAACTCGGAAAAAGTTCCGTGATACTTTTGTATCTGTCTTTTAAAGAATGAGCATGAGGTTAGATAAAAATATTTCACTAATCACACAGTAACTTATTTTTATGATATTACATTAAATCATAAACCCATACAATTTAAAAAAGAATAAAATGTTAGAATCCAATTTCAATCCATCTGTTTTTCATCTGTTTTACTGTATTTTTTTGTAAATCTCATCATAATGTACCAAATCTTCTCATTGTTCTTCCGGTTCCAAATAGGAAAAGGAGTACGTCAAGGCTGTATATTGTCACCCTGCTTATTTAACTTATATGCAGAGTACATCATGAGAAACGCTGGACTGGAAGAAACACAAGCTGGAATCAAGATTGCTGGGAGAAATATCAATAACTTCAGATATGCACATGACACCACCCTTATGGCAGAAAGTGAAGAGGAACCCAAAAGCTTCTTGATGAAAGTGAAAGTGGAGAGTGAAAAAGTTGGCTTAAAGCTCAACATTCAGAAAATGAAGATCATGGCATCCGGTCCCACCACTTCATGGGAAATAGATGGGGAAACAGTGGATACAGTGTCAGACTTTATTTTTCTGGGCTCCAAAATCACTACAGATGGTGACTGAAGCCATGAAATTAAAAGACGCTTACTCCTTGGAAGGAAAGTTATGACCAACCTAGATAGCATATTCAAAAGCAGAGACATTACTTTGCCAACAAAGGTCCATCTAGTCAAGGCTATGGTTTTTCCTGTGGTCATGTATGGATGTGAGAGTTGGACTGTGAAGAAGGCTGAGCGCCGAAGAATTGATGCTTTTGAACTGTGGTGTTGAAGAAGACTCTTGAGAGTCCGTTGGACTGCAAGGAGATCCAACCAGTCCATTCTGAATGAGATCAGCCCTGGGATTTCTTTGGAAGGAATGATAGTAAAGCTGAAACTCCAATACTTTGGCCACCTCACGGGAAGAGTTGACTCATTGGAAAAGACTCTGATGCTGGGAGGGATTGGGGGCAGGAGGAGAAGGGGACAACAGAGGATGAGATGGCTGGATGGCATCACTGACTCGATGGACATGAGTCTGAGTGAACTCCGGGAGTTGGTGATGGACAGGGAGGCCTGGCGTGCTGCAATTCATGGGGTCACAAAGAGTCGGACACAACTGAGCGGCTGATCTGAGTTTTATTCAGTTTTGAAAAATTATTTTTATAATAATTTAAGTAGCCTATTTTGCCTGTTCATTCTTTTTAGGGGAAACTTATTTACCTGTTACTTTTAGTTACGCAAACCCTCCTACCTTCCCAAAGAATTGTCTCAGAATGTGGAGGGATAATCTAGTGAGCTCTAGGTGTAACCTTGCTGATCTAGTGGTCTCTGCTATACTCTTTCTAGTAACTCTTGTTCAGTCCCTTGTCCAGGTACTGGTGGTGGTTCCTGATTGACTCAGCTCCTCCTTTCCTGACTCACATAATAGCTTCTCAGGGTGTCTCCCATCTTTTCCTTCTGAATCCTGGACTCATCTGTGTACCATGCAGTCTCAACTTCTGGGTAAAGTTTCCCTTTGAAATAGTAGACATCCTGTAGACTGCCAGCCTTGACATCAACTTCTTTCTCAGTCTCCTCTATGCAGCACCAGAAGGTTCTGCAGACTAATGGCTGCTTGTAAGTACTAGGCATTTGGTAAAGTCAAAACTGGATTTCAAGTAACCATAATGCCTATAGCTGTGGACAAAATATGTCTCCTGCCATTTCAGTAAACAAAGGATGTTGGGCTATAGCCATCAGTCACTGCAGTAACCCCCAAGAGTGTACACTGAGGAGAACTCAGGATGGAGAAAAGCAGG
Organism: Bubalus bubalis; assembly: GCF_019923935.1. Taxonomy (NCBI): domain Eukaryota; kingdom Metazoa; phylum Chordata; class Mammalia; order Artiodactyla; family Bovidae; genus Bubalus; species Bubalus bubalis. Next base: position 84,071,645 of record NC_059169.1, on the reverse strand, counting down.
ATATTGTTCCTAGATATTTAAGATGCATATCAAAGGAATAATTCCAATAAGTCCAGATTCTAGCATATTTTTGAATCAGATGCCCACTTACCCCCACACCCAGACACCCAGGGAAAGCAATTTGAGTTCATTCATTGAGGAAAGAAACTCCAAACTATCAGTAGAAGCTCAATCCAGAGAGGAGGCTGGGCTTTCCCAAATAAAAGATAAGAGACCACGTGTTTCTCACTCTTGAAGTCAAGGAAACTTCCCTGACTAGAAAGATCCTTGGAGGTAAAATGGGAGTGATGTCAAAACTATCCATAGACGTCTTCATTGGAATCCATCTTGGGTGAGAGCTGCATGCACACACGTCACAAGATCCTGAAATATACCAAATAATCAATATGACTGACTAAAGAAGCCTGGAAGAAATGCCACATATAACTGATTTAAACTAACACAAGAGTGCAACTCTCTCTCTGAATCCACCTGTGTGTTTATTCATACTGTATTCCTTTTCAACCTAACAAACACTTCACTTGTTTTCAGTACTTTCTGTCCTTGTAGGAATACTTTTTCTCAAAGCTGAAGGGACAGGGCCTTGTGACTGACCAGTGGCTAAGATTCAACTTTCTCACTGCTCCAGCCAACCTCTGTCTCTGGCCTGGAACTCAAACCCTGCTTCAAGCCACTGCAGGCTGAGGCCAACTGAGATCATTACCACACATGCATATTTGCTCAATCACTAAGTCATGTCCAATTCCTTGCAACACTGTGGACTGTTGCCAGCCAGGCTTCTCCACCCATGGGATTCTCCAGCAAGAATACTAAAATGGGTTGCCATTTCCTCCTACAGAGGATCTTCCCAAACCAGGGATGGATCCCAGGTCTCCTGCCTTGGCAGGTGGATTCTTTATCACTGTGCCACCTGGAAACTCTTTCGTTAACATGCATGGAAAAGTAACATGTTAACCCTTTTGTTAACATGCATGGAAAGTCATTAACTTGAGATGTCTGCTTTTTGTAATTAGCTTTAATTTTTTGATGTTCAACTATATATTTTTTTTCCCCAGAAAAAACTCTTATATATATCCTGGATTCTCCTTTACTCTTTGAAACAGTCCCTCAGAGCTAATTGAGAGGCTATGTCTATAGCTATAGTTTTCAGTAACCCTGTCAAGTAAACCACAATTCTCAACTTTTAAGTTGTGCTTTTTATTTTATTTTTCCAGCCAACACAGAACTGTATTGTGATGAGGCTATCCTCTGAGATGGTGTGAGGGTATAGCCTAGAAGGTGATCGCTCATCCCATACATAAGTGGTAGACAGTAACCTTTGTCTTCAGCACAACATCCCTATGGAATCCTAGAGTCTAAAGAAATGTACAGGTTTCTTTCATTTTTTTCTGAAGGTGTGATGGATACGTTCTGAGGAATTTACACTTCTATTTCTCTCTTCTCTCTCACCCTCTTTTTTTCTTTTTGTCATGAAATATAGAAACATACTCTCTCTCCTCTATTTTTAACACAATCCTTAAGAATTGGAAGTGATCTGCTTTTCTGTTTTCTACTTCTGGCCTGATTAGGTCTTCCCTTATCTAAAAGTTTATTATCAAATTTGCCAGTTGAAATCATTAGCTGATTAAAAAAAGAGAGAGAGAATGATAATGAAATTTAGCTTACTCACTTTTTTGTTACACAAGATAACATCCCCCTCTTTCTTGAGAAAATCATTTTCTTGGCTTGATGGAGGTGGAAGGCTGCAAAAAAATATTGTAAAGGATTATAGTGTAAGCCTTGACAGTTGATTTTTCTTCTTTGTAATGCAAGTGCCTGACTTAAGCTTTGATTGCCTAAGAATTCACTTCAAAGAGGCATCAACTTCAAAGGCAGCTATCTCTAATAAACACATTTTCACATGTCTGACTAGGTAAAGAGTCAGCCCCCCAGCCTCCATTGTTTTAGAGATCTTGGATGATTTCAATAAATGACCAGTTAGTAGCCCTGATTTTATTTTTTCAGTTCCAGAGATTTAATTCTCACTCTTTTGTTTCAAATTCACCAGTAGAGTCAATTCTAGAAAACCTAGGCTTCCACAATAGGTCAGTAAAAACAGAATTCTAGATCCCCTAATTTTCTCTCTCTCTCTCTCTACCTGTGATTTTAAGGGGCTTCCCAGGGGGTGCTAGTGGTAAAGTATCTGCATGCCAATGCAGGAAACATAAGAGATGTGAATCTAATCTCTGGGGGTGGGGGTGGGGGGTGTCAGGGAGAAAGATTCCCTGGAGGAGGGCATGACAATCCATTCCAGTATTCTTGTGTGAAATGAAATATTTTCTGCTGTACATTCTATCAGTAAACAAGCCTTTTCCAAATGCAAATTTCTGAAACCAGGGGAAACAAACCCAGCTATTTGGAAGCCATTGGCTACTTTCTCCCTGGTAAGCATGAGGAACTGAGAAGATGTGAGGGACAGCCATCCCCAAATTCACCATCTCTTATGGTAAACAAGGAATTAGTATGTGAACAATAAAGAAAGCAGGATTGGCCCCAGAGACCTAAATGCATATGAAAGAAAGAATTTTTGCAGGCCCAGAAACTTGAATTTTCCCATACACCAGTTCAGTTCAGTTGCTCAGTTGTGTCCGACTATTTGAGACTCCATGGACTGCAGCATTCCAGGCTTCCCTGTCCATCACCAATTCCCAGAGCTTCCTCAAACTCATGTCCATCAAGTCAGTGATGTCATCTGATCATCTCATCCTCTGTTATCCTCTTCTCCTCTTGCCTTCAATCTTTCTCAGCATCAGGGTCTTTTCTGATGAATCAATTCTTCCTATCAGGTGGCCAAATTATTGGAGTTTCATCTTCAGCATCAGTCCTTCCAATGAATATTCAGGACTGATTGCCTTTAGGATGGACTGGTTTGATCTCATTGTGGTCCAAGGAACTCTCAGGAACCTTCTCCAACACCACAGTTCAAAACCATCCTTCAGTGCTCAGCTTTCTTTATAGTCCAACTCTCACATCCATATGACTACTGGAAAAAAACACAGGTTTGACTAGATGGACCTTTGTTGGCAAATAATGTCTCTGCTTTTAAGTATGCTATCTAGGTTGGTCATAGCTTTGCATCCAAGGAGCAAGCATATTTTAATTTCATGGTTGCAGTACCATCTGCAGCAATTTTGGACCCCCCCCCCAAAATAAAGTCTCTCTTTGTTTCCACTGTTTCCTCATCTATTTGCCATGACGTGATGGGACCAGATGCCATGATCTTAGTTTTCTGAATGTTGAGTTTTAAGCCAGTTTTTTCACTCTCTTCTTTCACACTCATCAAGAGACTCTTTAGTTCTTCTTTCACTTTCTGCCATAAGGGTGATGTCATCTGCATATCTGAGTTTATTGATGTTTTTCCCTGCAATCTGGATTCCAGCTTGTGCTTCATCCAGTCTGACATTTTGCATGATGTACTCTGCATATAAGTTAAATAAGCAGGGTGATAATATACAGCCTTGACATACTCCTTTCCTGATTCGGAACCAGTCTGTTGTTCCATATCCTGTTCTAACTGTTGCTTCTTGACCTTCATATGGATTTCTCAGGAGGCAGGTAATGTGATCTGGTATTTCCATCTCTTTAACAACTTTCCATACATAGAAGATCACTAAATCTCTTCAGGTGAGAGATTTAACTTTTTTTTAACCAACAAAACTATTTTCATATTCAGATTACTTGTCCCTTACTGCAAACATCACCAAAGAATGTTCAAACTACCGCACAATTGCACTCATCACGCATGATAGCAAAGTAATGCTAAAAATTCTCCAAGCCATGCTTTAACAATACATGAACCGTGAACTTCCAGATGTTCAAGCTGAATTTACAAAAGGCAGAGGAACAAGAGATCAAATTCCAACATCCGTTGAATCATCGAAAAAGCAAGAGAGTTCCAGAAAAGCATCTGTTTCTGCTTTCTTGACTATACCAAAGACTTTGACTGTGTGAGTCATAACAAACTGGAAAATTCTTCACGAGATGGGAATACCAGAACACCTGACCTGCCTACTGAGAAATCTGCATGCAGGTCAGGAAACAACAGTTAGAACTGGACATGGATCAACAGACTGGTTCCAAACCAGGAAAGGAGTACGTCAAGGCTGTATATTGTCCCCATGCTTATTTAACTTATATGCAGAGTACATCATTTGAAATTCTGGGCTGGATGAAGCACAAGCTGGAAACAAGATTGCTGGGAGAAATATCAATAACCTCAGATATGCCAACGATACAACCCTTCCGGCAGAAAGCAAAGAAGAACGAAAGAGCCTCTTTATGAAAGTGAAATAAGAGAGTGAAAAAACTGGCTTAAAACTCAACATTCAGAAAATTAAGCATGGCATGGGTTACTAAACCATGGTTTACGTGGTTTCCATGGCATTGAAATCCAAAACATGGCATCTGGTCCCATCACTTCATGGCACATAGATGGGGAAACAGTGGAAACAGTGAGAGACCTTATTTTGGGGGGCTTCACCATCATTACAGATGGTGACTGCAGCCATGCAGTTGCTCCTTGGAAGCACATTTATGACCAACACAGACAGCATACTAAAAAGCAGAGACATTACTTTGCCAAAAAAGGTCCATCTCATCTAAGCTATGTTTTTTTCCAGTAGTCATGTATGGATGTGAGAGTTGGACTATAAAGAAAGCTGAGTGCCAAATAATTGATGCTTTTGAATTGTGATGTTGGAGAAGACTCTTGAGGGTCCCTTGGACTGCAAGGAGATCCAACCAGTCCATTCTAAAGGAAATCAGTCCTGAATACTCATTGGAAGGACTGATGCTGAAGCTGAAGCTCCTGTACCTTGGCTACTTGATCTGAAGAATTGACTCATTGGAAAAGACCCTGATGTTGGGAAAGATTGAAAGTGGGAGAAGAAGGGGACAACAAAGGATGAAATGGTTGGATGGCCTCATGGACTTGATGGACATGAGTTTGAGTAACCTGGGAATTGGTGATGGACAGGGAAACCTAGAGTGCTGCAGTCAATGGGGTCACAAGGAGTGAGACACTACTGAGCGACTGAACTGAGCTGAACTTCTACAAACTTGTATCTAGCCTGGCTCCTCCCCTGCTGCCTTGGAGTCTGCTCCCTTGGGGTCACCTGAGATGCTGTTTCCCATGCTCAAGTCCTAACATTCTCACAAAACAAAACCTAACTCTCAACTTTTAGGTTGAGCACATTTTTTTAGTCAACATTTGCTTGGAGAATTCCATGGACAAAGGAGACTGGCAAAGATTCAACACAACTAAAGAGACTTAACACAAGCTACCTGTCACCTTACTGTGTGACTCCACCTGTGCCCTGTACCCTCCAGGAGTTTTAATAAAATCTTGTTCTTTTTCTTCCCTAAAATTCACTGATTTTATTGCTGAAGGTATCATCCAATCATAGTAAGACCCACAAGAGCTGGTCCAGCCACTACATTGGTTATGGATAGGTTAAGATAGGTACAAAAGGAGGATGAAGTAAAGATTTAAGTTAATGTTTTCAAATTGTTTTCCACATAATACTTCCTTGGTAACATTTGGTGATACTTAAAAACTTTTTTAACCCAAATATTAAAATAGGGCTTGAGAAACTATAACCCAATTCCTGTTTTTGTAAATAATGGAACAGAAGCACATCCATTCATCCACATGTATATGTGCCCAGTATGAGAGATTTAAATATAAAGTGATAGCCCAGAGAGAATGCACAAAATAGGGCAGTAAACATTGATAGAGTAATAGATATCCAGATTGCCATAGTCTCCTTACAAATATGTGGACTTGCTAATGAGCTTTTGTAACCAGAGTCAGTATTGACTCTTCCACTCTAGAGGTGTGTTTTTGGCATCTTTTGCTATTATAATTGCACATAATGGCCTGCCTCAGAGAATCCTGCCCCTCTGCCTGGCTGTTAAGCTAAAGTGCCCTTGTTTAGCACCCTGTCACCTGTGGATGGCAAGAAAGACAAAATTAGCACATCCCCCTGCCTGAGGCTTGCGATTTTAGGAGATATTTGCAAGATTAAGTGGCCTTTTTACTTTGTTTCCCCCACATTTCCCCTTTCCTGAATCATTAAAGAACCTAGCATCCAGACACCTACAAAATGGTTATTTTGAGACGTTAGTCTGCCATCTTCTCTGTCAGCCTACTTTCAGAATAAAGTCTTAATGCTTGCCTTAACACCTCATCTCTTGGATTCATTGTCCTCTTGCACAGCAAGTAGAGCAAGCTCAGACTCAGTAACACTCACATGAGCTATTGAGTTTTTGCACTAAAAACACAGTTTCAAATCTTCCTTATGGCTGGATCATATAAATCTACCACTGATCTTTTCCTAAACCCCACTTAAAGTTAATTACTAGAATTCAGTGTCTAATAGCTAAAATATTTAACTTCATTTTGACCACAACTCTTTGCAAAGTAATTCTGCTAATATTAATTCTGCCCTTCAGAATGCTGCTTACTATCTAATTGACACACCCAAATAGTAATGTCTGGGGAGTGTGTAATTTCCTTGGTTCTGTCTCACCACAGAAAAAGGTAAAGTGATGGATGGACCAGTGTTATAACTCAGTGTGAGGGCAGGCCAGTCCAAAAAACTTTAAGAGAAGAGAAGCCCATGGCTCAGTTTTGGCTCCTCTTTTTATGTCTTTTTCTCCTCCCCCTAAGCCTGCCTTATGTAAATTGGGATGGCCAGGAGGGCTGTTTGTTTTACCTGAGGTTCTCACTCTGGTCCTTGGACCTTCCTTTATTCCATTTTCATGGGTTTTTTCCTTTCTTTGTCTTTTCAGTTCAGTTCAGTTCAGTAGCTCAGTCGTGTCCAGCTCTTTGCGACCCCATGAACCAGATCTTTGTCACTGATTCTAAGGTAGGAGATAGATGGGCTTCAGGTTGGACATTTACAATCAGCCAACCTCCTTTTACATTTCCTGAGACAAGAAATAGGTGGGCTCCAGTTTTGGAATTTACAATCAGCCTCCTCTTTGCCCTCCGAAATGGAAGTAACAACAGAAACAGAAAGACTGGGTAAATGCCCAGTCTTTGTCTCTTGTAAACATCTTAAGGAAATAATCATGGCAGGGATGGAGAGGCAAAATTCTCTTTGAGTAAAGGATTAAGGAATCTCCACTCCCCCATCTTTAGGATAAGGGAGACACTACACATGCTACACAGAAAGACTACACTACACAGAAAGACTCCTTGGAGTCAAAATTAGAGGATAATTTGAGGCCATAATGAATCTTGTTCCTCCCAAAAGCCTTCACTTCAAGATTCATCTTGGCTGAGGGGTGTATGCACACCCCAGGGAAGAGTCATAATACACATTAACCAGGAAAAGGGGGAGGGGTGAAAAGCAAAATGATTGGCTTGAGAAAAGACAAAGACCCAGAAAACTGCCCCTTTATAAAGGATTTTAACTTCCCAAAGGCACAACTCTCTGTCTGAGCTCACCTATGCGCCTCTCTGCATGTACTTTTCTTTTCAATAAATTTCTTACTTTACTTATTTACTTATTTTACCTTCTGCTTCCTCACATGAATTCATTCTTGACTAAAGAGGTAAGAATTGGGGACTCTATCCCTAACTGCTGGCTCCTGTGGTCCAGTGCTTAGGTCCCCTGGTCCAGAAAACTTTGCTTCAAGCTATTGCTTGCTGGGGCTTGCTGCAAGTTGTCACTTACTGCTGAGGGACTGAAATAAATTCTTTCCACAAATAGCCCTAGGTTCAGGATTATAAAGGACCTATAGCCTGTAGTGTATGTTTCATGAAGCTTTCTAGATCATTTGAAAATTTTCAGTGGCAAACCATGCACCAAATGGCAAACACATGAGTGAGATGTGATCCCTATCCACAAAATACTGGAGAGATAAAACATGCAAGTAAATTTCATATAAATAATACAGTGGTGACCCTACAGGTATACTGGTCTACCTGAGTGATGATAGCAAGAATGTTGGGAAAATAATGAGAAATAAAATAAAAAATTGTGAATTTAGACTGAAAATATTTTGGAAATGATACTTATAGCAAAGCATGTTAGTATTAGTTACTCAACCATGTCTGACTCTTTGCGAGCCATGGACTGTAGCCTGCCAGGCTCCTCTGTCCATGGAATTCTCCAGACAAGAATACTGGAGTGGATTGCCATTCTCTTGTCCAGCTGATCTTCCTGACCCAGGGATTGAATCCAGGTCTCTCACCTTGCAGGCAGATTCTTTACCATCTGAGATACCAGCAAAGACCTACAGAAAAGTATATATGTGTATATATATGTATATATACATATATGTGTGTGTGTGTGTATATATATATATATATATATATATATATATATTAAGTCTAGACATAGACAAATTGGATTATGAGCAATTTGCTTCAAAGACAAAAATGCTGAAACAGTAAAATGTATACTGAAACAAGGTTTTTCATATTAGCAGTAATTGGACTGAAAATTAGTGACTAGACAAGTAGAAAGATGGGACTACAAAACATAGAGATATTAAATACCAGACCATATAGGTACTGGAGATTAGCCAAAAATTTGAAACTTGGAAGGCTGCATTAAGAAAGATATTAACATTTTCCAAAAAGAACCTTGTTAACTGTGGCAGTGTTTGCTCATTTGGGGGTAAAACAGTTCTATTACACAAGTAGGGTATTGATATAAAAAAATCTAACACAATTGTGTTACTTTTTCATGTTTTATATTATATTTTAATACATTTAAAATTATATTCTTTATATTTTAGTTTTCTGGTGTACAATAATATATTTTTGTGAAAATTTGTGTGATTACCTTTTAGGTGGTGAGTATATAAGAGAGTTATTCCAAGCATTGGACTTAAGACATTTGGGGGAAAAAAGATCTTAGGAAAAGTCATAAATTTACACACAACAGTACGTGCTAAATAGAGCTGTATAAATTCAAATCAGGAACTTTGATATATATGTGTGTGTGTTTGTGTGTGGAGAATGTGAGGTAAGAATTTTTATTATTACTTCATCTTTAGGGATCACTGCATCAGTTTTTCAGTAAAGCAAACAGATTACTTATATATGTGCCAAGAATTCAGTGGAATTCCATTGACTGATTTAAAGGGTCCATTGAAAAGGGTTTTGTCATGAAGCACCTTTAATTTATTTAATGACAATAATCACTGAAATATATATATATATATATATATATATATATATATATATTTATTTATTTATATATATCTCCCAGCCATAGGAGCTTAAAACAGGAAAGGAGAATGTTGACCCCAACCAAGGGACAGAATAACCCTACATTTTGGGGACTGAATGTTTGTGTATCCCTTGAATTCATATATTGATGCCCTAACCCTAATGTGAAGAAGGCTGAGCACCGAAGAATTGATGCTTTTGAACTGCGGTGTTGGAGAAGGCTCTTGAGAGTCCCTTAGACTGCAAAGAGATCCAATCAGCCCATTCTAAAGGAGATCAGCCCTGGGATTTCTTTGGAAGGAATGATGCTAAAGCTGAAACTCCAGTACTTTGGCCACCTCATGTGAAGAGTTGACTCATTGGAAAAGACTCTGATGCTGGGAGGGATTGGGGGCAGGAGGAGAAGGGGGCGACAGAGCATGAGATGGCTGGATGACATCACTGACTCAATGGACGTGAGTCTCAGTGAACTCTGGGAGTTGGCAATGGACAGGGAGGCCTGGAGTGCTGCGATTCATGGGGTCTCAAAGAGTCGGACATGACTGAGCGACTGAACTGAACTGAACCCCAATTTGAAGGAGTTTGTAGGTAGGGCCTCAGGGAGGTAATTAAGTTTAAACTGAGTCATGAAAGTGAACCCCTGTGATAGTATTTGTGTCCTTATAATAAGAAGACGAGATCATGGCTCTCTGCCATGTGAGGACATAGCAAGAAGGTGGCCATCTACAAGTCAGGAAGAAAATTCTCATCAGAATATGACCCTGCTGGCACCCTCATTTTGGACTTCTAGCCCCTAGATTTATGAAAATATAGATTTCTGTGTTTTAGCCATTTTGTTATGGAAAACTAAACTGACTAAGACACATTTTGGCAACTGGAAGTGAGGTGTTGCTGTAACAAATATCTAAAAATGTGAAAACAGCTTTGGGATTAGGTAATGAGTAGAGGTTGAAAGAGTTTTGAGGTACAAAAGCCTTACTTTTCTATGAAGCGACTATTAACTGTTTCCGGTGAAGGCTCAAGAAGGAAAGAAGAGAGTTATAGAAAGAGCTTCCATAAATAGTCATGAATAGAATGTTGGTAGATATATACATGTTAATGATGATTGTGATGAGATCTCAGATGGAAATGAGAATGATGTTATCGGGAACTGGAGGAAAGGTAATTCTTGTTAAAATGTTGCAAACTCTTGGCTGGACAGTGTTCTAGTGTTTTTGCAAAAGGTAGAACTTGAAAGCAAAAATTTTATATGTGTAGCTGAGGAGATTTCTAAACAAAATTTTGAAGGATAGTCTTGGCTCCTCCTGACACCTTATAATCAAATGTGACAGTAGAGAGTGAAACTAAAGATGGAATTGTTAAGCAAAAAAGGAAACATAACTTGGAGGTTTACAAACTTTCAGCCTATTCTTGTTTCAAAAAATGAGAAAGCCTGTTCAGAAGAGAGTGCTAAGTGTTGACTACACAGTCATAAGAGAAGGAAAGAAGTGCGGGTGTGAATACTGGACTGAATCAGCCTTTCAAGGAAAAGACAAAACAACAAAACTGCAGTATGAACTGAAGGGAACAGAGAGGAGAAAAATGGAGGGGTTTCCCTGGTGGCTCAGGGGTAAAAAATCTGTCTGCCAATGAATGGGATGTGTGTTCCATCCCTGGGTCAGGAAGATCCCATGAAGAAGGAAATGGCAACACACTCCAGTATACTTGCCTGGGAAATCCCACAGACAGAGGAGTCTAGTGGGCTATAGTCCATTGGGTTTCAACAGAATTAGGCCTGACTTAGTGAACTAAACAATAAAAACAAAATGAAGGAAGACTGTCAGATTTCTTAGACTATACCAGACCATATCATCAACACTTTCAGCCACAAATGTGCCTTATTCTTTAATACAAGGAGGAACGACCCTGAACATTATTCAGAGACCTTCAGGGCTGCCTCTGTGGTTTTAAAGGTGGAGATGGGGGTCCATTTCCCCAGTTTCAGCAGACCAGATGATGGCTATCTGGAATCATAGAACAGGGCCAACTGAGCTGTGGGAAAAGTGTGTCCTAGAGTCTTGGGGCTACCAATCCTGCCTAGAAGAGGTGCAAGCATAGTATGATAGACCCACTGGGTCTGAAAAATGGAGCTGCCATCCCTGTAGGTCAATAAGACAGAGCCTCAAATCAAAAAGGATTACTCTTAATAGTATTTTTCTTGCTAGGTTTTGAACTCTCTTAGGACCCATCATATCTTATTGCCACTTCTTACTGTTCATGAGGTTCTCAAGCAAGAATACTGAAGTGGTTTGCCATTTCCTTCTCCAGTGGACCCCATACTTTGGACACAAATCAGATGCAGAGAACTGATTGATTGGAAAATATCCTGATGCTGGGAAAGATTGAAGGCGGGAGAAGAGTATGAAAGAGGATGAGATGGTTTAATGGCATCACCAACTCGATGAACATGAGTTTGAGCAAGCTTTGGGAATTGGTGATGGACAGGGAAGTCTGGCATGCTGCAGCCCATGGGGTTGCAAGAGTTGGACATGACTGAGCAACTGAAATGTACTGAGTTGGAGGACCATCTTTCCCTGTCATTGTGATGTCTCTTTTTAGAACAGGAATGTCTATCTTATGTCTTATATCTTATGCTATTCTAGCATATTTTGGAAACATAAAATTGTCTGGTTTCACATGTTCACAGTTAGAGAGGAATTTTGCCTCAGGACAAATCATATCTCAAATTCTAACCATATCTGATTTAGATGATGTTTTAGAAAAGACATTGAACATTATTTAAAAATATTTTTCTCTACTTATTGCTATATTATTGACATATAGCATACATATGTAACTGCAAGTTGTACAATATGATTACTTGTTACACATATATTGCAAAACAATAACACCTCCATTCATATACATATTTATAAATACACTCATATTTATACTTATACTTTATAAATATATATATGCTGCTGCTGCTGGTAAGTCACTTCAGTCGTGTCTGACTTTGTGCGACCCGATAGATGGCAGCCCAGCAGGCTTCCGCTGTCTCTGGGATTCTACAGGCAAGAACACTGGAATGGGTTGCCATTTCCTTCTCCAATGAATGAAAGTGAAAAGTGAAAGTGAAGTCGCTCAGTTGTGTCCGACTTTTCGCAATCCCATGGACTGCAGCCCACCAGGTTTCTCTGTCCATGGGATTTTCCAGGCAAGAGTACTGGAGTGGGGTACCATTGCCTTCTCCAATAAATATATATATACATAAAGATATATAACATGTATGTTGTTTTAGTTGTTAAGTTGTGCCTAACTCTTTTGCAACTCTATGGACTGTAACCTGCCAGGTTCCTTTGTCCATGGGATTTTCCAGGTAAGAATACTTCAGTCAGTTGCCATTTCTTTCTCCAGGGGATCTTCCCAACCCAGGCATTGAACCCATGACTCCTGCTTTGGCAGGTGGATTCTTTACCCCTGAGCTTCCAGGGAAACTCCTGCATATATACATATGTATATATAAATATATACACATTTTTGGGTGGTGACATTTAATTAACATTTATATTAACATCATTATGTTATAGTCTCCATGCTGTACATTAAAGCCCCCCAACTTACTCATCTTAAATCTGGGAGTCTGTACCCACTGGCCAATATCTTCCTATTTCCTCCACTTCCTTATCCCTTGACAACTGTCATTCTACTCTATTTCTATGAGTTCAGGATTTTAGATTCTGCATAAAAGTGAGAATATACTGTATTTTTACTTCATTTTGCATAATGCCTTCAAGGCCCATCGGTGTTGTTGCAAAAAGCAGAATTTACCTTTTTTATGGTTGAATAATATGTCATTGCATGTATGTGTGTGTGTGTGTGTGTGTGTACCACATTTCTTTAGCCATTCATCTATTGATGGACACATACATTGTTTCTATGTCTTGACTGTTGCTAAGAATACTGTAATAAGCATGGGGGTACAGATATGTCTTGCAAACAGTGTTTTCACTCTCCAGAAGTAGAATTGTTGAATCTTATATATTTCTATTTAAAACATTTTGAAGAACCTTCAGACTGTCTACAAGGGCCAGTGTGAGAGGGAACATGGATTGGTGGGAGCTCATCGGGGAGCCATCTAAGGCCTTGGGTTTCTGCCTGGTGCCCAGGTTGGCTAGCCCTGGAGTCTGCCATGAAGCCAGGTTCACTTTACTCTCCTGTGGGGAAGGTGTCTCTCTTCAGCTAGACTTCACAGGCTTGAGAGAGGGATAATAGAAGTGGTGTGGATCTATCTTTCCTACCTTCCTCAATATGTCCTTTCTTATTTCTGCCTTTCACCCTGGCTCTTATGAAAGTGCAGATAGTTGTTTAAATTGATGCTACTTGGGGTGCACCAAGAGAGGTAGAAATGCCAATGCCATCATTTTGCTGGCATCACCCTTATATCATGACTTTGGATGATAGACTTTAGGGTTGATGCTGGAATGAGTTAACCTCCTTTTTGGGTGTTGGGAATGTAATGAATATATTTTGCCTGTGAGAAAAACAGACATTTTGGGGGTCTAGGTAGAATGTTTTGGATTGCGTTTTTATACATCCTCCAAATATATATAGTGAATCATTAACTCCAAATGTGATGGTATTTGTAGATGGGGCGTTTTTGAGGTAATTAGGCTTGAATGAAGTCATAGAGATGGGATCCCCATGATGAGATTAGTGTACTTAGAAGAGGAAGAGAAGGGAGTTTGCTCTCTCTGCCTTGTGAGGACATGGGAGAGCACGTGTTGCCATGTAACCATATGCAAGCCATGATGAAGACCTTCACTAGAATCCAACAATGCTGGTATCCTGATCTAGAACTCCAGCCTCTAGAATTTTGAGATGCATACATATATATACTATATGCGAGGCTTCCCAGGTTGTGCAATGGTAAAGAATCCTACTTGCCAATGCAGGAGATGCAAGACATGGGGGTTTGCTGTCTGTATTAGAATGATCTCCTGGATGAGGAAATATAATCCACTCCAGTATTCTTGCCTGGAAAATTCTCCAGGCAGAAGCGTCTGGAGAGCTGTAGTCTATGGGGTTGCAAATAATTGGACATTACTTGGCACACACACACACACACACACACACAATAAATAGTGAAAGCTATTTATATGTAGCATTTTGTCTATGGCATTTTGTTATGGAAGCCCAAGAAGACTAAAACTCTAAAACATTGCCCTGCTACTTGTCTTCAAAATTGTTCTCTAAACGTGAATACTCCTCAGACACACAACTATTCTCTCCAATAATAATACAAAACTAAATAACACTTAAAACATCTAAGGATCAGGAGATGCTCTGGGGTGAGGGGGAGGAATTTACAAGAGAAATATATGTTAGAAATATGCTTTTTGTTACCAGTAATATTTAAGTACATGTATTCTGTTGGGATCCCATCACTTCATGAGAAATAGCTGGGGAAACAGTGGAAACAGTGTCAGACTTTTCTTTTTTGGGCTCCAAAATCACGGCAGATGGTGATTGCAGCCATGAAACTAAAAGACGCTTACTCCTTGGAAGGAAAGCTATGACCAACCTAGATAGCATATTCAAAAGCAAAGACATTACTTTGTTAACAAAGGTTCGTCTAGTCAAGGCTATGGTTTTACCTGTGGTCATGTATGGATGTGAGAGTTGGACTGTGAAGAGAGCTGAGCGCTGAAGAATTGATGCTTTTGAACTGTGGTGTTGGAGACAACTCTTGAGAGTCCCTTGGACTGCAATGAGATCCAACCAGAGCATTTTAAAGGAGATCAGTTCTGGGTGTTCTTTGGAAGGACTGATGCTAAAGCTGAAACTCTATAATACTTTGGCCACCTCATGCGAAGAGTTTATTCATTGGAAAAGACTCTGATGCTGGGAGGGCTTGGGGGAAAGAGGAGAAGGGGAAGGCAGAGGATGAGATGTCCGGATGGCATCACTGACTCAATGGACATGAGTTTGAGTAAACTCCTGTAGTTGGTGATGGACAGGGAGGCCTGGTGTGCTGCAATACATAGGGTCGAAAAGAGTCAGATATGACTGAGCAACTGAACTGAACTGAACTGATTCTGTTGGGGCAGGGGGAGGAAGAAAAAGATGTAACAGAAAGAACTAGTAAAACAATAAATTGAATTACTAATTGTCTCCTTGGGGTTGCAATGACCAGTGCACTAAGCACTGCCGAGAGGAGCTACCCCACGTCTGAGGTCAGGGGCAGAAGCCAGGAGGACCCCATGCCCGAAGGACGGCCGCCAAGAGGAGTTAACCCAAGTCCGAGGTAAGGGGCAGCAGCCGAGAGTGCCAGGCTGCTACGGTGCAGAAATGGCTGAGAGGAACTACCCCGCGTCCAAGGTCAGGGGCGGTGATGAGAGGAGTTACCCTGCGTCTGAGGTCAGGGACAGCGGCCGGGAGGACCAACCCCACGTCCAAGGAGCCGTGGCTACACGGGCGCAGGAGGGCCTAGAGGAGCTATCCCACGTTGAAGGTCAGGAAGGGAGGCAGTGAGGAGATACCCCTCGTCCAAGGTAAGGAGCACTGGCTGTGCTTTGCTGGAGTAGCCGAAAAGAGATACCCCACGCCCAAGGTAAGAGAAACCCAAGTAAGATGGTAGGTGTTGCAAGAGGACATCAGAGGGCAGACACACTGAAACCATACTCACAGAAAACTAGTCAATCTAATCACACTAGGACCACAGCCTTGTCTAACTCAGTGAAACTAAGCCATGCCTCTGGGGCAACCCAAGATGGGCAGGTCATGGTGGAGAGATCTGACAGAATGCAGTCCACTGAAGAAGAGAATGGCAAACCACTTCAGTATTCTTGCCTTGAGAACCCCATGAACAGTATGAAAAGGCAAAATGATAGGATACTGAAAGAGAAACTCCCCAGGTCATAGGTGCCCAATATGCTACTGGAGATCAGTGGAGAAATAACTCTAGAAAGAATGAAGGGATGGAGCCAAAGCAAAAACAATACCCAGCTGTGGATATGACTGGTGAGGGAAGCAAGGTCCCATGCTATAAAGAGCAATATTGCATAGGAACCTGGAATGTCAGGTCCATGAATCAAGGCAAATTGGAAGTGGTCAAACAAGAAATGGCAAGAGTGAATGTTAACATCCTAGGAATCAACGAACTGAAATGGGTGAATT
This sequence comes from Bubalus bubalis, assembly GCF_019923935.1. Taxonomy (NCBI): domain Eukaryota; kingdom Metazoa; phylum Chordata; class Mammalia; order Artiodactyla; family Bovidae; genus Bubalus; species Bubalus bubalis. Next base: position 84,055,261 of record NC_059169.1, on the reverse strand, counting down.
TAACTCAGATGACCATTATATCTACTACTGTGGGCAGGAATCCCTTAGAATAAATGAAGAAGTTATCATGGTCAACAAGAGTCTGAAATGCAGTACTTGGATGCAATCTCAAAAACGATAGAATGATCTCTGTTCGTTTCCAAGGCAAACCATTCAATATCACAGTAATCCAAGTCTATGCCCCAACCAATAATGCTGAAGAAGCTGAAGTTGAATGGTTCTATGAAGACCTACAAGACCTTTTAGAACTAACACCCAAAAATGATGTCCTTTTCATTATAGGAGGCTGGAATGCAAAAGCAGGAAGTCAAGAAACACCTGGAGTAACAGGCAAATGTGGCCTTGGAATACGGAATGAAGCAGGGCAAAGACTAATAGAGTTTTGCCAAGAAAATGCACTGGTCATAGCAAACACCCTCTTCCAACAACACAAGAGAAGACTCTACACATGGACATTACTAGATGGTCAACACTGAAATCAGACTGATTATATTCTTTGCAGACAAAATGGAGAAGCTCTATACAGTCAGCAAAAACAAGACTGGGAGTTGACTGTGGCTCAGATCAAACTCCTTATTGCCAAATTCAGACTGAAATTGAAGAAAATAGGGAAAACCACTAGACCATACAGGTATGACCTAAATCAAATCCCTTATGATTATACAGTGGACGTGAGAAATAGATTTAAGGGCCTAGATATGATAGATAGAGTGCCTGATGAACTATGAAATGAGGTTCATGACATTATACACGGACAGGGGTCAAGACCATCCCCGTGGAAAAGAAATGCAAAGAAGCAAAATGGCTGTCTGGGGAGGCCTTACAAATAGCTGTGAAAAGAAGAGAAGTGAAAAGCAAAGGAGCAAAGGAAAGATATAAGCATCTGAATGCAGAGTTCCAAAGAATAGCAAGAAGAGATAAGAAAGCCTTCCTCAGTGATCAATGCAAAGACATAGAGGAAAACAACAGAATGGGAAAGACTAGAGATCTCTTCAAGAAAATTTGAGATACCAAGGGAATATTTCATGCAAAGATGGGCACAATAAAGGACAGAAATGGTATGGACCTAATAGAAGCAGAAGATATTAAGAAGAGATGGCAAGAATACACAGAAGAACTGTACAAAAAAGATCTTCATGACCCAGATAATCACGATGGTATGATCATTCATCTAGCCAGACATCCTGGAATGTGAAGTCAAGTGGACCTTAGAAAGCATCACTAAGAAAAAAGCTAGTGGAGGTGATGGAATTCCAGTTGAGCTATTTCAAATCCTGAAAGATGATGCTATGAAAGTGCTGCACTCAATATGCCAGCAAAGTTGGAAAACTCAGCAGTGGCCAAAGGACTGGAAAAAGTCAGTTTTCATTCCAATCCCAAAGAAAAACAACGCCAAATAATGCTCAATCTACCGCACAATTGCACTCATCTCACACGCTTAAAGTAATGCTCAAAATTCTCCAAGCCAGGCTTCAACAATATGTGAATCGTGAACTTCCAGATGTTCAAGCTGGTTTTAGAAAAGGCAGAGGAACCAGGGACAAATTGCCAACATCCTCTGGATCATCAAAAAAGCAAGAGAGTTCCAGAAAAGCATCTATTTCTACTTTATTGACTATGCCAATGCCTTTGACTGTGTGGATCACAATAAACTGTGGAAAACTCTGAAAGGCATGGGAATACCAGACCACCTGATCTGCCTCTTGAGAAATTTGTATGCAGGTAAGGAAGCAACAGTTAGAACTGGACATGGAACAACAGACTGGTTCCAAATAGGAAAAGGAGTATATCAAGGCTGTATATTGTAACCCTGCTTATTTAATTTCTATGCAGAGTACATCATGAGAAACGCTGGACTGGAAGAAGCACAAGCTGGAATCAAGATTGCTGGGAGAAATATCAATAATCTCAGATATGCAGATGACACCACCCTTATGGCAGAAAGTGAAGAGGAACTAAAAAGTCTCGATGAAAGTGAAAGTGGAGAGTGAAAAAGTTGCCTTAAAGCTCAACATTCAGAAAACGAAGGTCATGGCATCTAGTCCCATCACTTCATGGGAAATAGATGGGGAAACAGTGGAAACAGTGTCAGACTTTATTTTTCTGGGCTCCAAAACCACTGCAGATGGTGACTGAAACCATGAAATTAAAAGACGCTTACTCCTTGGAAGGAAAGTTATGGACAACCTAGATAGCATATTCAAAAGCAGAGACATTACTTTGCCAAAAAATGTTTGTCTAGTCAAGGCTGTGTTTTTTCCTGTGGTCATGTATGGATGTGACAGATGGACTGTGAAGAAGGCTGAGTGCCGAAGAACTGATGCTTTTGAACTGTGGTGTTGGAGAAGAGTCTCTTGGACTGCAAGGAGATCCAACTAGTCCATTCTGAAGGAGATCAGCCCTGAGATTTCTTTGGAAGAAATGATGCTGAAGCTGAAACTCCAGTACTTTGGCCACCTCATGTGACGTGTTGACTCATTGGAAAAGACTCTGATGCTGGGACGGATTGGGGGCAGGAGGAGAAGGGGCCGACAGAGGATGAGATGGCTGGATGGCATTACTGACTCAATGGACGTGAGTTTCGGTGAACTCCGGGAGTTGGTGATGGACGGGGAGGCTTGGCGTGCTGCGATTCATGGGGTCACAAAGAGTCGGACATGACTGAGCAAGTGAACTGAACTAATTGTCTCCTTGAGACAAATAACAAAAACAACAAGTGAGTAATAATGGAAACAAAATGCCGCATCAGAGTTAAAATCATTGTGAATAATGCAGAAAAATGAATGAGTGCTGTAAAAATAAGAAAATATGAGAAATTTTTATTCTGGAGAATAGAAGGAAATAGAAAGGGAAACCTGGGCATAAACACTCAAAGATACAATGGGAAAAAAAAGAATTTTCTACATTAAGATTTTTCATAAATCTAGATTTGTTGTGTGGAAGAAAATTATTTGAAAATAAATCATTAATTCCTATGCAGAGTACATCATGTGAAACACTGGGCTGGATGAAGCACAAGCTGGAATCAAGATTGTTGGGAGAAACATCAATAACCTCACATATTCAGATTACACCACCCTTATGGCAGACAGTGAAAAAGATCTAAAGAGGCTCTTAATGAAAGTGAAAGAGGAGAGTTCAAAAGTTGGCTTAAAACTCAACGTTCAGAAAACGAAGATCATGGCATCCAGTCCCATCACTTCACTTCACGGCAAATAGATGGGGAAACAATGGAAACAACGACAGACTTTATTTTCTTAGGCTCTAAAATCACTGAAGATGGTGACTGCAGCCATGAAATTAAAAGATGCTTGCTCCTTGGAAGAAAAGTTATGACCAACCTAGACAGCATATTAAAAAGCAGAGACATTACTTTGCCAACAAAGTTCCGTCTAATCAAAGCTATGGTTTTTCCAGTAGTCATTTATAGATGTGAAAGTTGGACTATAAAGAAAGCTGAGCACTGAAGAATTGATGCTTTTGAACTGTGGTGTTGGAGAAGACTCTTGAGAGTCCGTTGGACTGCAAGGAGATCCAACCAGTCCATCCTAAAGGAAATCAGTCCTGAATATCCATTGGAAGGACTGATGGTGAAGCTGAAACTCAACTACTTTGGCCACCTGATATGAAGAACTGTCTCATTGGAAAAGACCCTGATGCTGGCAAAGATTGAAGGTGGGAGGAGAAAGGAACGACAGAGGATGAGATGGTTGGATGACATCACCGACTGAATGGATATGAGTTTGAGTAAACTCTGGAAGTTGGTGATGGACAGGGAGGCCTGACGTGCTGCTGTCCATGGGATCACAAATAGTCAGACATATCTGAGTGACTGAACTGAACTGATTGAACTAAAAATTTCCCACACATTAATAGATAAATAGGCTAAACTAAAGAACTTAAGATGGAAATGTATAACTGAACAAATAAATACTAGGCAATTTGCTCTTCTCATAGGCACTGTGGTAGTAGGACAGTGGTAAAGAGATTTTAAAATGTGAATGATTCAAAAAGTCTTCTGCCATATACTTAACCATGTAACGAAGTACTAAAAGACTCAAATAATGAAAACAGCACCAAAAATTAAGCATCCACAGAGGATGAATGCAGTATAAGACAGACAACATAAAATAAAAATAAGAAATAAGAAGGATAAAGATAAAATAAAACATTAGGAAATTAAATAGCACAGTTAAAAGTTTTTAAAAAATCATTAAAAGACAAATTCCTAGTTAATTTGAGGATAACAGTTAAAGCTACACAATTAAGTAAAAGTTTTATATATTTATAACTGAACTATTTAGTAAATATAGTTTCAGAAAACACTGAAAAAATCAGAATAGAATAGAAGATTTTTAGAATATATAAAGATCAGTAGGTCTTAAAGAAGAAGCAGAGATTAAAGTTAGACTGACAGCAAGGATGTAATGAAATAACATGCCCAATACCTATCTTAAATAGAAAACACCAAGATCATATATATATTTTTAAGATAAATTTAAAATTTGCTGTGAATTTTTTTAAACATATATCTTCAAGGAGTTCAAACGTAAAAAAAAAGGATACCAGATTTCTGAATTATTTTATGAGGCTAGGAAACCTCTGTTACCAAAACAAGACAAAAATAGTACAAGAAAGAGTATTAAAGATACATTCCATGTTTGAAAAATGAAGTGAACATCTTAGTTTGATATGTGTGTAAACTAACAAAACAAAACTAGCAAAACAATCAAGCAGGATTATTTTCTGGGAGTTCTTAGAAAGGATAATACAATCAGTCTACTAATGTTCCAATGTATTAATATAATTCATTTAATCATAGGTCAAAGGGAAAAATATAACTATGTGATAGATACAAATTGGATAAAATTAAATAGATAACATTGATAACATTTGTTAATGGAATAGGAACAGAAGGGTATTATTTTGTATATCATAAGTGTAGTTATTAATCAGATCAGATTAGATCAGTCGCTCAGTCGTGTCTGACTCTTTGCGACCCCATGAATCACAGCATGCCAGGCCTCTCTGTCCATCACCAATTCCCGGACTTCACTCAGACTCACGTCCATCGAGTCAGTGATGCCATCCAGCCATCTCATCCTCTGTTGTCCCCTTCTTCTCTTGCCCCCAATCCGTCCCAGCATCAGAGTCTTTTCCAATGAGTCAACTCTTTGCATGAGGTGGCCAAAGTACTGGATTTTCAGCTTCAGCATCATTCCTTCCAAAGAACACCCAGGGCTGATCTCCTTCAGAATGGACTGGTTGGATCTCCTTGCAGACCAAGGGACTTTCAAGAGTCTTCTCCAACACCACAGTTCAAAAGCATCAATTCTTCAGCGCTCAGCCTTCTTCACAGTCCAACTCTCACATCCATACATGACCACAGGAAAAACCATAGCCTTGACTAGACGAACCTTTGTTGGCAAAGCAATGTCTCTGCTTTTGAATATGCTATCTAGGTTGGTCATAACTTTCCTTCCAAGTTGTAAGCGTCTTTTAATTTCATGGCTGCAGTCACCATCTGCAGTGATTTTGGAGCCCCCCCAAAATAAAATCTGACACGCTTTCCCTGTTTCCCCATCTATTTCCCATGAAGTGATGGGACCAGATGCCATGATCTTCATTTTCTGAATGTTGAGCTTTAAGCCAACTTTTTCACTCTCCACTTTCACTTTCATCAAGAGGCTTTTTAGTTCCTCTTCACTTTCTGCCATAAGGGTGGTGTCATCTGCATATCTGAGGTTATTGATATTTCTCCTGGCAATCTTGATTCCAGCTTGTGTTTCTTCCAGTCCAGCGTTTCTCATGATGTACTCTGCATATAAGTTAAATAAACAGGGTGACAATATACAGCCTTGACATACTCCTTTTCCTATTTGGAACCAGTCTGTTGTTCCATGGCATTAATCTTGAATTTTCATCCCATGGAATAAAATAATACATCTATTGTTTAAAAAAGTGTTTAACACTTTTTATTTTAAAAATAAATGTTCCCTCTAGAAAAGGCAAAAATATTGATTCAAATGGTCTCAGAAATAATAATAGATTAATTAATAAGACTGCTTTAAAATGAGAATTTTAAAAAGCAATGATTCTTCCCATATTTGACAATAATTTGTTAAGTAGAATAGGAGCCCCTTTTCATAATTAACCAAAAATATAAATTTAAAAAGTGTTTAGCCAGAAATCTAAATTCCAGTAGGATTCAGGCACTGGAAGCTTTTCTAAATGGTGTTTTTCAAAGATGGTTCATTTTTGAAGTGCTAAGATTGCAATAATGGAACAATAATGAAGTTCTCAGTGAATCACATGGATATGATCTGCTCTGTACAGATGAGCAGGTGGTAAGTCTTTTCAGCACAATTTGCATAATGATATAGGCTGTGTGGGTTGTAATTAAGGAATTGTAAATGGCACTGTCAGAAGCTACCTCAAATTGGCCAAAAATGCCATACATTTCCAGGGACATAGACTTTGAGTTTTTGACTAGAGAAACTCCAGATATATAGACTGAAGCAGGAATGCTAAAAAAAAAGTTGTAGTTAAGTTGATAAGATTATAAATGCATATTTTCAAAAGTGCTCTTTATCCCTCTCTGTGGTTTTATGCAGATGCTGTGAAAATAAATTCAGTTGAAAAATTATTTTGTTACAGACTTAATGCAGTATTTCCTGGTAAGCAATTTGCATTATTGATTTGATTGAGTTTTAAAAAAATTTTAATGAAAACCAGTGAATTTTGCAAAGTCTGAAGTTTTGTGAAAGAACTGGTAGAGCAAATGCATTATTTCTGCTCGAATCCATAAATTTTAGATTTTCATGTAACCTGCTATTTCTTCAATTTTCAGATAAATTATTTTAAATGGATCCAAAAATGACAGCACATTGGTAATCCATTTTCATTGAATGATAATGCTGCATAATGGTGGAAGGGGCTCACTGGTATATACTGCTGCTTCCATTTTGGGTGTGGATAATTTACATGCAGAGAAGGAAGAGAAAACCTACTGTCCTCTAAATTGTCAACTTTTCTATGGAGAGACAAGGTACTGTTTGCTATATGTCATCACCAAGGTTTCAGCAGAGTGGAGCCAGCCTCAACTCAAAAGTTAGGCATGGGACCAAAGCACACCATGGGAAAGAGCAGGAAAATCTCCCAACATCACGTTACATATTTGTAAGTTAGCAGCCCAATATAAGCTAAGGAATGCCTAGTTTCTCTTTTGCTTGAGAAATCTGGTCCAGGAGAAGTCCTGGGATGCATACCTATGCCCTGGAAACAGTTCAACCAGCCAGAAATTGTTCAGCTGGACAGTTACCAGTGTTTGTTGTTGTTGTTGTTACAGCCTATATCTTAGGGAAACTTCCCTGTTTTAATTATTTTGATCTGGAACTATAACAGAACCAAGAGTTTGAAAAACTAAGAGTGGGTAATTGTATTTGATGTGTTAGAAGAATGTAAATGATTTGTGGGAAGAGGGCCAACTCTGATGAATTAAAAATAGACATAGGTGCTTTGCCCCTTTTCTTTCATGCAGCGGAATCTAGTAATCTTCCCCTTGAATCTTGACTGCCTGTGATGGCTTTGACCAGTAGAGCATAGCAAAAATGGCTTTCCTAAACCAAGCCGTTAAGAAGCTGGAAGCTTACGCCTTAATTTCTTGAACCCTGAGATGACATGCATGAAATTCAAAAACTGCTAAGGAAACCATGTGGAGAAGCCCTGAGATTAGATGGAAGGGGACCTTTCCAGCTCTCCATGTTGGAATTATGGGCAAGGGAATTATTATGTATGTGAATTGTTAGGTATTAGATATGCAAATGAAACTGTCTTGGAAACTTCAGACCAACTCAGTCAGACTGGAATATAACCAAGTGACCCAAATTGAAACTGTGTGGCACAGAATTGACTAGCCAAGCCTGGCACAAATTTTTGATCCCCCATGTCCATCATAGGATATGATAAGATGTATGTCACTTTAGGCCACTAAGGTTGGAGGTAGTTATACACTAATTGAAAACTAGAACAAAATTCTCTTTGGATGAATATCACCTTTTCATGCAATTTCAATAAAACCCAAGTTCTATTTTTTAACTGATAGAAATATCTCACATGGGAAAAAAAAGTGAAATCCAAATTAAAAAAAAATATTGTAAAAGAAAGTTAATGGAGAACTGTAAGGCCAGATAATTAAATGTATTCTAAACTTTAAATAGTTTAGGAGAGTATGATACTAGCACTATAAAACACAACCATGGTAATAAAACTAAAGTGAAAATACAGAAAAAGATCTCAGCTTGCATAAGTGTTGTTGTTGTTGAGTCACGCAGTCATGTCTGACTCTGCAACCTCAAGGACTGCAGCATGCCAGGCTTCCCTGTTCATCAACTCCCAGAGTTTACTCAGACTCATATCCATTGCATTGGTGATGCCATTCAGCTATCTCATCCTCTGTTGTCGCCTTCTCCTCCTGCCCTCAATCTTTCCCAGCATCAGAGCCTTTTCCAATGAGTTTGTTCTTTGCATCAGGTGGTCCAAATATTGAAGCTTCAGCTTCAGAATCAGCCCTTCCAATGAATATTCAGGATTGGTTTCCTTTAGGATTGACTGATTTGATCTCCTTGCAGTCCAAGAGACTGATTTTATGATAAATTTATCATTGGTGAATAATTCTTTTATAATGTATCTTGTATATTACTTAGCATGTTATAAGCATTTCTAAATTAGACAAAACTGAAATCCCCAAAGAACTGAAATGGAAATGTGGCTGATTATTAGATTGGGATTTTTATAATTATTTAAAAAGCATATTTATTCATGCATTTTTCACTTGTTTAACTGAATATTTTTTATGGGCAGAAATCATATATTTGTCTTTAATCTCTCACAGTGATTATCACAGTTTAATATTTTTATGAGACATTTAGTACTTTCTTCTATATATAATGCTTCTTCCAAAATGTATAAATGTGATGATTTAGTAACAACCCTGGATTATATTATTAAAATGTAGACAACTTTCCCTAACTAGTGTGAGAAAAATTTGCATGCAGTCAATTTTTGTTCTGCTAAAGAATCTTGCTTCCAAGACATCAGAGCACAGAAAGATATTCTTGCAGTTAATACACTGCTATGTGGGAAAATGTATAGTTTCCCATGTGCAAGGGCTCATGATATCGAGTGACATTTAGCAGCATTTAACTCTTGGCTACTAATTTATCACTTTGCATTATACATTTCTTACATAAAAACTAAGACATAGGGAAGTTTGCAGTTGGTATGTCCTTGTGGGATGATAGCATGGTTAACATAAGAGTAATAAACGCAGACTTCGAATGTACAGAGACAGCCATATTTTCACCCTCTAACATTTGCCCACACTTCAGACTTCCATGCTGAAATGCTGAACAATTACAGAAGGAAAAAAACAGTGCACCATGGAAAAAAGTAGTATAAAAATAGATAACACTAAGTACAGTTGCTATATGGTATACCATTCACTATATGACAGTTCTATTCTTTCTGGGTAGTTACTTTAAATACCACTTAGTGAACAAGGCAATACATTCATTTTGGAAGAGATTTGCACTTCTAGGCAGTATTATAAAACACGTTTTAAATCAAAGAGATTGACTATACAGCATTTCAAATTGAAAATTTTCTTATTTTTCCTGACACATTACAAATAAAATCATATTTTTCTCCAGATTACCACTGAATATTTTGAAGTGCCATAATATGAATGCTAGTTGCTTAAGTGAGTTTAAATTTTATTAAATTCATGATCACATCACTGCTACTTTTTATCTCCTCACACGTGTAACAGGGGCAGAGGATACAGCTGAATACTTCACACCTGACAGACCTTGAAAGGTCGTTGAAAAAACAAATGTGTGTGTACTCAGTCAGTTCAGTCGTGTATGACTCATTGCAACCTTATAGATTCTGCCCATGGGATTCTCCAGGCAAGAATACTGGAGTGGGTTGCCATGCCCTCCTTCAGGGGATTTTCCCGACCCAGGGATCAAACTTGAGTCTCCTGTGTCTCCTGCATTGCAGGTGGATTCTTTACCCATTGAGACACTGCAATAGAAAATTGAGCTAATTTGGTAAGCAGGCTATTCAGTAAAGTAGAAGCATATATAACAATACTAGTGAATAGATATTCAGTCAGCTCAGTTCAGTTCAGTTGCTCAGTTGTGTCCGACTCTTTGCGAGCCCATGAATCGAAGCACGTCAGGCCTCCCTGTCCATCCCTAACTCCCAGAGTTCACTCAAACTCATGTCCATCGAATCAGTGATGCCATCCAGCCATCTCATCCTCTACCGTCCCCTTCTCCTCCTTCCTCCAATCCCTGCCCGCATCAGGGTCTTTTCCAATGAATCAACTCTTCGCATGAGGTGGCCCAAGTATTGGAGTTTCAGCTTTAGCATCATTCTTTCCAAAGAACACCCAGGACTGATCTCCTTTAGAATGGACTGGTTGGATCTCCTTGCTGTCCAAGGAACTCTCAAGAGTCTTCTCCAACACCACAGTTCAAAAGCATCAATTCTTCAGCACTCAGCTTTCTTCACAGTCCAACTCTCACATCCATACATGACTACTGGAAAAACCATAGCCTTGAATAGACAGACCTTTGTTGGCAAAGTAATATCTCTGCTTTTGAATATGCTATCTAGGTTGGCCATAACTTTCCTTCCAAGGAGTAAGCATCTTTTAATTTCATGACTGAAATTACCATCTGCAGTGAATTTGGAGCCCCCCCCAAAATAAAGTCATCCACTGTTTCCACTGTTTCCCCATCTATTTCCCATGAAGTGATGGGACCAGATGCCATGATCTTCGTTTTCTGAATGTTGAGCTTTAAGCCAACTTTCACACTCTCCTCTTTAACTTTCATCAAGAGGCTTTTGAGTTCCTCTTCACTTTCTGCCATATAGGTGGTGTCAATAACCTGCATATCTGAGGTTATTGATATTTCTCCCAGCAATCTTGATTCTAGCTTGTGCTTCTTCCAGCCCAGAGTTTCTCAGGATGTACTCTGCATAGAAGCTAAATAAGCAGGGTGACAATATACAGCCTTGACATACTCCTTTTCCTATTTGGAACCAATATATTATTCCATGTCCAATTCTAACTGTTGCTTCCTGACCTGCATACAGGTTTCTCAAGAGGCAGGTCAGGTAGTCTGGTATACCCATCTCTTGAAGAATTTTTCACAGTTTATTGTGATCCACACAGTCAAAGGCTTTGGCATAGTCAATAAAGCAGAAATAGATGTTTTTCTGTAACTCTCTTGCTTTTTTGATGATCCAGAGGATGTTGGCAATTTGATCTCTGGTTCCTCTGTCTTTGGTCAACACTGAAATCAGATTGACTATATTCTCTACAGCCAAAGATGGAGAAGCTCTATATAGTCAACAAAAACAATACCAGGAGGTGACTGTGGCTCAGATCATGAACTCTTTATTTCCAAATTCAGACTTAAATTGAAGAAAGTAGGGAAAACCACTAGACCATTCAGGTATGACCTAAATCAAATCCCTTATGATTATACAGTGGAAGTGAGAAATAGATTTAAGGGACTAGATCTGATAGATAGAGTGCCTGATGAACTATGGAATGAGGTTCATGACATTGTACAGAAGACAGGGATCAAGACCATTTCCATGAAAAAAAATGCAAAAAAAGCAAAATAGCTGTCTGGGGAGGCCTTACAAATAGCTGTGAAAAGAAGAGAAGCAAAAAGCAAAGGAGAAAAGGTAAGATATAAGCAGCTGAATGCAGAGTTCCAAAGAATAGCAAGGAGAGATAAGAAAGTCTTCCTCAGCGATCAATGCAAATAAATAGAGGAAAACAACAGAATGGGAAAGACTAGAGATCTCTTCAAGAAAATTAGAGATACCAAGGGAACATTTCATGCAAAGATGGGCTCGATAAAGGACAGAAACAGTATGGACCTAACAGAAGCAGAAGGTATTAAGAAGAGGTGGCAAGAATGGTATTCTCCAGGCAAGAGCACAGAAGATGGTTGCCATTTCCTTCTCCAATGCGTGAAAGTGAGAAGTGAAAGTGAAGTCGCTCAGTCGTGTCTGACTCTTCAGGACCCCATGGACTGCAGCCCACCAGGCTCCTCTGTCCATGGGATTCTCCAGGCAAGAGTTCTGGAGTGGGGTGCCATTGCTTTCTCCAAGAATACACAGAAGAACTGTTCAAAAAAGATCATCATGACCCAGATAATCACGATGGTGTGATCACTCACCTAGAGCCAGACATCCTGGAATGTGAAGTCAAATGGGACTTAGAAAGCATCGCTACATACAAAGCTGGTGGAGGTGATGGAAGTACAGTTGAAGTATTTCAAATCCTCAAAGATGATGTTGTGAAAGTGCTGCACTCAATATGCCAGCAAATTTGGAAAACTCAGCAGTGGCCACAGGACTGGAAAAGTTTTCATTCCAATCCCAAAGAATGGCAATGCCAAAGAATGCTCAAACTACCGCACAATTGCACTCATCTCACATGCTAGTAAAGTAATGCTCAAAATTCTCCAAGACAGGCTTCAGCAATACGTGAACTGTGAACTTCCAGATGTTCAAACTGGTTTTAGAAAAGAGGGAACAAGGAGCTGCTTAATAGTACGTTTATCATTTTGGAATAAGAATAAATCTAGTTTTTGTCATTGTTTTTGCCATTTTTTGGCCTTTAATACTAATTCACAGATGTTATTTCTAGCAGTATGTTTCTCATTACCATATTAAATGAGTTCAACAAAGGCACATTCACCCACTGCCACCTCCTAACATTATTCAATGCTGCCTGAAGCATCCGAGTCACTTTCCAGACACTGAGCAGTGAGGGACTAAATATTTCAATGCTGTTGCATTGTGGTCTCTTTTTTCTGCACTTTGGCTGTATATTTATTTGTTAGAAAGGCATTCTCCCATAGTACATATAATATGCATCACAGAAGAACTAGGTGGCCCTGTAGGATTTGTAGTGTGAGCTATCCATCCATGTACTTACAGCTTTTCCTTAATGTTATTCCCATTATTCAGAAGATTGCTTTTGTTGGACTGAATGATATCCACTGGTGCAAAGAAATTTTATATTAGCTTTCTTAGGATTTCAATACTTCAATGCATGCCTGATCTGTAGGTTTAGCTTGTTATATTTTACTGCAATGTATTTGCCATCCTGCAGTTTCTCACTGTTTAGATCATTTTGAAGTATAATTCTTTCCTACTTACTAAGACATTTCTTATGATATTTCATCATCAACACTGTTTCTTATACTCTCAGAGACTGTAGAATCTTTTTTTCTTAAATAAACACACCTATGCAAGCAGACATATGCACACACAACATGCATATATATATATATATGTGTGTATATATATATATGCATGCATACATATATACATATATTTAAGAGAAGGTTAACCACAGGAGTTAACTGTCCAGTGTTTTGGCTGGGCTAGCCAAAGAGGACTGTATGTAAGGGTCAGTACTTGGGACTTTGTGTCTTCTTAGCTTTGGTGTCACACAAAATTAAGTCCTTGATTGTCCATATGATGATTTGTGATGAGGAAGATGATACAATCTAACTCTTCATAGGCTAAGTGAAGCAGAAATTGGTGGTATAAGGGTGAGTGATTGTCAACTTTTATTAATTGAAAAACTCCATTCTGATGATTCTATTGTTACTAAAATATAAGGAATTAAAAAGACTCTGCAAGAAACACATAGAAAAGAATAGTTTTTCCTTAAAAAAAAAAAATGGTCCTATTTTGTCTATCTTACTCATGCACCAATAAAATGCCCTCTTTAGAGTAGTTCTGATTATTTATGGATGACAATTGTTTTAATATTTACTCTTGGTAAACATCTGCAAAACACTTATCACCTGCTGCACTCAAGAGATTTATGGGGAATCCAAACAGTTATATGTGTTTGATTTGACATTTTAATTAAATAGTAATTAAAGGTTGGGTTTCATTGACTAAACTTTAAATCTCAGGTAAAAGTAGCATAATGAAAGGAATGCCATTTAACTAAGCAAAAGTACTTTTATTTTTATAATCTATGTTGAAAGAAAATGCTCTTCAATACTCAAATTATCTTAAATGCTCATTATGAACATGAGAAATTATTTGGTAATTTATATTTTGCTTTGGGCTTTCCTGATGGCTCAGAGGGTAAAGCATCTGCCTGCAGTGTGGGACACCAGGGTTCGATCCCCGGGTCGGGAAGATCCCCTGGAGAAAGAAATAACAGCCCACTCTAGTACTCTTTTCTGTAAAATTCCATGGATGTAGGAGATTGATAGGCTACAGGCCCATTTAGCCAATTAATTTACAAATACTATGTTTTATGAAAATCGGATGAAACATGAGTAAAACTACAGATACAAATATGTATATTATTACTGTCTATGAGGAATAAGTGCTTGAAAAAAAAGGGCTGTATACTTTTTTATATGTCTGAAATACTTCACCATCATCATCATAAAGAAATGAAGGATAAAAGGAGGGGTAGAATAGCTCAAATGAATATCATGGCTACTTATAAGAACACTATTATAATGGTATTATGTTTATGGGAAAATAGAATAGGAATAAACAAACCACTAGGAATCAGCATGGGTTTTCTGAAAATGAATTGTATTTATAATACACAGTAATGTAGGATGCTTTGATCTCATCAGTATTTTATACAGTATGATACAAGCAATAAATCCTTCCCACTTTTGTGATTTGGTAAAATTTTCATTGCATTAATGGTTGATGATTTCAAAAATATAGTAGACACATTTTGCTGTGATTTTAGATGCGTTTTTGATAATAACTCATGTTGAATAGCTGTTCAGGTTTATCAGATATTTTTAGCTCCTCTTTGGCAAAATTCTGTCTCTCATTCACCTGTTTATTAATTTGTTCTACTGATTCATGTAAAATATATATGACATTTTTATATTATTAAGTAATTAACTTCCTTTTCTGTTTTTTTTTTCTGAATTTTGTTGGCCTTTTTATAACTTGTTTTATTTATTTATTTTTTTTATTTTTTTTAAATTTTATTTTATTTTTAAACTTTACATAATTGAAACATATAAAATATAACTTGTTTTAAATTGTGAAGTTGCTCAGTCATATCCGACTCTTTGCGACCCCATGGACTGTAGCCCATCAGGTTCCTCTGTCCATGGGATTTTCCAGGCAAGAGTGCTGGAGTGGAATGCCATTTCCTTCCCCAGGGGATCTTCCTGACCCAGGAATCGAACTCCGGTCTCCTGCATCACAGGCAGATGCTTTTACCATCTGAGTCACTAATAGTAAAATTTGGCAATATTTTTCTTTTTGATATTTTCTATCAGTATAAATTTTCATGTTTCCATTTGTAATATATAGAAATTTAATTTTCTCTTCAGTTTTTTTGGCTTAATTCTTACTTAGAGTTGCTGCTTATGCCTCTTGAGTTTGTTGAGAACATTTACTTCTCTCCATCCTCTGCCCTGAGAGCATTTTGTCAACCTTGATTCTGTAAATTATTGCATGAGTTACCTCATTCTCTCCATTCCACTTTTGCCTCTTATCAATCCACTTTCTATGATTCAAACTGAGTGATCTGTTCATTTCACTTTGATACTTGGAATTTGTTCTGGTTTTCTAATGCATAAGCAAACATTACCTCACGCCCTGTGTGATTGCCTGCTGAGCCTTGTTCCCAGCACTTCAATGCTTCTACATTTCACCTCACTCAAATGCAATGTTTTTTAGTTTCATGAATGCAATAAACACTATCTCTCTTTTGTGGCTTTTCATGCCTTCTTCCTGATAATTTCCTTTTTCATGTTTGCCTTCAAGTCTTGCCCAACTTCATGCTTACTTAATACATTGAGCTAATATTCAGTAAGGGCTATTTTGATCAAGATAGAATTAGTATATAATCTTCAGAATTTGCAGTTTAGTTGTGAAGACATAAAGTAGAAGACAAAAGAAAATATGAAATTAGATATGAAATTATAATTTATGACAAATATTATTTTAAAAATAGGTCCAATGAAATAAAATAGCAAGAGGTAAATAATTTATGCTATAAGAAAATAAGAGGTAAATAATTTAT